>NC_134297.1:7736691-8046159 GCF_949628215.1 Phalacrocorax aristotelis | reverse complement strand
CATTTCTCCCTGCCCTTAATTCTTCTGCCTGCGCACGCGCGGAACCTTCGGGTGGTCCCTCTGGTGCTCGTGGTGATGAAGGCTCCAAGTCTTCCTCCCCTTGCCTTTGTCACCTTTCGTAGGCTTCACTCGCAAAGTCGGCTCTGCCCGGTCTCGCGCCGACCTCGTGCTGCTCCCCTTTCGCTTCCTCTTACCTCTTGTGCACGCCGGGGGATTCCTTCGTCGTTCCGGGTTTCGGATTCCTATCTAGCCTTCGCACGTTTGGGGGCGTTGTATAAGTCGCTTGCCCTCGCTGGTGCGGTTCTAAGGCAAATTACAGTTAGAGGACTCTGTTATCTTAAACTGCAGAGCAAATTCTATGCCCCTGTTCCTGAGCGCTCCGACTCATCTCCGTGCTTTGAGGGGCTGCGGACGGCGATGACCTCGGCCGAGCCGCCATGGATTCAGCCCGGGACTCCCTAAAATCAGGGCGTTTCACCCAGAGGGGCAAAAAAAGGGCCTCTTTTTTTTTTCTTTTTTTTTTTTTTTTTTGGGGGGGGGGGGGGGCCGTGGGGTCTGTGTGTGTTCTTTTTAAATTTATTTTTTAGGCTTAATGTGTTTATCCAAGGGGGAGGGATGCTGGAGGAGGTGCTCTGTGCCCCTCCGCAGCTATGCCTGGGGAGGGTTTGGGGGTCCCTGTGTGCCCCTGCCCGGGGAGGGTGACATTACAGTGCCACATTCCACCCCCCCCCCCCAACTATAATTAATTGTTAGGGTTAATATTAATTAATAAATCATGGCAAATGTGTCGGTGTGTGGCTGGTGTTCACGGCTGGGGGAGACTGGTTTGGACCCGCCCCCCCCACGCTGGGGGGTCACTGCCCGGGGCTGGGACACCCCAACATGGGGTGGGAAGAGGCCCCTCCCCTTCCCCAGACCCCGCCCCCTCGAAGGCCCCGCCCCCACCTGCGGGGCGGGGGGGCCCCTCCCGTTCCCCCCCCCCGGCCCCCCCCCCCCGCTGTGTCCCCCCCCTCCCAGGCGCGGCCCCGGCACCTGCTGCGGCGGCGGCTCCGGCCATGGGCGCGCTCCCGCGGACCGCGCTGGCGCTGGCTGCGCTGCTGGGTGAGCCCGGGGGGGGTGACACCGGGGGGGGGGGGGGGGCACCGGGGGGGGGTCCGGGGCGGGGGGACCGGGGGGACACCGGGCAAGGCGGGGAGGACCGGAGAGGGGAAGCGGGGAGGGCGCAGGGGAGACAGGGGGGGCACCGGGTAGGAGCCGGCGGTACCGGGGGGGTCACCGGGCAGGACCCCGCCGGTACCGGGGTGGGGGGACACCGGGCAGGACCCCGGCGGTACCGGGGGGCACCAGGAGAGAC
Organism: Phalacrocorax aristotelis; assembly: GCF_949628215.1. Lineage (NCBI taxonomy): Eukaryota > Metazoa > Chordata > Aves > Suliformes > Phalacrocoracidae > Phalacrocorax > Phalacrocorax aristotelis. The sequence continues at coordinate 8,044,805 of NC_134297.1, read as the reverse complement.
GCTGGAGAACCGCGCGGGGACAGCAGGCGGGATGTGGGGAGCTTTTGGGGGGCACCGGGCAGGACCCGGCGGTACCGGGGCGCGGGGGGGGGGGGGGTCCAGCAAGATGTACCGGAGTTGGGGACCACCAGGCAGGACCTTTGGGAGCTTTTGGGGGGCACCAGGCAGGACCCGGCGGTACCGGGGGGGGGGGGTCCGGCAAGACATACGGGAGCTGGGAACCACCAGGCAGGACCCTGGGGAGATTTTGGGGGGCACTGGGTAGGACTCAGGCATACTAGGGGGGTCACAGCACCCACTGGCCCCACCCTGTACCCCCAATCCCCCCCCCCCCGCAGTGGGCAGGTGGGTGCTGGAGGGGCCCAATCCATCCCCGTCCCCTCTTTAGGGTGCCCTGAGAGGGGAAAATCTGGGAAAAGCCACTTTGCCCCCCAGAGCTGCACCTTCCAGCACCCCCAAACCATCCTCCCCGCCGTGCAGGGAGGGACCCTGATGTGTTGGAGCCGATAATTCCCCTCCCCACGTGGCATCGGGCAGAAAGAAGACCAAAAAGAAACCAATTTATTTTCTTTTCCTACTGATAAAAACCTGCCGTCTCCCTTGTTTACTGGTGCTTTAGGGCCACCTGAGCTGGTTTTGGGGCGATGGGTCTCAACCCCTCTCTGTCTCCGGGTTTTTTCTCTCCTTCCCTCCCTCAAACTTCCATCCCTATTTCTTTTTTTTTGTTGTTTTGAAATTTGGAAACGCCACAGATGCTCCGAGGGGAAACATCCCTTGGCGTTCCCGGCGAAGGAGAGGCCTTTGGGGAAAGGAAACGGCCCCAAAAACAATGGCAGCAGCATTTCCTCCCCGGCGGGACGTGGGGTGGGGGTCCCCGCTCCCAGAGCCACTCGGGTTTGCTCCTTAAAGGTTGGGTTGGGATTTTTTTTTTTTTCTCTGATGATAAAAGTTAATCAAAGGGCGTTGGGATGAGGTGAGGGGGTCGCTTCAGCCTTAAATCCCACCGGGATTCTCCTTCGCCGCATCCTGATAGTGGAAATTTGCACGGGGTCGTGAGGGATCCCCCACAAAAATGTCAGGTCTGACACCTGGGGCGTGATGCTGTAGGCACCAAAAGCCCAGAAATGCGGCAAAAAAGCAGCTTTTTGAGCCAAAAATAGGTGGGTTTTTCCCATTAAGTTTGCTTTCAGACGTCCCGTCCCCAGCCTGTGGGTCCGTACGGGATCATGATGGGGAAAAGCAAAATGGAGGGTGATGCTCGGCATCCCTGTCCCCAGCCCAAGCCCACCCCATCCCCACTCAGATCCCAATCCCATCCCCAATCCTACCTGAATCCCATCCCAACCCAAATCCCAATCTCACCCCCCAATCCCATCCCATCCCTTCCTCATCCCATCCCCAGTCCTACCCCAATCCCATCCCCATCCCATCCCGACCCCATTCCTGTCCCATCCCATTGCCGCCTCCTCCCCCACCAGGAGTTAGAGCCCATTTCTATCTATAGCGATGTCACGTATTACTATTATTATTATTTTATTTAATTTTTTTTTCCCAAATTTGGTCTCTCCGGAGGATACGGCACTCGCTGCTCCCCCCGCTCCGGGGTCGTGAGAAAAGCCGCTGGGGATTTTTCCCAATGGACGTTGCTCCGCGGCCCGGCATCCCCTATCTCTCCATTTATAAATAGTCAGAGTTAAGGGAAGAAAAGGAAAAAAAGAAAAAATCCCCCAAAAATAATAATAAAACCCCCGGCCAGTGGCTGCGTCACGGCGCCGAGATGCTCCTTGACCTTTTTCCGACGATTTTACGGATTTTTTCCTGTCTTTTTTTTCCGCCCAAATTCCCTCTGGGTGTTTTAAATCCCAAACTCATCTTTCGCGATTTAATTTGGGGACGGGTTTCACATGACTCCGGCGCCTTAATCCCACCGGGTCGGTCATCAAACCCCAGCCCCCCCAGCCTTTAATTCCCCGCGCGGTTAATGGCTCATCGGGTTGGGCGGGGCTGGTTTGGGGGGTTCAGGCTGAGCCTTGCGCCGAGAAGCAGCTTTTTTGGGGTGAAATAATGCGATTTTAGATGAGGAGGGGTGTTTCGTACAGGTTGTGGGGTTTAACATTGTGGTTGCTGAGGGTGCACGGGGATTTGGAAGTGGGTTTTTTCCCCCTGGGTTAAAATTTAAAGGTATTTTTAAAGGGTTATTTTTTTTTTTCCATGGGGAAAAAAATTTAAAGATATTTTTTTCCATGGGAGAAATTTTAAAGGTATTTTTAAAGTAAGTTTAAAGGTGGCTTTTTTTCCATAGAGAAAAAAATTAAAAGGTGGTTTTAAAGATAAATTTGAAGTTTGGGGTTTTTTTTCCCATGGGGAAAATTTTTAAAGATAAGTTTAAAGGCATTTTTTTTTTCCCGATGAGGAAAAAAATGTAAAGATATTTTTTTCTGGGGGGAATAATCTAAAGGTATTTTTAAAGGTAAATTTAAAGGTGGTTTTAAAGGTAAATGTAAAGGTTTGGGGTTTTTTTAACATGGGGAAAAAAATTAAAGGTATTTTTAAAGGTACATTTAAAGGTATTGTTTTCCATAGGGAAAAAATCCCAGCAGATGGCCTGGAGCAGAGGGAAAACACCCGGGCAGGTGCTTAGCTCGGGGCAGCTGGAAAAAAATCAAGGTTTTTCAGCCCAAACAGCAGCTGGGAGGTCCCAAGGTTCCCCCCGCCAAGATACATATGAGCGCCGCGAGCGGCTTAATTTTTTCGATCTGGTTAAAGCATTAGAGGATTTGAAGCGGCGAGGTGGCTAAAGCCGGAGCTGATGCCAAAGGGTTCGGTCCCATGCCCTCGGCTCAAGCACCAGCTCTCCCAGCCCTTTTAAGGGTCAAATTTGTCCGGGATGAGGAATTTTGGGTGAATTCTGCAAGAAAAAGGGGATTTGGGGTGCGAGCAACCTCAAGATCCGGACCCATCCGCCTCTCCCCGACCTGCTGGGAGGGAGACGATGGAGCTGCGACCTCCCATCGCCACAGTTCAAGGATGATGGAGTAAAGCTGTGGCCAGAGAGCACTATTAAAGTAGCCATCATTAGGTTTCAGAGTTAACATGCCTAGGCGAGCGCACAGGGAGCCTGGCCTGCGGCGGGTGCTGGTGGGTTTGCTGTGCTTGAGACGGCCGGGGCTGTTTTCACACCCGGGGGTGCGCTGGGAACCCCTGGCCGGTGACAGAGCAGCTCTTCCCCCTCCGGAGCCTGGATTTCCCCAGGGCCCCGCAGCACCCTGTGACCCCTCACCCGTTCTTTGTCCCCAAAAATGGTGCTGGCAGAGGAGCCGGGCTGAAAAACCTGGATTTTTTCTGACCGTGGGGGTGCGCAGAGGGTTAGGAGCTGTTGTGTCATTTTATGATGCCGGCTGCATCATTAATGAACTATTATTATTATTATTGTTGTTGTTGTTACTATTATTACTACTATTATTATTACAATCACTCTTATAATTATTTTAACTATTATCCTTATTCTTATAAAAACATAATCATATTCATAATTATTATATCATATATATTACACCTTATCCATTTTCTTATACAAATGACAATATACTTATTGGATATCCAATATTTTTTCCTATATTATCTAAATTTAACACAATTATATTTATAATGATGGAAGAGCTGGGGCTGTAAAAAAGCCCCTGGATTTTTCCTGGCTGTTGAGGATGTGTGGAGGATTTAGGAGCTGTGATGTCATTTAATGATGCCATCTGCATCATAATGAACTTTATTATTATTATGTGTTTATTATTAACATTAACATTATTATTATCATCACTATCATCACTATTATTAATAATATTATCATTATGATGATCGCTATTATCACTCTCACCTCCCCACTATTACCACCATTCTTACAAAAACACAATTATTATAGAATATACGTTATTTATTATCTATTTTATTACAGAAATGGCAACGTAATCATTAGTTATCCTACATTTTCTTACATACTCTCTAAATCTAACACATTTATCTTTATAACCACATAGAATTACAATATAACGCCCATTTTTTTCCCTACTACGTATCTTATTCTGCACCATATCGCAACATAATTATCAATAATAAATTAACACCACCAGCAGCAGTGGTTTCGCCCCCGCCACGGGCTCCCCGCTGCCGCCCCCGTCCCCCCTCGCTGGGACTTAAGGGTTTATGTTCTTAGCCCGGGTCAGCTATTTTTACGCACCAGACCAGGGCTGAAATTTCTCCCGCTCTTTCACCAGAGAAGGGAAATTTGAGTTTATTATATTTTTTTAAAAAATTTTTTTTTCTCTCTCTCCCCATTCTTGGGAAGACTTATCGGTCGGAGCAGAGTTTCCTGCCTGGAGCTGGAAGGCTCCGTCCGGAAACCGCACCAATGCCTTGCCGGGAGGGGGGATGAACGGATGCAGGGAGGAGGCTAAAAATACTCCCCCCGGAGCCTTGTGTTCCTCTGCCCACCCTGGAAAAAAAAATCAAATTAAAACCTCTGAAGATATAGGGAAGAGGGTGAAGCTGTCAGAGGCTCCCTAAATCCTTCAAACCCAAGGATCTTGGGTTTTTTTTCCCCAAATCCCAAGTGGCGGCGAGGGTAGCGTCGCTCTTCCCCCCCGCCCCAACCCCGCATCCCGATCCGGAGCATCCCTGGGGCGCTGGCAGGAGCGGGGCCGGCCGGGGACACGGATCGATGGGTGGGATGCCAGGACGGAGCCGCCGGGACGCGGGGCCTCGGTGCCGTTCCCCCGGGGAGAAAAAAAATATATCCCCGGCACAAACCCGGCCTCGCCTGAGCCGATTAATTTGCTGGCTGAGCCTTACGGGCAAAGCTGGGGAATAATCTTCCCCGTCAGAGCCAAGCATCCTTCCCTGGTCCGTGGTACCAGCTTGTGTCCCAGTGCCTCCTCCCAGTGGGGCTCTGGGGGATACTGGGATGCAGGGGACGCGGGGATGGGGTATTTGGGGTGGGATGTGGGGTTCAGGGAAGGCCACCCGTGAATTACCCCCGTTTAGCACTGGCAGCAAAAAGGGGGGGATGCTGGGATGATGGGGAGGGCAGGTGGGGTGCATATGGGTGCCCCCCCCCAAAAAAAAACAACCCCATGGGGTGGAGGATCTGGTGCAGCATTAGGGTTGGGGGGGGTACCCCAATACTCAGCTGAAGGAGGGTGTCTGGGCACTGGAGCCCATGGGGAGGGGAGGCAGTCCCCTGTGAGGGGGGGGATCATTCCCATCTGGGCCAGGGGGGAAATGGGGGTGGGAGGGAATGGCATTGTCTCGCATCCTCCGGAGCAGCCGGAAAGCCCTTCCCATGTTGGGGAAGGAGGAGAAACGTCCTCCTGGCCCAACCTCCGGGCGATAACCCGCGATTGTTGGCCTTTCCCTTGGGAACGGGGAGGTTTTTCAAACAGTCTGTGGGTTTTGATGGAAAAATGGCACCTGGCATTGAGTCACATCCCGTTTTCTTCCCTCTCTGGCTGTGGGCAGGTGTCTCCTCAGCCATGCTAGAGGTGCATGTGGGGATGGGCTCGGTCTTCTCTGTGGAGGGACAGCAAGTGGTGCTGCCGGCTTGGTACACCAGCCGCTCCCAGAAGAAGCCCTACGTCACCTGGCTGCTGGATAAGGAAGATGCTGACCCCTTCCAGGTGAGCGGTGGGGAGGGGATGTGGCAGGCGAGGGATGTGGCCGTGGTGGGGGGAGGCTCATGAGGCCCACCGTGGGGAGGTGCCCGCGATGGAGGGATGCTTATGGTGACGCGTAGGTGTCCACAATGATGTCACGCCCGTGGTGCCTGCGATGGGGAGGTGCTTGGGGTGCCCACGGTAGGGTGGGGCCCACGATGGCGCCCATGGTGCCTACTGTTGGGAGATGTCTACGAAGGGGAGGTGCTCACCATGGGGAGATGCCCACGATGGGGGAATGATCCTGGTGCCAATGATGAGAAGCTGCTCCTGGTACCCACAGTGGGGAGATACTCCTGGTGGGGCAGTTGCTTGTGGTGCCCACGGCGGGGAGATGCCCAAGATAGGGGATGCCCTTGGAAGGAGGATGCTCATGGTGCCCATAGTGGGGAGATGCTCATGGTGGGACAGTTGCTTGTGGTGCCCATGATGGGGGGATCCCCACGATGGGGGGGTTGATCATGGTGCCTGTGACGGGGGGATGCCCACAGTTCCCGTGCTGTGGAAGCTCAGGGCAGGTGAGGCTGGAGCAGGGACTCACACAGCAACTGCTGCTCCCCAAAATGTGGAACTCAGGGCTGGGGGGGAGGGTTTTCCTCTCCTGCCGTCCCAGCCAGAGGTGCTTGAGCGGGCGTTCCCCCCCTCCCCCTGCTGCAGATCCTGACCTACCTGGACGGGGTGGTGAAGGTAGAGGAGACGGAGCTGAAGCCCCGCGTGGGGTTCCTGTACCCTGTCCTCACCCACAACATCTCGGTGCTCATCAACGCCACACGGGAGCGCGACTCCGGTCAGTACATGTGCACCGTTAACGTGGTGGACGACGACACCAGCACAGGCAAGAACATCGGTGTCATCAACCTCACTGTCCTGGGTAAGGCTCCGCCGCTCACCCCGACTCCCTCTGCTCCCCCCCCCCCGCCTGCCCCCCCGCAACGTGACGTCCCTCGGGGTTCACGGCGGTGCCCGCAGTGCCGCCGGCCGCCCCCTCCTGCCAGCTGCACGGCAACCCCGTCGTGGGAGCCAACGTGACGCTGAGCTGCGCCTCCGCCAAGGGGAAGCCCTCGCCCGCGTACCAGTGGCACCGCACAGCCCCCGCCCTGCAGGTCTTCTTCCCCCCTGCCCAGGGTAAGGTGCTCCCCGACGCCCAGGCAGGGCGATACCCTCTTAACTCTGCCCCCTTCTCCCCCGCGCAAGGAGTTTGGGGGTGCGGGAGGGCGGTCGTGGGGCAGCACCCAAATTTCTCGCCCTCAGACCGGGCCAGGGGCACCCTCAAACTGACCAACCTCACCCTGGACATGTCGGGTCTCTACGTCTGCGTAGCCGAAAACCGAGCAGGTTCGGCCGAGTGCAGCATTGTCCTGGAGGTGCACTCAAGTGAGTACGTGTCCACAGGGCCGGGGCGCGGGGGGACGCGGTCCCTGTGAGGTCCCCGTGGGGTCCCCGTGGCAGTAAGGGGGGAGGCGAACCCTGCCCCACCCCGCCACCTCTCTGTCTCTCTCCAGCAGCTAGCACCAAAGCCGTCATCGCTGGCGCCGTGCTGGGCTCCCTGGGTGCCCTCGCCATAGTCGTCTTCTTCGCCCAGCGGGTCGTTGGCTACCGGAGGAAGAAACGTGACAGCCAGGAGGAGGCAGCCAATGAGATCAAGTGAGGCTCCCCTCCCGTGGAGGAGGTTCAAGTTGTCATCGCTCGGTTTCAGGGTTAACGGGGGAGCAGAAACTTTCCACCTCTGGCCAGCCATCACTAGTTTCAGAGTTAACAGCGAGGGAGGAGATTTCCCTCTCTGGCCAGTCATCATTGGGTTTTAGAATTATGAGGAGCAGGGGAGGATGTTTCCCTCTCTGGCCAGCCATCATTAGGTTTCAGAGTTAACAAGGGCATTTTCCACCTGTGTTTCCCCGCCTTTCCCTCTTGCCCCCCCCCCTGTTTTGGGCCCCAGGAGCTCTGCACAACCTTGGGGGCCCCGTTGCTTTGTGGCGGGCAGGGGTTTCCCAGTGCCGATCTCTCCGACACTGTTCCCTCTCGGCAGGGAAGACGCCGTGGCCCCCAAAACCCCGTCGTGGGCGAGGAGCCCCGCTTCGGACACCATCTCCAAAACCAGCACCTTGTCCTCCATCGGCGGCACCCGGGAGAAACCGTACAGGGCCAGACCCCCTTCCGACACCGCCTCCATCCTCACCACTACCGGCAGCTACCGGGGACCCCCGCCGCGAGCAGGGGGACGCACACCCAGCCTCTCACCCCCCGCTATTAACGGGGGCCCCCGGTGCTGCCAGGATCCAGCCGCCCCCCCAGGGTCGTTGCCCCCCTCCAGCTTGGCACGGGCGGGCGCCGTCCCCGTCATGGTGCCGGCGCAGAGCCGAGCCGGCTCCTTGGTGTGAGACACCCCACCTCTGACCACCCCAAGAAAGAAAGGGGTGCCTGTATCCAGCGCACACACACCCCTCCCCATTTTCTGGGGTGTTTTTTTCCCTTTTTGGGGTTGGTTTTCTTTTTAAAAGATGCCTCGAGCAGCTGGACTCGTCACAGCGCTGTTTAATGGGTGTGGGAGGTTTCCCAGGTTTGGGGGGGGGGCCTCCCCGGGTTTTGGGGGGTTCCCCGGGTTTGGGGTGGGGGGCAAGTCTCCCTGTAAATATAACACCCCAAAATAGCCCTAGCCCCGCCCAGAGGGGGGGGGCATGTCCTTTTTTTATATATATATATGAGTTGAAACGTGGGGTTTTCATAAAAGAGCATTATAAGCGGGGGGGGGGGGGGGGGGGGGGAGACCGGGGGGGCGGAGCAGGGGTGACACGCACTTTTTTTAGGGGTTTTCTGATTAAAAGCCGGCCCGCGCTGTCCAGTGCCATGGGTTTGGGTGAGTTTGTGGGGATTTCGGGAGCTGCGGGTCCCACGTCCCTCCGGGTGACGTCAGAGTGGCTGTGTGATGTCAGAGCGGCCCTGTGATGTCACGTCACATCGGGGGGGGAGGTGTCCTCACAGCGTGCGTGTGTTGTCACCCACCACGATTTCACGCCCTGCCGGGTCCTTGAGTTGGGTGGTATGATGTCACAACAAACATGCAGCTTCGCAGTGTCCGACTCGTGCCTGTGTGACGTCATGGTGGCTGTCACATGTCCGTCAGTGCCATCATGCGCGGCCGCGTGATGTCACACCTGCCATCGCACAGCCAGCAGGGACGTGACGCGTGCCTGTATGATGCCACACCTGCAATCACGTCCAGCACTGATGTCACACACACCTGTATGATGTCACACGCCCAGCAGTGATGTCACACCACCCAACTCACAGCCACAGAGCATTACCTGCTGTCTCCTGCCCACACGCCACAACACGCACACTGGTGTGATGTCATGCTGGCCATTGCACGCCCTGCGGTGATGTCACACATCTGGTACGATGTCACGCCAGCCAGTGGCATCACGCGGGCGCGGACGGCATCACCCACCCTGTGACCACCCCACCTCCGCAGCGCTGTGACCTCACCGCTCCGCTGGATGACATTGAAAGGCGCCAAGGACAGGCCGGGGCCTCTGGCAGGGGCGTTTATTGGGGCGGGGAGGGGCCGGGGCGGGGGGGCCGCCGGCTGCGGGGGGGCCCCGGGGGGCGCATGCGGGGGGCGGCGGGGCGAAGCGGGGGCTCCTGGCCTCGGCGGTCGGCGGGGGCTCAGCGGTGAGGGGCGTTGGGCCAGCACCTGGTGGCCCCTGCAAGTGAGGAGAGAGCGGTCAGCCCCACCTGAGCTCTGCCTGCACCCCACTGCTGCACCTGCACCCCACTGCTGCACCCTGCCTGCACCTGCACCCCACTGCTGCACCCTGCCTGCAGCTGCACCCCACTCCTGCACCTGCACCCCACTGCTGCACCTGCACCCGCACCCTGCCTGCACCTGCACCCCACTCCTGCACCTGCACCCCACTGCTGCACCTGCACCCCACTGCACCTGCACCCTGCCTGCACCTGCACCCCACTCCTGCACCTGCACCCCACTCCTGCACCTGCACCCCACTGCTGCACCTGCACCCCACTGCACCTGCACCCTGCCTGCACCTGCACCCCAGTCCTGCACCTGCACCCCACTGCTGCACCTGCACCCCACTGCTGCACCTGCACCCGCACCCTGCCTGCACCTGCACCCCACTGCTGCACCTGCACCCCACTGCTGCACCTGCACCCTGCCTGCACCTGCACCCCACTCCTGCACCTGCACCCCACTGCTGCACCTGCACCCCACTGCTGCACCCTGCCTGCACCTGCACCCCACTGCTGCACCTGCACCCCACTGCTGCACCCTGCCTGCACCTGCACCCCACTCCTGCACCCTGCCTGCACTTGCACTCTGCTCCTGCACTCTGCTTGCTGTAACCTGCTCCCTCCCTGCCCATGTCCTGCTCCTGCATCATGCACCCTCTCCGTACCCTGTCCCCTCCCTGCCGGCCCTCCTGCCTGCACCCTGCCCACATGCTGCCTGCACCCTGCCCTGCCCTCTTTGCACCCTGCCCACCCCCTTCTCCTGCACCGCGCACCCTCTCCCTGCTCGCCCCCTCCCTGCCCTGCCTGCACCCTGCCCCTGCCCTACTTGCCGCCCACCCACACGCTGCCTGCACCCTGCCCATGCCCTGCTCCTGCAGCCTTGTCCTGCCACCCGCCGCTGCCTGCACCTGCCCTCGCCCAGCCCCATCCCAGAGCCAGGGGGACACCCTGCCTGGAGGACTCCGGTGGGGGGGGATTAGGGGGTGAACCCCATTCACCTGGGGCTGGAGCCCATACCCAGGGTGCAAGCCTGCTCGGCCCACCTAATGAGCTTCACGATTTGCAATGTGCAGCTGTATCCCCATTGCATCCCCACTGAACCCCCACTGCTTCCCTATTGGAACCCCATTGCATCCCCACTGAATCCCCACTGCATCCCCATTGCTTCCCCACCACATCCCCGGTTCATCCCCACTGCCCCCTCACTGCCCCCCCGTTGCACCCCCACCGCACCCCATGCCCTGCACCCCCACCGCACCCCAGCTGCCTCCCCACCACACACCCCCGCGCGCACGCACACGTTGCCGGGGCGGCAGCACGCCTTCCCCGCCGCTAACCCCAAACCAACCTCCCTGTAGCCAGGGCCGTTCCCCCCCTCACCCCGCTGGGATGGGGTACGGCACCACCCCCCCGGGGCACCGATGCCACGCGGCCTCGGCACCGTGGGCGCTTTTTTAAATTTACCTTTTCCTGCCAGGAGACTGTGACACAGGCTTTTAAAAATAGCATGTGCTGAGGCGAGGCGTTCGGGGTGGTGTTGCTAAGGGAGAAATTCGATTCAAATCTAGGGCTTCGCCTTCCCATGCTAACTACTACGGCGCGCTCCCAAAATTAGGGCAGGCAGGCGGCCCCTGCGTGCTTTCGCCTCTTGGGAAGGAAAAAAAAAAAACCCACCTTTCTCCATCCCAAATCGGAAGGACGCTGGGCGCAGCATCCTTGTTAAAAATACCAACCCGGTTTTGGGGGAAATAAGGGCAATTTGGGGTGTACCTAGTCGCCGTTGCGGAGGTCGCCGCCGCGGGTGCTGTTGGCGCACTCGGCGTCCTTGGTTTTCCGATCGATCTCACCCCCTTTGATCTTCTTGCGGGTCATATGGCCGCGGAAACTAGCCTGGATCTTGGCAGCTGCCGCGTTGGCGTCGGGATCGTCCAAGGGGATGTCCAGGATGTCCTCGTCCAGCTTCGTGCAGGCTCCCTCCTGCCAGCGGCAACGGGAGGGTTACGGCTGGGGGCACCCCGGAAAGGGCACCCCCCCGCCAAGTTAAGCCAGTAAATAAGGTCCTAAATTAGCCCTTCTGCTAAAAACAGGGGGATCCTTTGCTAAAAATTAAGGTTCTGTGCTAAAAAATTAGGGTTCTTTGCTAAAAATCAGGGATCGTCGCTAAAAATTGGGATCCTTTGCTAAAAAATGCAGGTTCTTTGCTAAAACATAAGCATCCTTTGCTAAAAAATAGGGTCCTTTGCTAAAAATTAAGGTCCTTTGCTAAATATTACAGTCCTTTGCTAAAAGAAATGAGGGTCCTTTGCTAAAAACTGAGGATCCTTTGCTAAAAATTGGGTTCCTTTGCTAAAAAATTAGGGTCCTTTGCTAAAAATAAGGGGTTTTTTGCTAAAAAATGAGGGTCCTTTGCTAAAATTTAACATCCTTTGCCAAAAAACTGAGGGTTCTTTGCTGAAAACTATGGCTCTTTGCTGAAAGTCAGGGTCCCTTGCGGGTGTCTTGGGGGATTTGCAACCAACGGCACAGCTGGGGAAGACGCTTCCCCCCTGCTCATCCCTAAATCCCCCTCCCCGCATCTCCTGGCTGCAAGAATCCGAATCCCCCCCAGCCCCACCGGGGCCGGATCCTGCTTTGCGAGGGCCGTGATACGGGGAGAGGAGCACCCATGGGGGGGGGGGGGGATTTTGGCACCCTGGGGGGGGGTCACGCTCTGTAAGCCAAGCTGGCCGTGCCTCAGTTTCCCCTTCCCTCGCCGCCTGTTGCATCCCTCCGCACCCCAGCTCAGGGCTTTGGCAGAAACACCAGGAAATTTGGGAAGGGAATGATGCCGGGCGGGGGGAAATGTCCCCCCTCCAAGGATAGATCATCCCCCTCCCCTCCTGCCGCATCCCACCAGAGCGGTTAGACCTGGTGCCGAGGTCTAGGGGGGGAAAAAAACCCCGCGGGGGAGCGAGGTGGCATTGGGTGCCCGTGTCGGCAGCAGGTGCATCCTTCGCATCGCCCCGGGACTGCTTTAAAGGAGGGGTTTTTTGCGGGTGGGGGGGTTATTTGGGGGGTGGGCAGTGGGATGCTCTTCCTCTCAGAGCGTGCCATGGCTCCGCAAAGTTGCTCGGGTTGTTTTACCATTGCAAAAGGTGAAGGGAGCAAAAAATGAGCGGTGGCGGCTTAAGTGACGGCTCCGAGGTGGAAACGATATGTCCAGGGTGGAAATGTTATAGCCAGGGCTGGAAATCCTATAGCCAGGGGAGAAATCCTATATCTTGGGGGCAGGAAATCCTATAGCCAGGGGAGAAATCATATATTTGGGGGAGGAAATCCTATATCTAGGCAAGGAATCCCATATCCATGGGAGAAAACCTATGTACAGGTGGGGAAAACCTATATATAAGGGAGAAATCCTACATTCAGGGGAGAAAACCTAAATACGGGGGGGGCATAGCTTATATCCATGGGAGAAATCCTATATTTCGGGGAGAAATCCTATATTCAGGGGGTGGAAACATGTATCCAGGGCAGAAATCCTATATCCAGGAAGGGAAAACTACATCCAGGGGGAGAAATCCTATATATGGGGGGGGGGAAATCCTATATGCAGGGAGAAATCCTATACCCGGGGGGAGAAATTCTATATCCAGGGTGGGCTTTGCCTCTCTGGACGTGCCCAGGAGGGTAGATGGGGGCTTCTCTCCGTGCCGCCAGACGGGCAGGAGGGAAAAAAGGAGAAAAAAAGAGGGGGAAATAGGGAAAAATGGGGAAAAAAGGGGGGGAAAGGGGGAAAAAACAGAAAAAGAGGGGGAGAATGGGTAAAAAAGTGGGGGGAAAAGGGAGAAAAGAGGGGGAAAGGATGTGGTTTTCTGCCGGATCAGCTCCATGAGCTGGCTGGCGGCTGGGCGGTGAGGGGTGCTCACCCTTGGGTGAGGATGGAGAGGTACAGCCCCCTGCTCCCCCCCCCCCAGTTTATTCCTTTATCCATAAGCAACAGCCGATCCTGCCTGGAGAGTAATTGGGGGGGGGAGGAAAAAAGCTGACTAAAAGCAGGAACCCCCCCATGTGGCTGCTGGATTTGGGGATGGGGGGTGCTCCTGACCGGGATGTCGGATGCTGGGGTGGCTGCCGGGTCCTGAACTGGTGCGAAACAGGACAGGGAGGGTTTTTTGGGGGGAGGGGGCGGAATATGGGACTGGGGGTTTGCAGCAGCACTGGGCAGGGGGGACGGGCGCGGAGTTGGTTGAGCTGTTGGGTGCAGCACCCATCGCCGCATCACATCCCCCCCAACTCTGCAAACAACCCCCCCGCCCCGCAATCAGCACCCCCAAATCCCCTCCGCCGCCCCCGTACCCCGCTCCAGGAGGGAGAGGGTCAAATAATAATCATAATAATAAATTCAATGCAGAAAAGCGAGATGCTGGAGGGGGGGGGGGGGGACCTACATTGCAGCAGTCCATGGCGGAGGACGGGTGGGCGGCCAGCGATGGGCGAGGGGCTCCGGCAGGGTCTCGCTTCCCCGGCGGCTCTCCCGGCGCAGGTGGCAAGTTGAGCGGAGCCGCTTGCCTACGTAATGCGCTTTCCTCCGGGCGAGCCTATCAGCCCTACACCCCTGCCAGGCTTTTACGGTGGGGAGGAGGGGGGGGTGTGTTTCTTAAATTTTTTTTTTCCTTTTTTTTTTTTAACCTCCTCCAATTTTATTTCACAGCCTCCAACTCCCTCCTAACACTTAAAGGAGCCGGCAGCTCGCAGCGGAGTTTCGTGTCATAGAAAAATCACCCGTGGAGGACACAATCAAATATTTAACGGCGCTTTCGGGTCTCACCCTCAGCGTGGCGGGTTCCATCGGCCCGCGCCGAGATTTGGAGGGTTTATTTTTTTGGGGGGGGGGAGGTGTGAACCCCCAGCAGATGGGAGCGATGGGTTATTTTTTTGGGGGGGTATGCTTGGCCCATAGCGATGCTGGAGGGGGGTTTTGCCCGCCTGGGTTTCTTTGCACAAGGGGGCAAAACCTTCACGACCTACTTAGGGCTTGGACCCAAAGGAGGGTGAGGATGAGGATGGGTGGGTATGGAGGGACACTGCCTTCCACTGAGTATCCGCTGAAGCCCAGGGGTGATGTGCCCAAACATGGGCTCCAGGTGGAGGGGGGTGGGCTCCGAATTTGGGGTTTGGACATCCCTTCCCTACTTGCAGGAGATCCAACCCCCCCAAATTTGGGGTGTTTTCCAGCCAGACCTGAAAACCCAGCCGTTTTCCAGCCCTCGGTGAATTCTGCGGACCCCACTTTTGCCCTCGGACCATGCTGAGGCACCGGGGCCAGCAAGGTGAGACAGGAGAACCCCAGGAAAGATGGGGGACCCCCAGGGCAATGCGGGGGGCTGCTGTCTGCAGCCCCCCGCATCGCCCGCCTCACTCGCCTCTAATCCGGGTTTGAGAGTTGCTAAGCAACCACATAAGTCGCCCGTGGGCTCCGTGCGCCGATGCTGGCTCCGGCTGGCCCCCGAAATGCGGCATGGCCCCCCCAGCCGGGCGCCGGCACCTCCCAGCCCGTGGGTGCAGTCGGGCCTCCCCAGGCTCGCTCAAGGGGCTGCGTCCTGCTTGGGGGTCTGGTGGCACCGAACTTCCTCTTTGCCATCACCGGCATCATCATCATCATCATCACCGTCATCATTAGCATCCCCGTCCCATTGACATCACCATCCCTGTTCCTGGCACTGTCACCATCCCCATCCCTGTCCTCATCCCCATCACCTCCAACACTGGCCCCGTCCCCACCATCGGCCCCCTCCCATCTCCATCATCATCCCCTTCCCTGTCCCATCCTCATCATCATCCCCTTCCCTGTACCATCCCCATCATCATCCCCTTCCCTGTCCCATTCTCATCATCATCCCCTTCCCTGTCCCATCCTCACCATCATCCCCTTCCCTGTCCCATCCTCACCATCATCCCCATCCCTGTCCCATCCTCACCATCATCCCCTTCCCTGTCCCATTCTCATCATCATCCCCATCCCTGTCCCATCCCCATCATCATCCCCATCCCTGTCCCATCCTCACCATCATCCCCTTCCCTGTCCCATAATCGTCATCATCCCCTTCCCTGTCCCATCCCCATCACCATTCCTGTCATGATCCCCAACCCCATCCCCATCTTCAGCCCCACCATCTCTGTCCCCGTCCCCATGCTCATCCCCATCATCATCTTTGTCCCCATCCCTGTCCCCATCACCTTCCCCATCATCATCCTCACCCCTGTCCCTGTCCCCATCCCTGTTCCCATCTCTGTTCCCATCCTGTCTCCATCTCTGTCCCTGAGGCCACTCCAGTCGGGGTGCAGGTGGTGGCATCCCCTGACACCCCCAGTTCCCCAGGGCACCCAGAACACCCTGCACCCCATCCCATCCCACCCCTTCCCTGCTACCCACCTCAACCTCTTCACCCCACGATTCACTGCCTGATGGGGGTCAAGCCTGCCCCCCCCCAGCAGCACCCAAACCCCACACCCAGGGAGGTGGGTGCCCCCCAAGCATCCCCCGATCACCCTGCCAGCCGTCAGCACCCGGCTCTCCCCACCGGAGCCACTTTTCCGCCAGCAGCTCTTCCCACCGGCGCAGCGAGCGGGGCGGGGGGGCAGAAATAGCTCTGCTTCAGAAAACCGCACTCCAGCTTCCAGGCAAAGCCTCGGCCGCTCCGCCGGGATTTTTAGACGGGAAAACAATCGCTTTCCCTTTTTTTTAAAAAAAAACCCCTCCAGATCCATTGCTGCCTGGTCTGGTGAGGGAAGATGGATTGTTCTGGGGGAGCCGAGCGGAAAGGGTTTTTGGGGTGACCTGTGCGTCAAGGATCTGGGAAAACAAACCCCAAAACTAGGATGTAAAATGCTGGGAGGGTCTTCCTGGAACCAATAAACCCCTAAAACTGCACAAAAACAGGGGGGGGTTAGGCGCAGTTTCAATGCAAAGGTGGCTGGCACCCCCCTCACCGAAACCTGCTCCGGCCGCGGCCCCCTGGTCCTGGCAGAGCCGGCGAGCGCCGACGTCTCCCGCAGGCTGCGGCTGCGGAGGAGGGACGCGAAATGCCAGAACATTTCTAATCATTAACGGCAGGTTTTGAGCCTGTTCCAGGCTCTGCATTTTTTTTTTTCCCCTCACTGGGCCCCTTCATCCAAGAAAACAACCCACCCCGGGGCATAAAATGGAGCTTGGAGGGGGGGGGAAGGAATATTGGGGTGATGCTTTTCCAGGTGGTCCAGAATCTCCTAAATCTGAATCCTGATAAAATAACTGGAATTTTGGAAAGGGGAGGACGGGCACCGCGGCTGGCGAGACCCGCAGGAAACATCCCGCCGTCGTGGTTTGAGATGGTGGCCCAGAGGTGTTAAAAAAATCCTTTAAAAAACCTAAAAAAAGGGAGGAATTTGATGGCGAAAAGGTGGCGGGTGCTGGCAGCTGGTGCTGGGGGGGGTCAAGGCGTAGCTGCTTGGCACCAGCCCCAGGCACAGGGTCCCCGCCAGCTTTTATTTCCCCATCCCTCCTTCCTGTTTTTCCCAGGGGAGCCCCCCCACCTCCCCGTGCCACTGTGGGCAAGCACATATGGCCAGATGCCCCCCCTCGCCCCAGGAAAAACAGGAGGCGGGGGAGACGCACACAAAACTGGGTGAGGATGGGTTGGGGGGGTTCAGTCCCCCCCAAAAAGAGAGCAGCCGGTTTTGATGCACCCCCCCCTTTCATGCTGGTTAGGATTTTGCAACTGTTCCGGGTGGGAAAAAATCCTGAATTTAACGGCTTTTTTTAATGGGATGGTGGGGAGTCCCCCCACTGTGGTCCCCCAAAATGCTGGGGAGGCTCTTGCAGGAGGGCGGGGAGAGGAGCAAAGTCACATCCTTCCTTCACGCAGGAACGCTATTAAATTTTCGACAACCTCCAGGGATGCAGGGGCCTAAATATAGAGCCTTAAAATATCATCTCAAGCTCAGCCCAGCTCCTAAACCCGAGTTTTTTTTTTAGGGAAGAAATCTCAGGTGAGAGTTTCTAATAACGGCGGGGACCTCGTTAATAAAAATCCTCATTAAAAAAGCGCCGCGAGGGTGGGGTGGGAGATAGTTGCCCACCCCCAAGAGAAGGGCAAGGAGCCCGGTGGGCAAATTGAGGGAGGGGTTTGGGAGGGGATTTATTTTGAGTCCTGGCACCTCATTTTGGGTTCAGATGTCGCCAAATGGGAGATTTGGGGCGAGCGCTCGGGCCAGGTCCCTGGGGAGGTGTCCCTTTTAAGGAGGATTATGGGGACGCGATCCCCTTCGGCCGTGGGTTTGCTCCTCTCTGCTGCATCACGGCGAGGATTTTTTGGGAGGAATCACAGTGTGTCGGTGCCCGTGGGTACTGTCAGCTCCCCCTGCCGCTGTTTTTGGGCTTAAATAGCCTTGTTTTGGGTGCGTGCGCAGGGTTTTTTTACCATGTCCATAGATGCAGCGCTGCCTGCTTGCTCCCCTGCCTTGTCCTCCATGTCCTCCTCTGGCTCCTGGAGGAAAAGCAGGAAAACCTAAAATTTAGGGGGTGGGGGACAAGGGTGGCAGGGCAGGGTGGGTGCGGGGTACCAGCCCTTTGCTCCCGGCACCCCAAATTCCCTGGGGAGGGGGCAGCCAGGGAGGGCAGCCTACCTGGAAAGGGGGCCGGGTGAGAAGCTCGTCCTCCTCCAGCCGGGCTCCCGACACCACGGATCTCTCTGGGGAAGGGGGAGGCTTGATGCCATGGGCGATGGGCACAGGTGGAAGGCCTGACGCCCCGTGGATGGGCACAAGGGGTAGGGCTGACACCCCGGGTAATGGGCACAAGAGGAAGGCGTGACACTCCGGGTGATGGGCACAAGGGGCAGGTGTGTAGCACTGAGCAATGGGCACATGGGGCAGGCCTGACGCCCCGGGGATGGGCGCAGGCAGAAGGCCTGTCACCCCGGGTGATGGGCACAAGGGGAAGGCCTGTTGCCCTGGGTCATGGACACACGTGCAGGCCTGATGCCCTGGGTGATGGGCACAAGGGGCAGGCCTGAAGCCCTGGGCCGTGGGAAGGCAATGCGGCGTGGGGCAGGAGATGGAGGTGCAGGGATGGCTGCTGCCGGGCCAGGCCACTCACCCTCTCTCTGCTCCAGCAGCGTTTGGAAGTGCTGAGCAGCAAAGGCCACCAGGTCTGTGGGCTGTGCCCGCAGCACCTCCAGTACCAGCCCCTCCAGCAGGTTTTGGAAGCCGGGGGGCAGCCGCAGGGTGGTGCCAGAGGAGGGGATGGACATGGCCGCCTCTCCCGGGTCCCTGCACCGCCACGGCCGGGGTTAGTCGCGACCTGCATCCCCCGCCCTCCCGACCGGGCAGCGCCGGGACTCGAACCCGCTATCACGGGGGCTGGCGGAGAGCGGGGACAGCCAGCCGCTAGGGGGCGCTCCCAGCCGCGCCTGCGCACGGCCGCCTCTAACTGCGCCTGCGCGGCGTCTGCCCGGGCAGGGCGGGGTGAGCGGTCGCGGAGGGCCCCGGACCCCCGGAACCCCCCGGACCCCCGGAACTCCCCGGTTCCCCGGATCCCCCCGGTCGCCTCCGGTTACCCCCGGCCCCCCTCCTCTCCACCCCGCACCCCCAGCCCCATCCCCGGCCCTTTCCTCCCCTCGGGCCCGGCCAGGCCGCGCCGGCGCCTCTGGACGTGGTGAAGACGCTGTCGCTTGGCAACCGCTCCCCCCCCAATGGCAACCCTGGCCACGCCCACAGGGGGCGGGTCTGACGGGGCGGGGCCTGGCCGGGCGGGGGCGGGGCCTGGCGGGGTTGGGGGTCCCGCTGCCCTCACGCCCCGTTGTCCCCCCCAGGATGGTGGCGTGGGTGCTACTGGCCCTGGCTCCCGTGGCAGCAGGTAACGGGCTCGGGGGGGGGGGACGGGGACTGTTTCCACACCACCAGCCCCACGGGCACCTTCCGCAGCCAGATCCGGAGGGCAGGACACCCACGAGCCCCCTTCGGGGCGCTTGGCACCCCTTACACCCTGCTTCGACCCCCATCTCATCCTCCTGAGCCCCACTTCGTCACCCTTTGCACACCCAGAGACCCACTTTGGGGCCCTTTGCACGCCCTAAACCCCGCTTTGGCACCCCTGGCACCCCCCCAGCCCCGCTGCGATGCCTTTGGTACCCCCAGAGCCCCACTTT
This sequence comes from Phalacrocorax aristotelis, assembly GCF_949628215.1. Lineage (NCBI taxonomy): Eukaryota > Metazoa > Chordata > Aves > Suliformes > Phalacrocoracidae > Phalacrocorax > Phalacrocorax aristotelis. Next base: position 8,025,184 of record NC_134297.1, on the reverse strand, counting down.
GATGCCTTTGGTACCCTCAGAGTCCTGCTTCAATGCCCTCAGCACCCCCTGAGCCCAGCTTTGATGCCCGTGGCACCCCCCTGAGCCTCACGTCAGCACTCTCAGTATCCCCCCGAGCCCCGCTTTGAAGGCCTTGGCACCCAGCAAGCCTTGCTTCAATGCCCTTCGCACCGCTCTGAACCCTATTTCGACGCCCTTCGCACCCCCTGCAGCCTCATTTCAACGCCTTCTCACCCCTCCTGAGGCCCGCTTTGATGTCTTTGGCACCCCCCCCAGCCCCTCTCTGACACCCTTTGCACTCCCCAGCCCCTCTTCGATGCCCTTGGCATGTCGCTGCTGCTGTGGGATGATTCTTTACGTAAGGTGGGAGTCGCATGCGGCTTCTCAGCGGTGTCTCATGGGCTCTCCTCCCTTCCCTCCTCCCAGCCGCTTTTTATAGTCTCCAGTCTCTTCCCTGGCGTCTCGTTTTTTTCTCTTTTTTTTCCCCTTCGACTCATATATTTTATGTAACTTGTCCTTCCCGGAGCCTCGTTGCATGAGACGGTGGGACCAGCGATGCAGCTGATTTCGGAGAGGCCAAGGACACAATTTCTTTCCTTCGTTAAGCCCAGCCTGGGACAGGCTGCAGAGGAGACAGGGCTCTGTGAGCCCCACTTCGGTCGCTACGTTGGGGACCACTGCCCAGATCGCCTCTCCATGCCCACAAATGTTGCCCTGACCTCCTTTTAAGCGTGGTTTTATTTTCACACCCTAAAAATGGGGCTTTTGGGGGTGCCTCCGCTTCCCTCCCCACTGAGGGCACCTTTGCCAGTGCCACGTGCCCGGCGGCTCCCATCCCACTGCTCGCCAAACTTCTTCTGCAAGGGAAGAATACATTAGAACATATTTATTAGCAAGGCTGGGCTGGTGAAGATGCTCCCATACTGTTATTAGAAGAATTTTTACCAATATTCAGACCCAAACTCTGTGTTACACAAGCTCCTGTGCTTTGGGAGGTGACTTCCCTCGTAGGGCTGGACTCTCTTGGGCACTTCAAATCCTGCTGCTTCCTCAGCTCTTTGCTTGATTCGGTTGATCAGGACTGAAGGAAGCTGTAAAATAAAGCGGCATCTCAAATAATCTGTGTTTTAAGAGGGAGTCGGAGGATTTTTCTTGTTGCTTTTTGTCTCTTGGAGACAATGTTGGTGCTGTCTCTTGATCCTAGGGGCGATGCTGGCCTTCGCGTCCTACTACGGCGACCACATGGTGTTGCAGAAGGAGCCGGCGGGGGCCGTGGTGTGGGGCTACGGGGAGCCGGGGGCCACCGTGACCGTGGCTCTCTCCGGGGACCGTGGCGTCATCCTTGCGAAGAAGACGGCACAAGTTAAAGGTTGGTTCTGGACCCTCACCGGGCAACTGGGGCGGGTAGTTTTGGTGACTAAGGAACACGTCTGAACCCAAATGGCTGCCGTCCATGGCCCCATTGCCCCTGGGTTTGTCCCACCACTGCTCTGGGGCTGCGGAGGTGATGGTGACGTCTCCAGCTGTGCACCCCCGGGGCCGTGCTTTCCCCTTCTCTGGGTGTGGGGGGCGTTCAGCCGTCCCCCTCCCCACCGACACCAGCCTTTGCTCACTTTGGCTTCCCAACAGCAAGATCCCGTAGGCGCCGAGCAGGAGCTGAGCTGCCGCTGGGGTGGGTGGCACCGTGTGGGCTTGAGCCGAACAGTGAGGCTCCGGAGAGGAGAGGAGGGGGATTTAGCTCCTCTCCCTGTCAAAACCATCTCTGGGGAAATCTCCAGAGCGCTCCTGGCTTCTTTTTCTGACATATCCCCCCCTTGGAGGATACTGCTGGTGTTCTCTAAGCCCTGAAGGATGTCGTCCCTGCAGGCAGAACCTTCCTCGAGGAGGCTGGGAGGGCTTGGAGGCATCTCATCTCCCCTGGTGGCCTCATGCCCTGCCTAGAAAGTCCGGGGGTCTGCTCAGCACCTCTGGGGAGCAAAACTGCTGCCTAAAGGACTCCTCCACAAGCTGGAGGGCCCAGAAGCATCTTGTGAGGAAGCAGCAACCCGCTGCTACCAGGAGATCTGCGGGATCTGGCCCCAGACAGGCCAGAAAAGCCACACTAAGCTCCAGCAGATCTTTATGCCTCGATTCGGCACCTCTAAAATTAGCTGGAGACATCTCGGTGTCACACACACCAAGCTGCTCCTGTAATCCTGGTTCCTCCCAGCAGCTTCTGCTCTGACACACATTTGTCTTTGAGATTCTTTTTAACCCCTAAGTTCCTGCAGGAGGAGAGACCCTCTGATGGCAGAGAGCTTCCAAGATCTATTTCTCCAGCCTGGCTGTGCGGTGGGGAAGCTTCCCCTCGTTACCTGTCCATTCCCACCAGTTGTTGGCTGCTCATCCCGCCTCTTTGCAAAGCTCCTGAGGTCTTTATAGGGGTCATGAAAGTCAAACACCATCCTCTTCTTCCAGGACCTTCTGGGACATGGACAACTGTCCTGGACCCCATGGACCAAGGTGGTCCCTATTCGCTGACGGCCGGGCAGGGCTCGGCAAACGTGACGCTGCGGGACATCTACTTCGGGGACGTGTGGCTTTGCAGTGGGCAGAGCAATATGGCAATGACAGTCTTGCAGGTACGCGCCCCATGACACGGCCTGATCCTGCCACCTCAGGCAGGGATCAGGCAGGGAAGCACCTCGCACGCTCCCAACCCTTCCCTAGATCACCAATGCCAGCCAGGAGCTCGCCACCGCTGCTCGCTACCCCTACGTCCGCGTCTTCGCCGCAGCGCCCGCCCGCTCTGACGTGGAGCTGGAGGACCTGGCGCAAATCGACTTGCCGTGGTCCATCCCCACAGCCGGTGAGTGCAGTGTGCCACCAAAAAAAAAGCCTGGAAATGGCTTTTTTTTGTTGTTTTTCCCCCCTCTTTTTCCCCTCGCAGCCTTCTGTTTCTTGAACAGAAAACCTGGGCCATGGGAATTTCACCTACTTCTCGGCCGTCTGCTGGCTGCTGGGGCGCTACCTGTACGAGGCCCTGCGGTACCCTGTGGGGCTGGTGGAGGCGGCCTGGGGGGGCACCCCCATCGAGGCCTGGTCCTCCCCAAGGGCTCTGCGGGCGTGTGGGCTCCCGGAGGACGTGGGGAGGTGAGAGAAGAGGCTGTGGGAACACCTCCAGCCCCATGCCATGCCGCTCTCGGGGGGCATCCTCCATCCCTTGCCATCCCACCTCCGCTCCCGAAGCATCCCCGGAGCCCTGCTCTCCCCTCCGTGCATCACTTTGTGCCCCCTCGGGTAAAATCCCCTCCTGGGAGGCACATCTTTTCAGGTGAAGCAGGCGGTGAGGGGAAGAGGGGGACTCCAGGGCTCCACTTTTGCATAGCATTTGCTTAAACCATGCAAGGCTGGCTCCTGAAGGCCCAGCTTCAGGGTCAGCCTTGTGTTTTACACTCCCCTTACGCCCGGCTTTATCTTCCAGCATCTCCACGCACCCGCATCTCTCTGGCCCGCAAACGCCCTCCGTGCTCTGGAACGCCATGATCCACCCGCTGCTCAACATGACGCTGCGGGGTGTCGCTTGGTACCAGGGTAAGCCCCCCCATTTTTTTCCCCCCTCCCCAGCATGGAACAGCCCCCCACTGTTCCCCCAGGCGCTCAGTGGCCCCTCATTTTTGGGGACAGGGGAGGCCAACGCCTTCCTGCACACGGACCAGTACAACTGCACCTTCCCGGCACTCATCGCCGACTGGCGCCGGGCGTTCCACGTCGGATCAGCTGGGCAGACGGAGCCGCTCCTCCCATTCGGCTTCGTGCAGGTGAGGCGGGGGGACAAGGGGCAGGACCCCCACCCCCCCGTGGGGACAGCGTCATGACGCTCGGGGAGGTTTTACCCATCCTTTCGCACCCTGGAGGCCCCTTCCAAGCGGGTGGGAGGGAGAGGATGCCGTGAACATGCGGACATGTCTTGCTGGGGTGCTGAATCCCAGGCAGGGACCGCAGCGGCCGCTTACCCAGCTCCACCCCTGCACCCCTCTGCCTTGCAGTTGTCCACCTATCGCCGGCAGAACCTGAACGACAGCTTCGCCCGGCTCCGCTGGCACCAAACAGCCGATCTGGGGGTTGTCCCCAACGCCAGGATGCCTGGCACCTTCATGGCTGTGGCGATGGATCTGTGCGATGAGCGCTCTCCCTACGGCAGGCGAGTCCCGGCGGGGCGAGGGTGCAGAGATGAAGCTATCGGACACCAACCCCGTGCTGCCTTCCTTTTCTCGGCAGCATCCACCCCCGGGACAAGCAGAATGTCGCCCGCCGGCTGCACCTGGGCGCCAGGGCCGTGGCGTATGGGGAGAAAGACCTGGTTTTCCAGGGGCCGTACCCGACCCACGCCATCCTGGAGGTGACCAGGGGTCTGCTGAACCTCACCTATAGCCAGGAGCTTGTCTGCCGTCAGAGGGACCCGCGGGCGTTCGAGGTGAGGAGGGAGGAAGAGCTTCCCCCGGGGCTGGAAGAGGGAAGCCCACCTTGACGGAGGTTTCCTGCCTCACCCAGGTCTGCTGCTCCAGCCAGCCGTCCCCATGCGGGTGGCTGCCGGCACCCGTGGTGGCCGTGGAGTCCCAGACGGTGACGCTGGCCCTGGCCGGCTGCAGGACGCTGGTGCTGGGCTTGCGCTACGCCTGGGCCGAGTGGCCCTGCGAGTACGAGTCCTGCACCCTCTACAACACCTGGGGTCTGCCTGCACCCCCTTTCCTCATGGGTGCCCTGCCTGTAGGGGAAACCCCGGGGCTCTCCGAAACAGCCGGAGTGAGGGAGCTGCTTCTCCTCCCCAGAGAACCCCGGGGGATTTAGGGGAGGGGACGTCAGAGGGAGCTCAGACCTCTCGCCAAGCAGCTCGGGGCTGCTGGCACCATGCCCTTCCGATTTGGGGAGGCGGCTGGCTTGATTACTCGCTTACTAATTAAACGCTTTCCAGCTTCTCTTTGGCCCGAAGTCAAGGCTGCAGCGGGAGGAAAAATAAAATTTTAAAAAGGCCAATTTAAAATGAAAATCTATGAAAAATTACATTAAGCCAAGCAGCAGGACACACTGCTGGGAGTTGAACCCCTCACCGCTGCTCCTCCCTGCCTGTGGAGCTGGTCCTGGCTCCCCCCCAGGACACCCCAACCTCTCCGGGCATCAGCAGCTGGCCCCCACAGCAGGGTGCTCGCAGGATCCAAGGCCTGGCCTCTGTCTGAGGGGCGGAGAGAGGAGCTCTGCCAAAAAAACCCCAAACCCCACAACCAAACGCTAATGCTGGGGCTGGGACACAGGGCGTGTTGCTTTGCAGCAGTAGCGAGTGCCTTCCACCTCCCTGTGTTAATAACTAGTTAATAAAATGGCTCACTTTATTTTTGGGTCCCTTTTTTTTCTTCAGAGGAGCAGCCTTTAGTCCTCCCTCCCTAACAGCAGGGAAATAGGCACGGAAGAAGCACCCAGCACTCAGAATAAGACATCCGAGAGAGTCTCTGCACAAAAATATTGATTGTTTAACCTTTTTTTCTGGGAAAACATTACGTAGGAAGGGGAAGCCCAACCACAGGTGAACTCAGCCCGGCTGCCGCCGTCCCATTACAGACGTCACCCCACCAGGCTGTATCAAAACCGGAGTTTAATGCGCTCGAGGAACACTGGCAACAAAGGATTAGATCGAACTGGATCCCAGCAGACCGACTGGGCAGGCACCAGCAGCAGCCGCCCCGCCTGCTGCCTGCTCCTGGGGTCAGGCAGAGCCCAGTGAGTCCCGGGAGGCTTTTCCCATGGCTTCCGCTCCAGGCTTTGCTTCTGGGCAAGGAGGGGAAAAGAGGAGGAAGTTAATTAACTGGGTGATCGCGAACTGGGATCTTGGGCTTTCTCCACCAGCGTACAACTAGCCCGAGCGCCAGTTGTGCTAGCCCTGTGGTTGCCATGCCAACGAGGATGCTAAAAACAGCTCAATCTGGGTGTTTGTTTTTTTTTTTTTTAAACCACAGCCCTCAGACTGTGTTCAGGGCCAGGAAAGGAGCCCAGGCATCCTGGCTCCCGCCCTGCCAGGTTGGGGATCCCCATGAGGCTGCGGAGGAGGCGCCTCCGGCTCCCCAGAACCCAAAGGGTGTGGGGGAGGGAGCAGCAGTGCCTGGGGAGGCCCCAAGAGATGCAGCTCTGCCTCAGAGACCCATCTCCATCTCCGCACAGTGCCCACCAGTGCCATGCTAACAGGAGAAGGGGGCAGGCACCACCCCCCCACCCAGGATTTAAAGCTCCCAACTCCACTCCCAGCAGGCTGGGCTGCTCTCTCCACCAAAAATGGGGACCCTCCGTTTTGCCCAGAGCTTGGATTTAAGCAGCAAGCTCTCCGCTTTCCGTTCCTATAGCAACTCCTGCCCACGCGTGGGCTCGCAGTCGCATCAAATCCGGGCTGCCAGAACCCATCTCCGGCTGTAAACGGAGCCGTTGGCCCTCCTGGCAACCCCCCATCCCTCCCCCAAAACCTGAAGGTCTTGGCGAAGGGTTTAGGGCAACGGTGGATCTGGCCTCACCCCACAGGCTGGGATCTGGCGGTGTGGGATCTGGCGGTGCAGGAGGCAAGAGGGGAGCAAAGAAGTCTTCGCTACCGAAAAAAGCCTACCTGGAGCCCCGCTGTTGGCGAGGGACGTGCTGCCGTCGGCCTCGGGGGCGCAAGCATGGTGTTTGGGCTTGGTGGTCTCCAGCCCAGCCAACAGCGTCATGAAGTCGACGACAGTATCGATGTCCTCCTTGTTGGCAGTGGCTTCCCTCAAGGCGCTCACGGCGTTGAGGCGGCCGAAGGAGGTCAGCTCAGAGATGTTGGCCCGGAGGAAGAGGAGGATGATGTTGAGGTCGTTGATGGGGCAGGTGAGCATCTTGCGGCTGAGGAGATCGAAGGCGGGCAGCATCTCGTAGACGGAGAGCAGCCCCTTGTCCCACTGGCAGAGCTGCAGGGCGTTGTAGATGACGACAGGTATGAGGAGGACGTAGACACCGCCGACCGAGAGGCTGATGAGCTGGAAGACGGAGAAGAAGACCAGCTTGCAGGGGATGAGCGGGGGTATGTGGGGCTCCGCCTGCAGCAGCCCTGTTTTGATGGAGCAGCTGAACTCATCCTGGAAGAAGATGTTGAGGTGGAGGAAGACCAGGTAGAGGCAGGTGGCAGCCAAGAACAGGAGCAGCAGCAGGTTCCTCAGGATGTAGATGAACACCAGGGAGTGGGCGTGCTGCTTGCAGGTGAGGTAGCGCTCCAGCAACGGGAACTCAAAATACCTCTCCCGGCGGGCCCTGGGGGTAGAGGGGACACACCAGGGACTTAGAGCCACCCCCCAAAAGTGAGTCGCTTCACCAAGCCCGGCCTGAACATGGCCACAGCCAATGCCACACGGAGGGGCTTCAGAGGGACGCCGTGACTGGTCGAGGCCACCCAGAACTCTCACCTCTCGTATTCCTCCCAGAATTGTTCCGGCTCGGCACTGGCCTGCTGGACCTTCCGCATGTGCTGCACCAGGCGCACAGAACGGTTGTAGGATTTGTCCAGCTCGTCGATGATGAAGAGGAGGTCGGAGTGGAGGGCGGGAGCGGCCACGTAACGCCACAGCAGGTAAGGCATGTACATGAGCACCGCCACCACCAGCAGCGAGTAGGGGAAGACCTGGGCAAAGGAGACGAGCAGGTGTCGAGCGGCGCGGAGTTGTTTCACCTCCGCCGCACACCCGGATGGGACCTGAGGGCACCGGGATGTGAACTCAACCCGTACCTTGAGAGCCCAGAGGGACTTGGTGACGGCGTGGCCCTCGGCATCAAAGCCGTGGTGGACGAGGGAGTCCCAGCAAGCCATGTCAACAAAGGCGGACTGCTTCCCCGTGAAGTTGGTGGGAGAGAAGCAGCTGATCTGCGAGCCTAGGGTGAGGAGAAGGGTGAACCTCAGCCGCGGAGGTCTGGCGAGGTCCCACTCCACAGCCAGGTACCAAGGCGTTGCAGGAGAGCAATTATGTATAACGCATCACTTTGAAGCCTTTTTCGCAGCCGCTTTACAGCTGTCCTTCCCCACCGCTGCGATTTCCAGCAAGGACTTTACCATCGCTTCCCAAACACAAACGCTTTGAGCCTGGCCGCGGGCGCACGGGGTGGGGAGGGAATTGGAAACTGCCCAGAAACCGGAGTCAAACCAAATCCCAGTGGGACAACGGCCCGAGGTCGGATTTAGCCTGAGGGCATGATGCACTGTCAATGCAGCCCTCTGTGCTGCCCTCAAAACGCTGGCGGGACGCATACCCTGAGACGCCCTGCCGGCACCCTCCTCCTCCTCGGAAACAACCCTGCGGCACCCCAAAGGTGCTGGGGGCGAGCGGCCGAGGCGGGGCGTTGATTCACCACCGGTCCTGAGCTTTCCCAGTGACCAATAATCCATTAAAAACAATTAATAAATATCCCTGAGAAAGAACAGTTCCTAAAACTAGATTTCCAGGCTGCTCCACCTCAGACCACAACCGTGCTGGTGCAAACACGAGAGTTTTGCAGTGATAACCCAACCACTGTCGGCAATTGTCCGTGACCCAAAAATCCCCGTTGCAAAGCGTCGACTCACCGGCAGAGAATTCCTGGGCAAAAGCCAGCGAGACGAGGAAGAGGGGCAGCCCCACGGTGACAAACTTCAGCAGGCGATCGCTCGGCAGCTCCAGCCGCAGGCCTTTGGCTCGGGATCCACCAGGATCCGGGAGGAGAGCATCGGAGAGCATGTACTCGGCAGCCGTGTGGGAGAGAGACATTTTTCTATTGAGGAAGAGACGACAGTGACTGCTGCTGCTGTCCAGGGGCTCCGGCGTTGTCTGAGGCGTGACCAGCTCAAGGAGTGACTTTGTAGGGCTGCAGGCATCGCTCGCCAAGCGCTCCGTCCCCAACGGCTGTAAATGACAGCTTAGACGGCACGTTAAATTGACTGGTAATTACAGGGGGAAGCCTTTTTGCAAATAGCACACCCTAAAATAGAAAGAGGCAGCGTTCCTCCCCGGCCGCAGCCGCTCCCCGGCTCCTCGTGGTTTTACATCCCTCTCTCATTAAGGTGTATTTCTGGCGGCATGTTTGAGGGGTGTGGGGCTCCCCAGCTATGTGTGAGGCGCGGGGAGGCAGGGGACAGGGCATCACCCTACCGAAATGCCCCAGCCAGGTACGCGGCAGCCCCGCGGGGTTACAAAGAGCCCTTTCCTGCACCCAAACCAACCAGAGGGGCTGGCAAAAGTCCTGCTGCTCAAGCCCCAAGCTTTTGGGGACAGGCCAAGACACACTGAATGCCTGTGGCTGCGATTTTGAGGCAGGACGTGGTTCCCCAGGTTTTGGATCTCCCCTCTTGCCTCCTTCTTGGGGCATGGGGGAAGGAACCTGGTGCCAAGGCAAGCTCCCGAGGAAGCAGGATCCCGACAACGGTGTCTGAATATAAGCGATAAGGGAATATGGAGTGGTGGGATAGAAGAAATTCTCCCAGCAGTGTAAACGCTCCCCCAGAAACCCACGCCAACACCTCTGGCAGTGCAGAGCAGGAGGAGTCCTGGAGCTGCTCGGCCAAGCCAAGCAGAGGAACTCCCCGCACAGTTTCTCGGCACAGCGAAAAAAAAACCCACGGCCGCTGCCAAATTGCACTTTCGATGGATTTTTCGAATGAAAGGAGTCTCTAAATTTGAACACAGAACGCCAGGATGTGAGGGAGAGACTGCTGAACAGCTCCGGAGGGACGAGCGACAGCCCTCAGGGACTGCACCCGGGTGCGATCAAACCTGCCCAGGCACCGAGATCCGCCCGCCCCGAGCGCAGAGAGACACGCAACCCTTCACCTCCGCAGGAACTGCATCTTTTATTGCTCAGAGACAAGTTCAAAACATGCACTGGGCAAAGCCCAGTTTCTACCCAGCCACGTTTGTCTGAACAAGAGGCTTTTCAGCGTGTCCGGCCACCTTTTCTGCACCAAATCGGGGCAAGAAGCTCACGCAGGTACCTGGTTTGAAGCCAGCAACACCGGTACCAGCGCAGGAGGTCTCTGGCGAGCGGGAGACCACAGACTTCATCGCAGTGCCGGCTCCAAGGCAGACACTGCTGCAGAGCGGCTGGACCCAGCGCTACCGCGCGCTGGAGATGCGGAGGTAGAGCGTACCGCTCCCGTCCTGCCTCGTTAGTCGTTAGCGACATCCAGCTCCAGCTTCTTCAGGGTCTTTTGGAAGAAGAGGGGTGGCTTGCAGACGAGGTCTATCCGCTCGCCCAGGGGCAGGGAGAGCCGGCGGGCATGGAGGTGGAGGGGCAGGTGGCGAGCCTTGCTCTGCTCCAGCTTCAGCCTCTTCAAGGTGATTTCAGGAAGCTTCTGCAGCGAGGACACAAAACATCCCTTTCACAAACCCACCTCTTCAGCCAGGACTTGAAAACACCAGCCCCGGTGGAAGTGGGGGGACACAAAGGGGTTGCTGGGCCCTGGATCCGGCTCTGGCAGCTCCCCCCGATGCAGGACCTGCCTTACCTGGGGTGCCAGTTTGCTCCAGTGCGAGTATTTGTGATCCCCCAGGATGGGGCACCCCAACCCGTAGGCCAGGTGAACCCGGATCTGGTGCTTCACCCCTGAGGAGGGAAGGGAAAAGAGGAGAAACATGACAACTCACCGAGGGTGCCAGGCCTTGGCTCCCTCCTGCCACCCTCGGTGTCGGCTAATCCCCTGCCAAAGTCACTGGCAACCAGAGAGTGGCCTGGCAGCAAACCATCACCCCAGGGCGGCTTGCTCCCAGAGCCTCAGCCCAAAAAGGATTTTGGTGGCATCTAACAATGAGTTCCCGCTTCTCTTGGCCGCAGAGCCACAGAGAAAGCGGACCCAGGAGCCGACACAACCCCAGGGACACCCAGCCAGGCCTTACCCGTGATGGGCTGGAGCTCCAGCAGCGAGCAGGCAGAAGAGCTAGCCAGAAGGCGGTACCGAGTCACGGCGCTTTCGGCGTTGCGGTTCTTGCGGATTTTCACCACTTTCCCATCCTCAGGAGACAGGCGATAGTTGGGGGCCAGTGTCATCTGAACGGCGGCGAGAGGGTAAGCCCGCGGGAAGGCAGGAGCGGGGTGCCGGGGCAGGGAACTCAAGGCCAGAACGGCGGCCCAGAGGACATCCCGCTCACCTTGTAGTGTGACTGGTGGCTCCGCACCTCCTTCTCCACCATGGGTATCTCCACGATGCCCTCGGTGGGGTCTGGGTCCCCCAGGCTAATGGCCCTGGGGAGGGAAAGCAAAGGTCTGCAGGGGGTCACTCTAGCAGGAAGGGAACCCTCCCCTCATCCCCGTAAAACGATGCTTGAAGGAAGACATGCACAGCCCCACACCCTGCTGTCCCCTCACCCCTTCTTCAAACCCTACGGGCCCGTCAAAGCTGCTTCCCCACCTAGACCTTTCCTACCAGTAGATCTTCTCCACCTGACGAGTTTTGAAGAGAAGCCGGATCTTCTCAGCTGCCTCCTTGCTCCATGCCAGCACCATCACGCCCGTGGTCTCTTTGTCCAGCCGGTGGCAGAGGTGGAGGGGTTCGGCTTTCATGTTCTTCAACATCTTGGCCAAAATCGGCAGCACGTCAGCAATGCAATTCTTGATCCCAGGGCCACCTGCATAACCCACAGGCGAAGCCATCAGCGGAGACGTTCACCTCCCCGTGTACCTTCCATCACCCACAAAACGTGAGGTGAAGGCTGTGATCTAAAGGTGGCAAACTCCCCGCGCCCCACCCTGGGAAGGGAAACCTCAGCGCAGGGAGGACGGAAGCAGAGGATCCCCCACTGGCACCACGGAGCCGCAGAATCACAGAATGTCCTGAGTGGGAAGGGACCTAGAAAGATCACTGAGCCCAGCTCCTGTCCCTGCACAGGACAGCCCCAAATTCACACTGTGTCTCTGGGGGCCTTGTCCAAGTGCTTCTGGAATATCACCAGCCTTGGTGCCGTGATGCCTCCCTGGGGAGCCTGTTCCAGGGCTCCATCACCCTCTGGGGGAAGAACCTTCTCCTAATACACAGCCTACCCCTCCCCTGGCACATCTTCCTGCTGTTCCCTCGTTCCCTGTTGTTGGTCACCAGAGAGAAGAGATCAGCACCTGCCCCTCCTCCTCTTCCCCTTGGGAGGAAGCTGCAGAGCGCCATGAGGGCCGCCCTCAGCCTCCTCTGCTCCAGGCTGAACAAACCAAGGGACTTCAGCTGCTCCTCGTACGATTTCCCCTCTAAACCCTTCCCCAGCTCCGTGGCCTCCTCGGGACACTCTCCAGTAGCTTTATACCCTTAATGTCCTGTGGCGCCCAACGCTGCCCGCAGCACTCGAGGTGAGGCCACCCCAGCACGGGGCAGAGCGGGACAATCCCCTCCCTCGCCCGGCTGCGATGCAGGGCTCGATGCCCCCCAGGGCACAGCTGGCCCTCTGGGCCGCCAGGGCACGCTGGTGGCTCCTGTTCAACCTGCCGTCGGCCAGAGCCCCTGGGTCCCTGCAGAGCTGCTCCCCAGCCCCTCGTTCCCCAGGCTGTCTGTACATCCAGGGCTGCCACGCCCCAGGGGCAAAACCCAGTGCTTGCCCTTGTTAAACTCCGTATGGTTGGTGATTGCCCAGCTCTCCAGTTTGTCTAGGTCTCTCTGCAGGGCCTCACTGCCCTCAAGACTGTCAGCATCTCCTCCCAGCTTTGTGTCATCAACAAACTTAATTAGCATTCCTTCTGGTCCTGCATCCAAGTCATTTATGACAACACTAAAGAGCACCAGCCCCAAGATATCCGGATCCCTGCGGAACCGCTCTAGTGACTGTCACCAGCCCAGTGTAACCCCATTTACTATGACCCTTTGAGCCCGACCTGTCAGCCCATTGCTCACCCGCTGCATTACGTATTTACCCAGCTGTGCGCTGGACATTGTGTCCAGGAGGAGACTGTGACAGACAGGATTGGAAGCTTTACTGAAATCCAAAAAGATCTCATCCACTGGCTTCCCTTGGCCAACCAGGTGGGTGACTTTGTCATAGAAGGAAATTAAGTCTGTTAAAAAGGACTTTCCCCTCGTGTACCCGTGCTGGCTGGGACCAATGACTGCGTTGTCTTTTGGGTGTTTTTCAGTAACTCCCAGAATAACCGTCTCCATAATTTCACCAGGCACAGAAGCGAGACTGAGGGCGAGCCATCGCCGTTCCCCTGCTCTACGGCACCAGCACAGCCAGCTTTTCCTCACCGTGCACTGGGAGGCCATAGGGTTTGTTGATCACCACGATCTCCTCGTTCTGGTACAGGGTTCCCTGCTTGAGCACTTTGGCCAGGACGTTGGGGTGCACCTGCTGCAGCTGCTGGCTCAGCACAGCGAGCTCCCGAATCCGTTTCTGCACCGGGTCTTTGGGGATCTGTGGGGAGGATAAACGGCTCTTGGCTCCCGCGTGACCTCCCACCCGCGCCTCGCTTCACAGAGGCGTTTCCCCACAATCCCACCCCGCCGCCTGGAATCTCCCTTGGCCACACACAGGGATGACCACCCGCAACTCCCCGCTCCGGACCATCCCCCCTGCCCGGGCGAGGCGGGGAGGGAAAAACCCTCGGCACGGCGGTAACGCCAGCCCGTCCCCACCCGCGGCCGCCCATCGCGGGGGGCGGGAGGGCCACGGCCGGGCAGGGCGAGGGAGCCGCCCCCGCTCCACGCGTGGGCCCCAGCGGCGCGGTGCACGCCGGGAGTTGTAGTCCCGCCCCCTCAGCGCTCTGCCCGGCCTAACCGCCGCACCGCTCACCTCTCGCTTCTCCTCCTCGCTCCTCCGTAGCCGCTCCGCCAGCTGCTCGGCCCGCAGCGCCCCCGCCGCCCGCCCGCTGCCGCAGACGGTGCGCACCGCCCGGCCCAGGCCCTCGGCGGGCCTCCGCCACCGCCGCAGCAACCCACCGCCGCTCGCCGCCGCCATCTTCCTCCCTCCACCCCTTCGTTCTCCCTCCGGCCAATAGCGGCGGCGCGGAGGCGGTACTTCAACCCGCCCCCCCAATCGGAAGGGGGTTCTAGCCGAGCGACACCCACACCGCCCAATGAGGGTGGTGCGAAGGGCGGGCCTCATGGGGAAGACCCCGCCTCCGCCCGGCTGTTTAAACGCCCGCGACGGTTGGCGACCGGTAACAGCCGCGGCGGGAAGACGGGAACGGCCGGGCCCGCTCGGGTACCGGGGGGAGGAAACGCGAGACCCTCGTCAGGTACCGGGGAGGGGCCTTGGGGGGCCGGGCAGACGGGGCCCCGAGCCCTGGGGCCGCCCTGAGGTGAGGTGAGGGGCGAGGCCCCTCCCAGACTAGGACACTCTGCAGGATTTCTTAAAATTTATAAAAATAACATTGAAAAATTGCATTTTTTTAAGTAAAAAAAAAAAAGAGTAAAGCAGCAAGCTGCCCTTGTCCCGCCGAGGTGACCCCTCACCATCATTCAGCATCCACACAGACCCGCTTGGGGAGCTGCTCGGCAGCATCACCCCTCCCCGGGGCGTCACTGCGGTGGCTCCTCTTGGTTTCGGGGGGCTGCTCGTCTCTGTCCCCGTCCAGCCCCAGGCCCTGCGGGGTTTCGATGCGGCCCCTCCGCACAAAGTGGCGGATGCGGGCCTCCAGCCCCTCGCACTTGGGGCGGGCCAGTAAAGGTTTGTAGGTGCGGGCTTTGATGCCTTCCACGAAGCTGCTGACCTGGCTGCAGAGCGGAGGCTTCATATCTCCCCAGAGGATGGTCGTGCCGTTCCCCGGGCCTGTAATATAATTGAAAAAAATACCAGTGGTTTGAAAAATCTATTTACCCCTTTCCTTCACTCCTTTGGTTTTATTAGTTACCTCCATCCCACAGTATTGCCAGAAAACCACCACTTACTTTCTCCAGCAGCCACGGGAGCAGCATCTAACCCCTGTAACATGTTACGCAGCACTTGAGTTTTGACTGCGTGGCTGGCCCAGAGCTGCTGTAGGTGGGTAACGTTGAACTCCTGCACCTCTCGGTCGTAGAGCCAGTGAAGGTTTTCAAACTTGCAGTCATACAGGACAAGGGGAAACTCAACTGCCATGCTAGGGAAAAGGAGAGAAAGCATCACCTGTGGTGGGCTGGAGGGATGCTGTGACAAAAAAAGCTTGTGTAACAGCCCATCAGCCTGTCTTTTCTGCCAAAACCAGCCCTGTCTTTTACAGAACTCCTTTTTTCAATGAAAACTGGATTAGTTATTACCAAATGCCAAGGACTAAAGCCATCCAAAGCTTGTCCAAGAGCAAGAAAACTGGGATCCTTAAGGATACCTCCCAGAGAGGCTGCTGGTGGCTTGCTTCCGTATTGTGAGCAACCGCTTTGCAGGTTGGCAGAGAAGCGGCTCGCAGCAGTGCTTTGTGCGCGGCCGTTGCTTTGAGGCAGCCCGGGAGGCTTCCCCAAGCTCTCCATACCTGTACTGCGGTTTTCGGGGGTTCTTCTCCACATTCAGCAGCTCGTCAATGATCTCTGGGCTCTCCATCCTCTGGCCAATGAGGAAGAGGATGGCCATCATGCAGCGGACTTGGTGATAGAGGAATGCCTGTCCCGTCACCTCAAACTGGCATAGACGGAAGGGATCCTGCAGCCCGGTTTCTCCTCCTCTCTCCACCCATGTCACTCCGGCGCTGAGAATTGTTCTCTGGAAGTTGACCACCCCGTTGGCGACATCCATTTTACACAGGTTACGGAAATCGTGGGTCCCCACGTACCTCTGGGCCGCGACGTGCATGAGGGCCACATCCAGGTTGGCGCAGGGGAAGAAATATCGGTAGGTTCTCTTGAGGCAGCTGAACCGGGCACTGAAATCGGGCTCCACGGGGGCCCAGGCCAGCGCCCGGATGTCGGGCGGGAGCACCCTGTTCAGAATATGGGTGTAGCGGAGCTCCTCCTCCCCCTCGCTTCTGCCTCCTGGGTCGCCCTCGTGGCCGTTGAGCTTCTTCCCCTCCAATAGGTTCGAGCGGAGATCTAGGGAAATCACCTGCAAAATGAGGAAAGCCAGGATTAGATTGCAGATGGGCGTATTTGGGATGGCAAGCCAAGTCTTCCTACACCGCTGTGAAATAAATTCAGGATCTCCTACAGATGAAGGAGTCTTAAATCAGGCGCTCTTACCACTCCTTCCTGCGGGTAAAGCTGCAAGTGCCTCTGCTAAGCTTCCTAGCAGATGCTATGGATTCCTTTAATAAAACAGAGAAAGTTGCAGACTGCCTACATAGCATGGTCTCGAAACAGCTTCAACTTTAGTCACTGTTTTTAGGCTAAAATATGCTGCTTGTTTTTTTTTCCTGTGCTGGAGGTGACGCCTCGAACCCAGTAACAGCCTGGCTGTCTGGGAAACCTGCAGTGGGAACAAGTTAATGCTGCAGGTGCACAAGAAAATGCAAGAAAAGGCAGCCCCTGCCCTTATTCCGTGCGGCTCATCTTGCCAAGGAGAGCAGACCGCCCACCTGAGCCAAAACCACCCCAAAGCCAAGCTTCCAGAGCCGGGAGGGAGGGAAGGAGAGACTGGCCTGACAGTGAAGCCGTGGTGGCGCAGGAAGGGCTGCGCTCTCCCCAACAGCGCAGCCAGCCTGGTGGCTCCGTGCCCACCAAGCCGGCCGGCTGGCTCGCCTCCCTCCCGCTCCTACGCTCCCTTCCGCTAGCTGCCGCTCCCCTCAGACCGTTCTGCGCGGAGATTCAGCTGCAGGAAGCTACCCAATTCTTGGAGACTTTTGGTGGGGTTAGCAAATGAAATCCGCTGAGGGGGCTCTGCCAAGCGCCGCAGTCAGCGCAGGAAGAGCAACAAGCGCGTCTGTGGAGGAAGGGGCATCTCCCCTTCTGTTTGGCAGCACTGAGCTACTGGGGAAGCTGCAGCCTAAAACGCATTTCATCCTCTCAAAACAGGCCCCTGGAAAAAAACCTAGTGCTAATATGGAAAAAAAACCCAGCACTAATAAACACTTTGAGGGTCTAAAGTCATCATTCCACAAGCAGGAAGCCATCATTAGGCTCACTTTCAGATTTAAAAGCTGATGGCTTTTAAAAACCAACTGCAACCTGTGCTGCCTTGGCTCAACGCCGTGGGACAGCCATCCCACCGAATTCCCACCCGCACAGGAGCCTGGAAAGCCCCAGGGGGAACGGACATCCTGACCTGTCCGAAGGCGCTGACTCCTTTGTCCGTCCGCCCGCAGCGGTGGTAGTTGGAGGTCTGTCTGTCGTCTACCAGCCGTGTCTTCTTCAAGGCCTCAAACAGTTTCTCTTCAATAGTGTTGCTGGTGTTTTCCTGGCTGGCAAAACCCTGGTAGCCCCAGCCCAGGTAGGCGATCTTCAGCGCCACGTGTCTGCGGCCGTAGGCGCCAAAATTGAACGGCCGTTGCTGGCGTTTCTTGGCTTTGCCAGGGGCCACAGGAGCCTCCCTTCTCCCAGCACCCTCCTTGTCCTCTCGGAGCTTCTCCTGCAGCCGCTTCACCTCCTCTTCCAACTCCTGCACCCTCCTCAGGAGTCGCTCGTGGTCGGTAACCGCGCTCCCTTCGGTCATGGCTGCTCTCTGGCAACCTTAATTAGTTGCTGGTAGCTCCTTGGGGTCTGTGGAGAAAGAAGGAGATCGGGGGGGGGTGTGTGTGTGTCATGTTTTTATGTGGCTTTTATTACACCTAGAGCTGTGCTCTGTAAAAGAACTGTTACCCATGGAATAATTCCTCATTTTTCAACCCCTCAGTGTTCCTAGCAGAGCCAGCGGGGCTTAGCTGGGACAGCTTCATCTTCCTGAAGTCTCTTTCCACTTTTTCATCGCCCCTCTTCCCCCGGCTGCCGCCACACAATCGGATCTGCTCCGCCAGCCCCAGTGCGACGGCAGCACATTCCCGGCTAGCCTTTCCCTACAGGCGCGGGGCCGTCACGGAGCCCTTTCCATTTTCGCACTGCGCTCAGCCAGCATCAGCACTCCAGACAGCCTGCTAACGGCTGCCATTCATCTCGCTGCGCCATCTGCTCCAACATTTCCTAACGGCACCATTAAAACTTGCATTTTATTTTTTTTCCAACCCATTTCACGGCGTAAAGATATCATGAGTGGAAACAGCGTCTGGATCCCTTTTTGCAGCAGGTCTTGAGGTTTGTTATAACCAAACAGCATTTGGGCTGCGATAGCCAACATCTAAACCAAGCATCTAAACACGCGGCGCTGAGCCTTTTCCTCTTCTGCGGAAGCAAAGTCCCCTCTCAGATGTCCCTAGGTTCAATCACGACTAGATCCTGCGTTTGTCCATCATCCCGTTAGTACTTTATATATAATGGATTGATTTTAGCGTGGTTTTTAAGCGGGGAATTTAGGAGTCGCGTCAGAGGGGGCTTTGGGGCTTCACAGCTCCGCTCTTTCCATTTAATGTGGGGCAAGAACCTTCTGCTCCAAGACCTCCACCCGATTAACCTCAATCAACACCCGTGAACCCCAGAAGCTGAGTCACAACACCCCCTTTTATGCCTTTAGCCAGCTGCAAGATATTAACTGTGGTTTATTTTCACAGGATCCATCCAGCTCGGTGGAAATGATGGAGGAGGCGCCGGGGCTGGAGGACGAGGAGTGGCTGGTGGCCGCACTGGCCCCGCGCCGCCCCCGCTCCGATCCCTACGCCGAGGCCTCCTTCGTTCTGGGGGCGCAGCCAGCCCTCCCTACACCTTCCGAGGATCGGAGGGGAAGCAGGAGGTTGGTAATGAAAAGGAAGGTGCTGAGGCACAGACCCGATGGAGGAGTCGAGGTCTCCGACGAGTCGGCAGCCAGCGAGCCGGACAGCGACGCCGAGGTTTTGAGCCTGAGGCAGAAAATGCTTCAGCTACGGACATTTGCAGAAGACAGCATCTCCGAGGGGGAAATTGAGATGAGCAGCAGCTCCCTCGATGAGCCCCCTTCCTGCTGGCCCCATGGGGACAGTCCCCCCTTTCTCCTCGGGGGTTTCGGGAGCCGGAGCTCTCCTGCTTCTCAGTACACTGCAGCGGCCGGACAACCCAAGTCCTTCATTCCTCCGCGCTTCGAGCCCTTGGGCCGTAACCAGGGCAAAACCGACCGAGTGGCCAAATATTTTGAATATAAACGAGAATGGGAGAAATTCCGAATCCCAGGGGAGGATCAGCGGCAAGAACTGCGCTGGGGCATCCGGGAGCAGATGCTCTGCAAACCCGAGCTCCCTGGCAGGCCGCAGCACCTCTATGCCCCCAACCCTTACATCGTGCCCACCGAAAAAAAGAGAGCTGCCCTACGCTGGGAGGTGCGCTGGGACCTGGCCAACGGCCTCGTCCCCAGGAAACACACCTCCTCCTAGACTCCCGAAGCCCTGCTCCGCGCCGACCGTCCTCTAACTGCGCGCCCGCTGCTCTCCTGAGGACTATTTTTTTTCCTTTTTTCCTCCTCAAAATCCCTGATAATTCGGAAAATCTCCCCCTTTTTTTTTTTTTTTGCACTTCAAGTGGGTTAAATTGTGGTATTAAAACTTTAATTAAAGTTTTAAATTAAAATTAATTAGATTTAAATTAAAATTCAAACTTTAACCTTAAAGGGGTAGGGTAAAACACCCTTGCACCCTGCAGAGCTTCTCTTCAAGTTGAGATTAGACCACACGGCTCGTGAGACTTTTCAAATATAGGGAGAAATAAGACTGTAACAAACCTGGGGATTTCAGGGTTTTTTCAGCACGTAATGGCCGCTGGGTTGCTGTGCAAGCTCTCACGGCGGTTTTATTTATGGCAATATCTTTAATAAAGCATGCGGAAAGATCTGATCTGGTTCTGTGGGCTAATTCCCAACTCCCCCACCAAAGCCCTCAGTTTATCCCTCCACCACCTATCAGCTCCCCTCGCCTTGTTTTTACCTCCTTTTTAGAATGAATGAGCTTTAGGATGAAGTGAAGATAATATCGTTATTTTTTTTTTCTCCAGGCTTTGGGGCAGACCGACAATTCGGCAGCTTTTGCACAGGAAAAGGCCTTGAAGCTGCGGCAGGGCGAGAGGTTGGGGACCCCCTGTGGAAGGGCCCCCCTGAAATCCTGTCGGGAAGCTGGAAAAGGACTCCCCCCACCCCAAATCTCCTCTGGGGGGTCAGGGTGTGGCCCTGGCTGGGGATGAGGGGACACACACGCTCCCCGCCCTGCTGCTGCCCCCACCCAGGGCTGGGGAGTTCCTATGAGGGGGTCTTGACCCCCCCAAAAGCCCATGGGGGGACAGTGCCACCTCCCTATGGGGTCTCCACTCCTCTGGCACCCCAGGGACCCCCCCAAAAACCTATGGGGACCAGTGCTGGCACCCTACAGGGTCCCTTCTGCCACAGGGGACCCACCCCACCCCAGGGGGTCCCTGTCCTCAGCACCCTGAGGAATCCCTTACCAACCTACGGGGGTGTCCCTGTCCCCAGTGCCTCAAGTACCCCCGCGGGATGGTCTCTGCTGCCCCTGGGAACCCCCCCAAACCCCACAGCAGCGTGTCCCTGTCCCCAGTGCCCCGAGGACCCGCCCCCCCACCCCACCGGATGGTCTCTGCTCCCCCAGGGACCACCCCAAACCCCACGGTGGGGTGTCCCTCTCCCCAGCACACCAAGGACCACCCAAACCCACGGGGGGGTCTCTGCCCCCGCCAGGGACCCCCTGAAACTCTGCAGCAGCGTGTCCCTGTCCCCAGTGCCCCGAGGACACCCCCCACCCACCCCACCGGAGGGTCTCTGCTCCCCCAGGAACCACCCCAAACCCCACGGCGGGGTGTCCCTGTCCCCAGCACCCCGACGACCCCCTTTCGGTCCCCCCAAACCCCACGGGGGAGGTCTCTGCCCCGCAGGGAACCCCACTAAGCCCACGGGGAGGGTGTCTCTGCTCCCCCGGGGACCCCCCCCAAAACCGCATGGGCGGGTGTCCCTGTTCCCAGCACCCCAGGGACCTCCCCACGGGGCGGGGTGTCTCTGTCCCCCAGACCCCACGGGGTGCGCCCCCACAGCCCCGGGGGGTTCCCGCTCCCCGGCCCTACCTGCGGCCGCCGGTACCGGTGCCCCGGAAGCGCCCGCCCCGTCCGGTGATGCCGGCCGCGCTCCGCCCGCGCGCCAGGGGGCACCGCCCCTCATGAATATTCATTAGCCGGGAGCCATGGCGGAGGCGGGCGACTGGCCGCTGCGGGTGGGCACCGGGCCGGGCCTTCCCCGCCCCCACCCCACCGCGCCCCCCGGGCCCCGGCGCCGGTAACGGCCGCCTCTCCTCCCTCAGCTCCCCGGTCTCCGCCCGCCGACGCGCCGCCGGGACCCCTCCGTGCACCGCCGGGGTAAGGGGGGGCTCGGCCTCCGGGAGGGCCCCGGCCTCGGGCCGCTCCCCCCCCCCCCCCCCCCCCACCTTCCTCCTCCTTCGGCAGGGCGCGGCGATGAGGGACAGGAGGAGGAGGAGGAAGAGGAGAGAGGTGGGTCCTGAGGCTGGGGTGCTGAGGGGGTCCCCGTGGGGTCCCTGTGGGAGGGTGGGGTTCCCTGTGAGGGTCCGGGGGGTGTACTGAGGGGTCCCCGGGAGGGGGGATGCTGAGGGGTCCCCGTGGGAGGGCGGGGGTCCCCGGGGATGCTGAGGGGTCCCCGTGGGAGCGCGGGGGTCCCCGTGGGGTCCCCATGAGTGGCTGGGGAGTGCCACGGGGTGTGCTGAGGGGTTTCTGGGGCGGGGGGGGGGGGGGGCATGCTTGTACTCACTAATGCCCTATAGGTCATAGCGGTGCCAGGGCGCCCCGAGAGGGGGATGGCCAGAGACCCCGTATTTGCAGGAAGGGGGAGAGACTTCTCCTAAGAAGTCGGTTTTTTGTTGGGTTTTTTTTTAAAATTATTCTCTGCCTTTTCCAGTGACCTCGGCGGAAACCTCCCTGCTGAACAAGCTGATCCGTACGTCCCTCGTGGAGTCCAGCCACCACGTGGAGATCCTGCAGCAGGACCCCAGCTCCCCGCTCTTCTCCATCAAAACCTTTGAAGAGCTGCCCCTGTGAGTCGCCAGCGGCCCCCGGCCCGGGACCTGCTGCCGTTCCTCACACCAGCCCTCCTTTTTATTTTATTTTTATTTTTATTTTACAGGAAGAAGGAGCTTTTGAAGGGGATTTACGTCATGGGCTTCAACAGACCATCCAAAATCCAGGAGACGGCCCTGCCGATTATGCTGGCGTATCCGTGAGTAGCATCGCGGTGTGGGTGAGCCCCGGCTCCCTCCCGGTATCCCTGATGCCCAACCCTTGGGCGCCGCTGAGCTGCCTTTGCTTTGCAGGCCCCAAAATCTGATTGCCCAGAGCCAGTCAGGGACAGGGAAAACAGCAGCTTTTGTCTTGGCGATGCTGAGCAGAGTTAATGCCGCTGAGAAATACCCGCAGGTAACATAGGGAAGGGAAAGGTGACGCAGGAGGGGTTTGCTGCAGCCCTCAAGATGCTGCCACGGGGGTTTTGTCCCCTATCTCTGATTTTATCTGCTGGAGGGGGATGATAAACCCCCAGGTTCTGTCACAGCAGCAGGTAGGACGGAAAGCATGGTGCCTGTCAAAGGGAGGTGCTTTTACTTGCTAGCAGTAGGTTAAGCCAGGCTTTAGATATCCTGGAATTTACACTTTGGGGAGCATCCAGCTGAATTTGAAAAGCAACTGCAAAGACCACTGGTTTTCTGGTGGCTGAACCCCCTCTGCGAGCCCCTCTCTGCGAGCAGAATCAGCTTTGCGAGCTGGCTACTGCTATTCAAAGCCTCTCACCTCATGCATACGGGGCAATTTAATCAGTTGCTTTAAAGCTGGGTGCAGAAACGAACCACGTGGTGCTTCAGGAGACAGATTTCTCCTCTGGCGACTTCTTTCTGCCTACATCCGTCGAGCTGTGCTGCGTTCTCACCTCCCTCAGCTCCAAACGCGATCACCCTGCACCTCTGAGGGGTTTTCCTGTGCTCTTCTTTCGGTCCCTTTGAAATACCTCCTCATCTGCCAGGGGTAGCCCATCCCGGGAGCAACCCTCGACTTTGAATCGAGGCATTTCTCATCTGACAGCCTTTTATCTCCCCTCAAGTGCCTCTGCTTGGCTCCCACCTACGAGCTGGCCCTGCAGATCGGGTGCGTGGTCGAGACCATCGGGCGGTTTTGCGCTGATGTCAAGGTGATGTACGCTGTCCGGGGAAACCGAGGTGAGTCTGCTCCCACCAAGCAGAGTTACCGGCGTCATAACAGGAGCGTTCAGTGAGTACAGGGATCCTCTCTCGGAGCCTTGAGCTACCGGGAGCCATGCAGACCTCCACGGAGGCGTATGAAATGGTGTCTGTATTCCCCTCTCCTGCTAAGGAGGCTTTTCCACAAACCCTGGCTGCTTCCAGGCGCCCCATTCGCGTGTGGGGCTGGCTCCCACCCCACCGAGGCCATAGGGAGGTATCAGCCCCACTTGCAGTTTTAAGCTCCGCTTTGCGATGACCCCCTCAAAGGCTGGAATCTGCATTCGAGTAGCAGAAATGCGTCGCGTTTGGAGACGGCCGGATGCTATTTCCCTCTCTTGCAGTTCTGCAGGGCGCTGTGCTGGAGGGCCAGATCGTCATCGGGACTCCGGGGACGATGCTGGACTGGTGTTTCAAACGGCGGGTCATAGACGTGAAGAAGATCGACATGTTTGTGCTGGATGAAGCCGACATCATGATCGATACCCAGGGCCTCTCCTATCAAAGCATCCGCATTCAGAGGCGAGTACTCCCGATGGCTGGCATCCCGCTTCCCGTGCTTTTCTCCCGCTTTGCCCAGCTCTGAGGGAACCGGTTGCCGGATGAGCTGTATCGGTGATGAAAAAGAACATCCCTGTGGTGTCAAAGGGGCGTCTGGGGAACCACAAGTCTGGGGATCCAGCTTTCTGTAAAACCGCATCCGTGGGACACGCAGGGAGGTTTTTATCTTGCTCCCCTTTCCTTTGAGACGTTGCAGCTCCCTTTCTGCCCAAGGTGACCCAAAATCAACTTAAATTAGCTTTTATTCCTAATGAGTCCCTCTCCTGGGCTGACCAGTCCTTTTTCTCCACCCCAGGTCTTTACCCAAGGGCTGCCAGATGCTGCTGTTCTCGGCCACCTTCAAGGAAACGGTCCGGGCGTTTGCCATGCAAATAGTCTCCAACCCCATCGTGATAAAGCTGCGGGAGGAAGAGCTCACCCTTGGCAACATCAGGCAGTACTTCTTCGTGTGCAAGAGCAGGGAGGAGAAGTACAGAGCCCTCTGCAACATCTACGGCAGCATCACCATCGGCCAGGCTATGATCTTCTGCCAGGTAAAGTGGCTCAGCCCGCGATCAATGAATTTTGCAGTTGGCGATAACAGAAATGGCTCATTTTACGGTGTGGGCGCAGGGGGCTCCTCCCAAGACCCTCAGAATCAAGCAGCGGACCCCTGGGAGGGGTGGGGAGTGCACTGCCAGCATTTACTGGCAGCTCTCCTGCCAGTTGGGACCGCTTTTGCCTGGCTTCCACAACCACCAGTGCACAGAAAACACACTGTGTTTCCTTGCCCTTTGTGCTGCATATCCCGACAGAGGCTTCTGGCTTGTCTGCTTCGGATTTTTGCCTTATTCTGAGGTGTTATAAAATGCCAGGAGCTCCCTCGAAAAGAGCAGGGGACTCAGGAGGGGGGGAAATATCGGGGAAGGGTTGGCCAGGAGCAAGCAGAGCAACAGAAGAGCTGCTGCAAAACCTCAGCCCGCCTTCCCCCATGTGCCCAGACCCGGAGGATGGCGGACTGGCTGGCGGTGGAGATGACGCAGGATGGGCACCAGGTTGCCATCCTGACGGCGGAGCTGACGGTAGCCCAGCGGGCCAACGTCATCCAGCGCTTCCGCGACGGGAAGGAGAAGGTCCTCATCGCCACCAATGTCTGCGCCAGAGGTACCGCCCGAAAACCCGGCGCCCCTTCCCTTTTCCGATGGCAGGGGAAATGCGTTTCCCAGCCCACTGGTTCTCCCGCTGGCAGCACGGGCTTGAGGAAGGGACCCTCCCTGGCCTGCGGGGTGATCCCTTTCCACAGCCCACCTCCTCCTTTCTCAGGGATCGACGTGCAGCAGGTGACCATCGTGGTGAACTTCAGCCTCCCCATCGATCAGAACAACGAGCCGGATTTCGAGACCTACCTCCACCGCATCGGGCGAGCGGGACGCTTTGGGAAGAAGGGCATCGCCTTCAGCATGGTGGAAAGCCAGAATGTGCGGCTGGTGCAGATGATAGAGGAGCATTTCCGTGAGTATCCACGCGGATCGAGGCGGTTTTGGGACCGGTGATCCCCCTCCGGCTCTTCCCACCTGCAAAGGGACCTTGTTGGGCGGCACTTCACACTCAGTTCAGGCAGCAGAAGCAGCTCTACTTTCAGCCCCTCACCCTTCTAGGGTTAGCTTTTTATCCCCAGCAGCCCAGTTTTCAGAGAAGCAGCCTAGGAGGACGTGTGTGACTTGCAAGGGACCTCGCAAGCACCCAGGATGTCTCAGCACCTCTTTTTTTTTTTTTTTCCCCTCCTTCAGGCATTTTATCTGCCTTTATCCTGCAAATTCCCTGTCCTGGGGGAGCCGGTGCTGCGGCTCAGCTCAGCCCTGGCTGAGGGAGAGAAGCCGGCAGCTGAAACGGCACAGGTCATTCCTGATGGGAAATCGATTGCCCGTCATAAATGTCATGAGGATTTTCATGGGATTTGCAAGATTTTTTTCAAGACTTTCCAAGTCTCGCTGCCTCTCTTCCCTGTGATTTTTTCCCTAAAAGAAGGCTATCAAAACATTTCGGTGCGCAGAGAACCATGTCCCTTCCTCAGCTTCGTCCTCAGAGCTGCCCAACCTTCTTGGCAGCTTGAAAATGGAAATTTAAAAACCAGATGAGCAGAGCAGGCACGAGCCAGATACTCCAGCGAAGGCTTTTCTGAGCAGCGGAAGCGTCAGCCGGCTGCGACGAGCAGCTCGAACAACCGTGAGGCGGACGAGCCCAACCCCTGCCAGATTTAGCCTGGTGTGGGATTTCGGTGGGGTGAAAATCCGAGCAGCTGAACTCCCAGCGCCCTGCCTTTTTGCTTTTTTTTAACACCACGACGTTGCGATTTGAGAGCCGGGGCTGACGACAATAATGACCCTTCCCCGGCCTCACATCGCGTTGGAGGTGGGAGCAGAGAGCGGGAGCGCATCCAGGAATCCCAACCCGATGCGGTGCCGCTCGCTTGGGCTGCCTCTCGCTTCCTTAGCGGCCTCCTCGCGGCCGCTGCCCTTCCTCCTGTGCTTTCTCTGAGTTTATTTGACTATCGTTGAAGGCCACAGAGCAGAAACACTCTGCCGAGTGCTTGAGGGGGTTTCCCAGCCCGTGCCGGTGCCCGCGAGCAGCGCAAACACGGCCCCGCGGGGCGGCCGGGCTCTGCTGCCACCCTGGTTGTGCCAAACGCTGACAATTTCTTTTTTCCTTCCTGCAGAGACCAAGATCAAGCAGCTGGACCCAGATGACATGGACGAGCTGGAGAAGCTTGCAAACTGAGTGAGGAGAGGGGGGGATTTGCTCCCCCAGATCGGAGTTTTGGTTCAAAAAGGGAGGGAAAGTTCCAGGGGAAAATCTCCCAGTTCTCTCGTAACTTCCTAAAGCCATTGGGTTTTGTTGTGATGTTTGAGGAGAAGACAGGGCCGAACCCTCGGCCCTGGCGATTTATTGCCCTTGGTTTTGTTCCTTGTTACCTCTCTGAGGTTTTTTTCACAGCCGTGACGCTGCGTGTCCTGAGGAATCCCTGGAGGGGCTCTTAAAACATGGGGTAACGTTCCTCAAAAATGGGTGTGGGGGCACTCGGAGCGCTCAGAAAACATAAACTCCGTTAACTGGCCCAAAGTATCTGCTGAAAAGTTTAAAAAGAAAAAAAGTTAGGAGAAAGGAGCGAGTCATTAAAAAGCCAAGCCAGTCTCACTAGGTGGCAGCATGAACCCACCGCTGCCATCCCAAATCCCAGCGGCACCCGAACCGCTGGCGGTCGGGGTCACGGCGGTGGCGGGAGAGCGAGGTCAGGCCCCCCAGGCTGCGTTAGTGTCCCCAGACAGTTTATCCCAGCTCCTCGCTAATAAAATGAAATTATTTATAACTATTGGGGTGTTGTTGATCCTCCTTTGCCAAAGTCCCTTGAAATTTATCACTTATTTTACTCGCGGAAGGATTTTTATTGGGTCAAAGTCTTGACAACGGCGGCGTGCCCGACCTGCCACCGCTCCCCTCCCTCTGGCTTTGGGAAGATATTAAAAAATGTGACCTCTGCGGGCAGAAAAACGCCACCGAAGGCATCCAGCAGCGGGGAGGAATCTTTACAGTGGGGAATCTTTTAAAATATTTAAAGCCAAGAATTTTTTTGTATTTTATTTTCTCTCCCCCTTGTGTTATCAGCCCCCCTTGGGCCAGGCTGTCAATGTCCTCCCTAGGAAGGCTCAGGCCCACAAAAAAACCCAACAAAACCAAAAAAAACCTAAAAACAATAATTTGTGGGGTATTGCACAAAAATTGGGATAATTTTGGCCCCGTTTTGAGGGGAATTTGAGCTGCCGGGCTGCATCCTGCCGCCTCCTGAGCTCGGTTTGCTCCGGCTGAGGCCCTTTCTGGGTGGATCCTGACTTTGGGGAGGGGCTGCCACAGGCTCCTGCATCCCCCCACTGCCATCCGCACCCCAAAACCCTCCCGCTGGGGTGCTCCACCCCCCCCGTCCCTCCGGCATTGCATTACAGCGCCGCCGCCGCCCCCCATGAATGTTTGATGGGGCGGGAGATGAAATATCAAACCCCACTGGCTGCCAAGCGCCAGCGTCCCCCAGCTTTTTTGATCGAGGTGGGGGGTGGCAGCGTATTTTCCCCTCCTTCAGCCAAAAAAAATATAGGGGGGAGGGTTAATGCACAGGAATTAATTTCCCCCAGGGAAGGGGGTGGGAAGGAGGCGATGCTGCCACTCCTGCAACGAGCATGCCTGTCCTCAGCCCTGAGATTGCAGGGGCCGAGGCGGGCAGTGGTGGCAGGTTCCCCCCTCCTTTCCATCCTATAATATAAGCTTTAAATAATTAACAGTTAATCAGGGCTGGGCCTAATTACCCAAGGGGAAACTGGAGAGGAGGCCGGGGCGGAGAGCGCGGCCCTGCTTGGGCAGCCCGCTGCGGTGCCGGACATGGCGCCATGGAGCACGGCCAGGCACCGGCACCACCGCCGTGGAGGGGGCCCTGGATCCTCTGCCTGCTGCCAGCACTGGCGGGGGGTGAGCAGAGACCTGATTCCCCCCCAAATCTTCCCCCGGGGGTGGAGGGTGAGAGCGTGGGGAGGGGGTGCCGCGGTGCAGAGACCTGACTGACTCGCCGCGCCTCTGGCCAGGTCAGCTGCTGGCGGCCGGTGAGGCAGCTTATGAGGAGCGGGCGGTGACGGGGGTCCGGGGCCGAGTGGTGGAGCTGAGCTGCGGGTCAGCGGCGGTATCGGCCCCACCGGCGGTGGTTTTCTGGAGCTTCGCGACGCCGGGGGGCTCAGGGCCGCCGCAGGTCGTGGCGGTGGGCTCGGGCCGGGAGGCGATGGTGGCCGCCAGCGCAGGGACGCTGGGTCGGGTGACCCTCCGCAACGGGACGCTGGAGCTGCGGGAGCTGCGGGCGGCCGCCCAGGGCCGCTTCCTCTGCCAAGGGCTCTTCCCAGAGCAGGGCCGGCTCCGCGTTGGCTACGCCGCCGTCCTCCTGCGCGTCCTGGGTAAGCCGCTGGGCCGTGGCCGCCCCGGGGGGCCCCTCTAGCCACAGAAGTATCCCCTTGCCCAGTAGCCCATAGAGCCTTCCAATGGCCAATGTAGAGTGCTACTGGCCAATGAAGCAACCCACCGGCCGACAAAGGCCCCACTAGTCAGTAAAGCACGCCGCTAGCCAGTCTAGAGCCCCACTAGCCAAGGGAGTGGGGCAGTAACCACCAAAGGGCCCCACCAGTCCATGAAGCATGCTACTAGCCAACATAGTGCCCCACTAGCCAACGTCAAGGCCTGCTAGCCAACATACTGGCCCACTAGCCAGCAAAGCATCCCGCTAGTCAGAAAAGCACCCTACTAGCCAATGTAGCACTCACCAGCCAACACAGCACCCCACTAGCCAGTGTAGTGACCCGCTAGACAACATTGCACCCCACTAGTCGCATGGCACACTGCTAGCCAATATAGCAACCCGCTAGCCAATACAGTGCTGTACTGGCCAACACAGAATCCCCACTAGCCAATATTGCACCCCCACGAGCCAAGGTAGTGCTGCACTAGCCAATATAGCACCCCACTAGCCAGCATAGCACCCTGCTAGCCAATGTAGCACTCACCAGCCAACAAAGTGCCCCACTAGCAACATAGCACCTCACTAGCCAGCATGACACGCCACTAGCCAATGTAGCACCCCACTAGCCAGCATAGCACCCCACTAGCCAATATAGCACCCTAATAGCCAAAGTAGCTCACCACCAGCCAACATAGCACTCACCAGCCCCGTTAGCCAAAGTAGAGCCCCACCAGCCAACATAGCCCATGACTGCCTTCATTAGCCTGTACGTGGCTGCTCCATGGGTCCCTGTGCCAGGACGTCTGCCTCACTAGCCCGCAGACATTGTCACTAGCCATCCCACTAGCCACAACAGCACCTCACTAGCCAATATATCGTCTGGGCTGGAAAGATCATCCCCAGGTAGGGCAGGAGGGATCTGGGGCAGCTTCGGGGGCCGCTCATGGCTCGGTGCCCCCAGTGCCTGTCTCCAAGCCCTTCGTGCGGCCGACAGCAGCGGCGGCCGCAGAGGGAGCGGCGGTGGCCCTGATGTGCACCGTGCGGGAGGGGACGGAGCCGCTGAGCTTCTCCTGGCAGCACCGGGAACCCCAGGGGGGTCCCTCCGCGTCCCCCACGGGGCCGGGGTGCGCCGGGGCTGAGCTGCACCTGACGCCCGCCAACCGCAGCCACGCTGGCTGGTACACCTGCACCGTGCGCAACGAGGTCAACAACCGCACCAGTGAGCCCGTCTACCTGGACATCGTCTGTGAGTGTCCCGGGGCTCGGACCCACCTCCCTGGGGTGGGGGGGCTGTCCCAAGGTGGGGGGCTCAGGCACCAGCTGTGGGGGCACCCTGAAGGTGCCACCATGGTGTAGCCATGGCTACCATGATATGGCCGTAGCCACCATATACCCTGCCACCATGGTGTCTCCATGACCACTGTGAATGGCCATGACCACTATGTACACTGCCACCGTGATGCCTCCACGGCCACCATAGTACCTCCATGGCCACCATGTAGCCTTCATTACCACCATGATACAGCCAAGGGCACCAAGCACCCTGCCACCATGGTATGTCTATGGCTACCATGTATCCTGCCACCATGATGCTTCCACGGCCACCACAATATGGCCATGACCACCATGTACCCTGCCAGATTGGTGCCTCCATGGCCACCATGATACAGACATGGCCAACAAGCATGTTGCCTCCATGGCCACCATGCACCCTGCCACTGTGGTGCCTCCATGGCTACCATGGCATGTCCATGGCCACAATGCACCATGCCACCATGATGACTCCATGGCCACCATGATACAGCCATAGCCACCGTGCACCATGCCACCACGATAAGACCATGGCCAACAAGCATGTTGCCTCCATGGCCAGCACAGCATGTCCGTAACCACCATGTACCCTATCACCGTGATGCCTCCATGGCCACCATATGTCTATGGACAACAAGCACGCTGCCACCACGATGCCTCTGTGGCCACCATGTACCCTACCACTGTGGTGCCTCCCTGGCCACCCTGACATGTCACGGCCACCATGCACCACGCGACATTCACAGCCACCACAGTGCACCCTTTCTAAGGAGGCTTCACAGCCCAGTTCCCGCCAGTGGGAGGATGCCCCAGGGGGGCTGCATCCCCTCTGTGGGGACATCCCGGTGGCTAAGGGTCCCCATGTTGCCGCAGATGGCCCCGATGAACCAGCCATCAGCGTGGAGCCCTTCTCCCCCGAACAGGGGGGCTTCTCGGCTGGTGAGCGGGAGGAGGTGGTGCTGAGCTGCCTGGCTCCCTCCAACCCCCCCAGCCGCTACGTGTGGCTCCACAACGGCTCCCAGGTCCACACCGGCCAGACCTATGTCATCGTTGCCATCACTCGCACCCAGGCGGGCACCTACACCTGTCTGGCTGAAAACACCCACCTCCAGACCCGCACCCAGGCCACCATCATCCTCACCGTCTACTGTAAGTAACCCCCGGGGCGGGGGGCGGCCTGGTGGGTCCCCCCCCTGGGGTGAGATGGACCAATGCAGCTCCCCGGTGAGGATGTGGGTGCAAGGGGAAATTTGGGGGTGTGGGGTATGGATCTCCCGCTCCATACCCCAGTGCTGACGGTCTTCTGCAGATCCACCAGCCGGGAGCCCCAGCTGCTCTGCCGTGGCCACTGGCAACCTGTGGGACGTGACCCTGCGGTGCCGCTGGCTGGGGGGCTTCCCCCCGGCACGGTTGCGCTGGGTGGGCCCTGGGCCCCCGGAGGAGGAGGAGGAAGAGGGGGTGACAGGGACGAGCTTTTCTGTGGCCACCAGCATCCAGCCAGGGGTGGCCACCAGGAACGGCAGCTCCTTCTCCTGCCTGGCCTCCCACCCGGCGCTGCCGCAGGGGGCTGCGTGCGGGACCACCCTGTGTGAGTGCCGACAGGTCTGTCCCCCGACCCCCAAAATCCCTCCCTGACCCCTCCTTGGCACAGCAGTGACCCCCACGCCATGGGATGGGCAGCCCAAGGACATCCAGCAACCCTAGGTCGCTCCAAAATGGGGTCCCCACAGCACAGCTGGGGGGGGGGGGGGTGTCCCCTTTTTTTGGGGTGGTGGTGGAATATGCTTCAGCACAGCGTCACGGCACCCCACCCTGACGCCTCTGTGTCCCGCAGGGGTCCCAGCTGGCGGCCCCTCCTGCGCAGCAGCAGCCACCAAGGGTGACGAATACGTGATGCTGCGGTGCCGGTGGGAGGGGGGCACGCCGCTAGTCACCCTGCGCTGGCACAACAGTGAGGGCCGGGCCTTGGGGGACCCCTCGCCCTCCGCCACCGTCCTGGTGCTGAGCGCCAACAACGGCTTGCGGGGCCAAGATTTCATCTGCATGGCCACCCACCCGCTACAGGCCACCAGTGCCGAGTGCCGCCTTCGGCTGGGTAAGCCGGATCGGTCCCCAGGTGCCCGCAACCGCAGCGGGGTTACACGTCCCTGCCGTCTGCGTCCCCCGCTTCTTGCCGCGCAGAGGTGCCCGGACTGGAGGTGGCGAGGAGCGAGGTGGCGGTGCTAGAAGGTGGCGAGGCACGGTTGGCGTGCCGGCAGCACGGCGGCAGCGCTGATCTCGGTGCCACGGCGGTTTGGTACGATCCCAAGGAGCAGGAGGTGACATCAGGGCTGGCCAAGTACCAGTTGGAGCGGGGAGAAGCGTGGGTCAACCTGACCATCCACGATGCCGAGTGGCCGGGGGATGGTGGCATCTACCACTGCACCGTGGCCAACGCCGTGGGCACCGCCAGTCTCCCCGTCCGCCTCCGCATAGACCGTGAGTCCCAGGAAAAGCGGGGGGGGTCGCCGGGGGGGCTCAGCGGGGTGTCAGCCCCCCTCTGCCTCGGCACTGTCCTGCCGCAGGGTACCCCGCCCCCCCAAACGTCACCATCAGCAAGCTGCGGTACACACGGGCGCGCACCGAGGTCCGGCTGGAGTGGCGGACGCAAGGCGCCGGCAACCTCACGGGCTTTGTGGTACAGCGGCGCCAAGCCAAGAAACTCCCCCGGCGGGCGCCCAGCCCCTGGGAAACAGCCGCCGGTGACATCGAGCCCCATTCCCGTGACCGGCGCCTTGGGGGGCTGGACCCGGCCGTGGTCTATGCTTTCCGTGTCCTGGCTGTCAACCACCGGACGGCCGGGCACCCCTCCGAGGTGCAGACACCAGGTGAAGTGCGGGGGGGGATCCACTGCTCCGTGGGGGCAGAGCAGGTTTGAGTGGAGAAGGGCGATGTTTGCATCCAGGAGGAGCTTAGTGTGAGCAGTAGGTTCCAAAGTGAACAGGCACAGACTCCCACCTCTGGGCTCTGCCAGGCATTGGTGAGGGGTGCCTGCCACGCTCCCTCCTCTCCCTTGTTACCCTAATTACCCTTGGCACGGGGAGAGGCTGACAGCAGCCCCTCTCTTCCAGCCGAGCCTCCCTTCGAGGCCTACCCGGCGGTGATGGGAGCGGCGGTGGCGGGGATGCTGGTGGCCACCACGGCATCGCTCCTGGCCCTGCGCTGTATCGCCCACCGGCGGGACGCCCTCCCACGTGAGCGCTGGGGTGGGGGGAAGCGCGGCAGGGGCAACAGCAACATGCCAGACACCCACACCTCACATCTGTCTGTCTGTCCATCCCCAGGCCTGCATGACCTGCTCTTCCGTATGTGAGTGTCTGAAGTCCCTCACCCCATGGCTCCCACACCCCAGTGCCGGAGAGACCCCCCCATTATTTCCCCACCTCCAGGGCTGGGCCCAGGGCCCAGGAGCCCATCAGCACACTGGAGGATGCCGGAACAGCCACGAGCAGGAAGGATGGAGCAGCACCAGCACCTGGAGACGCGGCTGCTGCCGGCACAGCAGCAGGTGACAGCACCCGTGGGGCAAGCTGAGGGCTGAGCCCCCTGCCCCAGTCACCCAGCACCCACCCGGTGTCACCAGGGGCTCTCCCACCCCTTGCAGAGCCACCCTTGGCACCGCTGGACACCACCGAAGACCCACCGGTTAACGTCACCATCACGGTGACAGCAACACCCTGAGCCCTCCAGCTTTTTCCTCCTTATTTCCCTTTCCTCCCCTTGTTTCACACGATGGGATGGCAGCGCCTGCCTGCGCCATGTCCCACTCATCCCTTCACGTTAATAAAGGCGGGAAGGGTGGATGCATCTCCCAAACCTCGGCTCCTACGATGCTGCTGAGTCAAAACTCAGCAGCTAGAAAAATATCCGTGATCCAGACCCGGCACAACAATCTGGGGCTGGCGGCAGAGGGGTTTTGCTTATGATATTTGAAAAGGCCACTGGGTGAGAAGTATGATTTTTGCCGGGGGACAGCTGGCTTGGGAAAGGGAAAGCTTTTCTAACCCCAAAATGTACAAAGGGGCGATAAAATCATGATACAGGACAAGGCAAAGCCCCTCAACCTTTCTTACCGTTAAAAAGCTCACACTGGGTTTTACCCACGGCTATAAAAAGCAGCACAGTCCGAGGGTGGAGATGAGCTGGGTGACGCCTAGGGAAAACAGCTCCAGCTCAGCCTTGAGCCTTCAGTTACTTCTGGAGGTAAAATAAATATTTAGGTTAAAAAAAAAAATATTTTCTCACCGATAGGAGAAAAAACCCCAGGGGTGAAGCTCCGCCCTCAGCCCAGGGCATGTGTTGCCTGAGGTCGTGGTCACTGCTTTGGGACCGTGGCGAGGTTTATGTGGTGTGAAGACAGCCACAAGTCTTCCGTGGGGTGGGGAAGGGGTCCTTGTCTTCACCCCAAACTCCCCATTTTCAGGCCAAATCACAGGATGTTAAAAATAGCAATTAGTGAGGGCTTTTATCCACATGGGTGCAAGCATGGAGGGAGGCAGCGGCCAAGGAAAGGGGTGAGTGAGCCCCAGCCTTCCTCAGCCCTCGCTCGCGTTCATCAACACACACCAGAAGACGTTTCTAGCCATTTTCTCCTGTATTTGGTTAATAACCTGTTGGGAGGTGTCAAGTGATGAGAACCAACCTCACTTCAGTGCCTGTGAAGTATCAAGCCCCACTCCTGCCATAAAGCAGCATCACTCTCCGATTCAAACCACCCCAAAAAATAAAAACCCCAACCCCAAAACCCTGCAAAAACATACATACAATTTCCAAAGGAATATTACAGCTTCTTAGGAAAATATAGTGTCTTTATGTGATGCAACCATGACAAAGGGGATCATGGGCAGGGTCCAATTTAAGCGAGGTCATTTAAAAATGGGGTTAAACCTCAGTGTTTGGGGAAAACAAAGCAGCCCGAGTTAAAACCCACCCACTCGCCTGTCAATCTGTGTCAGAAACCAGGGAAAGCCTTGCAGCAGGTCTCGTGAAGGGAAAATCCAGTGAGGCTAAAGCCACGCTGCGAGGAGCGGAGGGAGAAGGCCGGGTTTAGGAGGGGAGTCGATAACTGAAGAGGGAGGAGCGGGGCTTTGCGGCGGCTCCGGGTAGATGGCAGTCGAAGCCCACAGGTTTCGCCGTGCGAGGACACACAAACCCTAAAAACAAATGCAAAAAAATTAATATAAACAGTACAGTAAAAGAAAACCCTCGTCACGACACTGAATACAGCCCACAGAGAAGCTGCTACCAAAGCAGATTGCCAGAGCTTCCTCCTCAAACAGAAATCGCTCCCCCAAACCCCAACGCTCGCAAAGCGCCTCACTGCACCTGTAGCGCCTTTGCTCCCCGAGGGGTTTGCAGCAGTTCCAGCCAGGCCAGCATTGCTTCCTCCCTTCCCAGCCCCGCAGCCAGCATTGGCTAGAAAAATACTCGCTCGGTGAAAAGGCGGCTGCACATGTGTCGCCTCGGGGCAGCCATAATCATAATTTATGCACCTCATTTCGGGGGTAATGTGCTCTCCATTTTTTGGGGGGGAGGGAGTGCTTTACAACCACCGGTTTATTTACTCTGATTAAATTTGGAAAGGAAAAAAAAAAAGCCCCAAAATCCCAACCCAAACCCTGCAGTTAACGTTGCAACACCTACATCACGCTGTTTCTGAGGGACAGGCAGGTTTCTCACAGCGGCGCGCGGGGCCGCTGGGAGCTGCTTCGACACGACCTGTTTCATTTCAGAGGCTATCCAAGCCATTAGTTAAGGACTTAAAAGCGCAGCTGAATTGGATTTTGTCTCCTGCAAGCGGGAAGGTGAGACAGGCTGGATTTTCAGCCGTGCTTCTGCAAACATAAGGGTTATCAAACACCTGGAGACACAAAGAGTCACCAAATCGAGCTCTGCTTCTCGAGCCGTGCCGTACAGACTCAGCCAAGGTTCATTTTTCTTATTTATTTTCTTATTTACCCTCTGGGTTCTTCCCAGAGTTCATGGAAAGGAGGGTTCAAGTACCACGATGCCGAGCTGCCAGCCATCGGTCATAAGCAGCACTTAGCAGTCGCTAAATCCCCGTAACCGACTCCTCGGAAGCGCTTCTCACACTGGTAATATGCCACGGAAAACACACTCTGTATTTCCCATCGTTGTTCTTTATATTATTACAATTCTTTTTTATACACATAACCAGGCTAGTTTCGCGGTGTGTGGGGTGGGGAGAAAGGGGGTGGGGAAGGAATTTCAAGGCATAAATAATATAAAAAGGCAACCATTTTTAAAAACAAGATACATTCATACGACACTACTACAAAAAAATAAATAGTGACTCTCTCTGTTATAATTAACATCCCTCCATCACTCCCTTTCAGCGACTCTGCTGTGCAGTTACTGGCGTTAAGTGGGGACAACGGTCACTTCCTCAGGTTTCCTGCAGCTGGAGCTGCCGAAGGTCCCCAGAACCGTTTAAGGTGACTCCGGATGAACTCCATCCTGGCTTTTCCTTACAGTCCTTCGAAACAGGCTGCAGAATAAGGGGACTCCAGCTCAAAATGGGGTTTGACGTTTCCGAGTGCGCACAGTTGTCACCTGCAAAGCACGAGCAGCGCGGGTTGGTTGTTGGGGTTTGGTTTTGTTTTTTTTTTTAAGTAGATCGTCTGCTTCTTCAGCTCAACAGCCCCAAAATTTCAGATTGATAAAAGCAGGTGAAGCTCCTTGAGCTCAGGCTCACTCCCACCGTACCAGGCACAGAACATTAGGCAACAGCTGAGAGCATCGGCTCTTTCGGCACACGCCGATGGCACCGATATCAAATAGATCACGCTGATTAGGTCAGCCCATCTCCCACCTACATTTTGGTGCCTGCTCTTGCCTAGGGATGGCTTGAGGCTGTCACAGAAGCCTGCTCATTAGGGGGAAACTCCATTAGGGAGCATTTCAGCAGTTTCAGGAGACCATG
This sequence comes from Phalacrocorax aristotelis, assembly GCF_949628215.1. Classification (NCBI taxonomy): domain Eukaryota; kingdom Metazoa; phylum Chordata; class Aves; order Suliformes; family Phalacrocoracidae; genus Phalacrocorax; species Phalacrocorax aristotelis. Next base: position 7,988,144 of record NC_134297.1, on the reverse strand, counting down.
GGTGTGCTGTAGGTGACTGCGAGCCAGCGTAAATCAGTCCCAGCCTCGTTATCTGGAGTGTGCCGGCTCAATGAGCTCCGTTTAGGGACATCAATCACAAAGGGCATGACAGCCACAGGCACCTGAGCACGGCCGCTCCTGTTTCCCACCACAGAAAGGGAGGAATGCTTCACCTTTCTCAAATAGCCAGGTCTTTTTGAAGGCTTAATTACTGGCTTCTCCACAATAAATTAAGCACCCTACAGCTGTCCTATACAGAATATTCCTGGCTTCAAAGCCAGGCGCTATCCCCTCTGGAATGCCTTACCGTCCATGTAATCCACGGAGAGGCAGTTCATGGCTTCTCGACAGCAGGAATGCTGGGCGGAGGGCTGCTCCACTTTCTCCTTGCCATCCTCCTCCAGCAGGGTGCTGCACTCCGGCATGGCGGAGGCCAAGCACATGGCCACCATGACGTGGTGATTCAGGGGTTTCATCTCCAAACCATCCTGCTGGTAAGGTGCGACGATGGGCACGACAGGTAGCGCGTTGCTGCTGAAAGTGCCATTGGTTTTGGTGAAACACCTGCAGACAGGATGTAAGCCAAAGCGGGGTTAGTCAGAGCCGCTTCTTTCCACCACTTATCTTGAGAAACTGCGATTTTTAAGTACTTTACCCACATGTCATTCACTCTAACAACAGTCAGACAGCTTGCCGAGTAAGTTTTACGTATATTTTTGGATCAATCCTGACATTAAGAGAATTATCAAGCATTTTTTAATCCCAACAGAGAGCCGAAAATATTCAAAACATGCTCTCAGTTACTTCCCCATCGATTGCGACCCCATGACCTGACTTGCAAGTCCATTTCTCCATCAAGGCAGCCCCATAAAACAGGTTTTCACTGCCAAGAAAAAGAGCTCAAGTTTGAAACCCAAACAGCAAACTGAAGTACGGTGGAAAAGAAATACTAAGCGTTATCAAAGTGAACACAAATTAGAAAAATATATGCAATATTATAAATATAAAACCCCCCTCCTCTGCTGTGCAACTCTGATTGTGGCCCTATAATACGTGCGTAAGGCTGTGAAATTCAAGTTGAGCTGCAAAATCCATTAAACAAACCTGTAAACAAAAAGGAGCTGGACCTTAGGAGACACGCAGATGACTGCAGCAAGCAGGGAAAACGCCTATGATGTTTGGAGCCCCATGACCAACGTGGCCTCCGTGAACATTTACATAAGCAATTGCTATGTAAGAAAGCCCCCCGCAAAAATCACATTTCAGGGTGGTTTTATACAAAACCATAACTACCGCAAAAGTAAAAAGTTCAGTTGGACAGTTGCTGTAAAGTTTGGGAAACAACCCCCCTTAACGGGAAACACTGCATGCTTCGTGGTGCAGAACAGAGGTGGATCCCCAGCTAAAATAAAAGCATCAGAATAAGGATGGAGGGCGTTCAAACCCGCTGTGATACTCAAACGCTCCTGCGAAGGCTAAACAGGCTTCAAAGGTTTTTATATGCTGATATGGATACGACTCGGAGCATTCAGTTTTGGTTTTGGCTGCCAGATTTAAGTATATCCATTGCCTGTTCTGCTCACGGTGAACGCATCTTGCTGCGGGTAACTGGTTATTACTGGGATGCCACCCAAGTGCCGCCATTTTGAAGCACAAGAACCGATAGCTAGGGTATGGCGGTTCAGGTGCCAGCTTATCTAGCAGCACAGCAGGTTTCTTCAGAGTGATTCTGGCCCAAAACTGATCGTTATATTGCTGCAAGAGAGGGGAAGATGGACTTTGACATCATCAGCGACAGGGTATCAGCCATCAGAGCCTACTTTGACAGCAGCTGGGCCCTCAGCACTGAGAAGTACTCAGTTCAGTCGGATTTAAAACTGGGAGACGTTAAGCTTGGCAAGAACATTAAGTAGGGTCCTGCCCCAGACCCAGAAACCACATTTATCCCATTAAAAAGAAGTCACGGCAAAGCATAAAAACATCATGCTCAAGGCACTTGTCCTGCCAACTCGCTTGGAGCCTCAGTTTATACTTTCACCTGAAAACCACAATCGCTATTGCCAGAACTGAAAGAGCAACAAAACACCCACAAATAACACAAATTAACTTTCTAGAGGAGGAACTGATACAAGTTTCCCCTCTGGCAGATGTTTCGCTCACAAACGGGACAAGGGGGGTTCCCTCCAGTGCCTGGGCTGTCGCCCTGAGAGTGTGCTCCCCTCCTGAAGGCAGCGAGGACGGAGCAGCACCAACCTTCGCTCTCCTATTTTGTCCTTCCGCTCCCACAACTGCCTCCAAAATCATTATTCCAAGTACCAAAATACCACAGAAGCCACTGAAGAATCCACATGAAACACATCTGGTCTTCAAACAAATCCATTTATTAGTTTGCATTTCTTTCCACAGAGGTTTTGACTGCACTCACTTATTATTTAAAAAAAAATATATTCTTAGAGGAACCCATTTAAAATGTTTGGGTTTGCATGCTTATGGCGCTTTCTTTTTAAAGATACAGGGGCTGGTGTAGTTCTTTGTATTACTGTATGGGCTTGAATGATGTTTCAAGACAGCAGTTCAGTTTTTTAAGCTTAAATAACCACATTTTGATGGAAACTAGTCATTGGTATATCCAGAGCAGAGTGCATGCAAACAGTGACGTAAAAACCCCTGCGGCAGCAAACACATTTTCTATCCATTCTCGGTGCTAAAATCCTACCAAACTATAACCTGACTTAAAAGCACACACCAATGTAATTTAGATTTAAAGAGCTGGAAAACCAGCTGGAAAACCAGACTGATGCTGGTTTATTTGAAATGCCTATTTCAGATTTCTGATCAGAATAAAACGAATTTGCAAAGGACAGATCTGCAACAATTTGCATTCCTCTGCAACCATCAGCTCTCTAGAAACTTTTAGTGCAAAAGCACAAGAAAAAATAAAAACATCAGTTCTCAATCCTAATGTAACAAGCGTAAACCACACTCGTCTTACCAGCTTTGTCCACAATAGCAAAGCGGGTATCCACGTTTCAGCAACTTCTACCTCTGGCAAGCCTCCACGAGCAGTTACAACAGCATAAAGTGCTAATTTAAACAGAAGACCGAGGGATTTCACCACCGTAATAATAAAACCTGCTCCGAGATGGCTATTGCTGAAAGCAGCCATGGCAGCCGGCTATTAAACACACTAAACTTTTAGGATTCATTTGCACGTGGTCACAATTCAAACGACTGCTAAATTCAACCCAAATCAGCAACAGCTCCAGGCGTTCAGTGGAAACAGGGTCGTTTGGGAATTAGCTCACGAGCAAGAGACCATCGTGCGGCTGGAGACGTTTCCACTCGAATCTACCTTCCTCTGTTATCACGCGGGTGTTTTGCAGAGGGAATTGCCTGGTTTTACTACACAAGGTGCAATGACTCGACGGTGGGACAAGGCATGGGCCCTCTCTGCACGAACAGGAGACCAGGCAGATGGGAGAGCCCTTAACCTGTGTGTAAAGTAGCTACAAGGTTGAATGAAGATGAGGGAAAAGACTGCAGCCTAAATTCCCACTTGCCAAAACCCACCGCCTTGACCGGGCTGACGCACCAGGCCTCTCTCCTCCTCCTCGCCCCGGCCATACATCCAGCTCCCCGGCCCCTGGTGTAATGCTCAGGCACGTTTCTGGTCCGCCCCGTTCCCCTCTCCCATGTCCTCCTTCCACTCCCCCAGCACCAGGAAGGGAACAGAGCGGTCCCGGCTGCGCAGCTCTCCTGCCAAACGGAGGTTAATGGTCCCCTCTGGGGTAGGCAGCTGTAAAGGACAACTTGTTTCTCTATCAAGCAGTCAAATATAGAATGGGGATGTGAAAATTCAAAGTTCAGACCCTGCTGATGACCCATCTGGGAGGAACAGTACAGTTGCAGAGGACGGAACCTACTCTCCCCTCTTTCTTAAGAGAAAAAGAGAACAATAAAAAATTTAAATATGCTTAAAACTGGAAAGCAAGCTCTTCGTTACCGCCTAACACATACAGCATGTTCCAAATTACAGCCAGTCGTACACATCTTGATGACTGCTGTTCCACTGCCTCGAAAACAACTGGCTTGTAAGGAAATGGTAGCTCGCTTCCCCTGGAGACCAGCCGTGACACCGGTCCGGACAAACACACCCAGCCCTACCTGCGAGTAGCGGCCCGTCTCCATCACTACCACATGGATATTTATGGAAGGAGGAAGAATTTAAAGCCTATCGTAAGCTATATTTTAAAAATTAAAGCCATGAAAATATAGTGAACACATTTTCTGCCTTCAACAGCAGCTTGATTTCAACTCAGCTTCTCCCGCTGCTGAACGCCTATAGGCGGCTGACAATTTTAATAAGACAGAAAATTCAAGGTATGATTGAAAAAAAATCCAGATTTTATCAGTCAGAACAGTCCAGCTCCTCTGACTTTCAGTCCTACTTTTAGTCATTAAAAGAACCAGAGATTTAGTCAGAAGCCTGGAAGGATATTCTTTAAAACTTTCAGAAGCAAAAAACCTAATAAAGATCCAGACTCCCAGCTACAACGTAGAAGTCATTTTTTTTCTCCCCCTTATTCTATACAAGAGTCCTTTTTTCTTACAAAAAAAAAAAGCATCCCACAGTGACAATGGCTGGCCAAATTGCTCCTTGAAGGCCTGAAGAACCTCAAATTGCATGTTTTACAAAGAACAGCATTGTGAAAGCGAAGCTGCGGCTCTAGTTCGTTGGTATCCTTAAGAGAATGGCAGGAAACGTAAAATACAGAAGACCAATTAAATCTTATTTGACAAACTCCATATGGAATGATTTTGTTATCTCAAAACTGAAGAAAACACAGGAAATAAGGTTTTAAAAAACCCAACCCAATCCAGGGCCCAACCTGCCTCCCCCTTCCTAGAGAGCATCAGAGGAGTATTTGAGCAAAATGAGCTCTGGGAGTTTGATGACTCTTTTATTCCGTCCCACAGCTGCTCTCCTTGGGTCACTCCCTGGCATCGAGCCCCTCCGTTCCCTCAGCTGGGGCTCAAGCTCTCTGCTTTCGTTCGCCCTAGCTTTAAAAATAGGGTGCAGAGCGAGGGCTTCTGTTTGTGAAGTCCCTGCTCTCGTGCGAGTTTTACATCACCTGTTATTGTTCCGACAGTTTCGGCAACTGATGCACTCCGAGGGGTCAGCCTGTGGCACCGCTGTGTACATCCCACTGCCCTGCAGCGGGAAGGATTGAAGAAAAAAAACCCAACAATAAAAATCAATCACTATTCAAACACACAAGAGAGCCACAGAGAAGGTAGTTCAGCTCCAGGTAGCGCCCCGAGCCCCTTCGCTTTGTTTTCGAACTCTAATCACCTTATCAATCTTCGGATCCATGCCCCGTAACGTGGCATGGCAACACTGCGCTATTATGCAAAGCCAAGCAGAGGGGCTTTTGCCAGCGTGTGTGTCACAGAAAAGTAAATAACTGCAGCTTAGACAAGTATGTGGTAATTTCCCTGGTCTGTTTTCGGCTTAATACGCTCAGGTTTAGTTTAATAAATACACTGCAAATATGTTTATTTTTAACACCGATGACAGACATGAAAGCAAATTGCTGTTCATTAGCACACAGCCCATTTGGGGAGACAGAGTATTAAATTTGCAGGGCTGATGTCACAACATAAACCCATCCCACTTTCCTGTAATTACTCTGATTAGATCAGTTTACTTCGCTACACTGATTTTTGAACCATTTAATATTTTTACAGATGGGGTAATTCCTTAGCCAGCAATGACTCTGGGTGAGAGAGATTTTGTGTTGTTAGTTTTGGCTGAAGGGGCCATTACAAGCAAGTAAAAATGCCCAGATTAACACATACCTCATTGTTAAAGACTAGGCAGACACTGATGCGGGAGCCACTCAAAAATGGCGCTGCGCAGCCAGGCTACCGTGCCGCATGTCAGGAGGGGAGCCAGTCTGGGAAAGCTCACCTGATTTGGGGGATTTCAGGTGGTAGGTAACTTCTAACAATCCCTATTTCTGCTAAAACAGGGCTTATCCTTAAGTTTTTGAGGCCGCTCAGTGCAATAGGAAGCACTGAGGAAATGCCTAATTAGTCTTGATTGCCATCCTGGCCAGTTGCTCTCTTCCTCATTTAGCCCAATCAATGAAACAATAAAGAGAGTCCTAACGAGGATGGGAACATCCTGTTCCTCTGCGCCGCCTCACCCGCGTGCCAGTCCCGTCCCTCTACGTGGGAAGAGATTGCGTGACTCAAACTTTCTACAGTGTGGAGGGGGGGGGAAGAAAAAACACCCCAACCCAGTCAACTATTCACAAGGAGATGGCAGCATTGCGCATCCCACCTTGTGGCACAGAGGACCTCCGAGACTTGTGGTACCGCACGCATGTTTCCTTCCCCCAAAAAATAAATAAAATAGGAGGGACCGGACATCGATGCAAGGCCCCAAGCTTTCTCCTGGGTGAGCTTTTGAGGGCTGCAAAAGTCTCCCCTTCCTGAGGGCTTGTAGAGTTGGAGACTTTCGGAGGGTTTCACCCTCCAGGAGGGTTGGACAGATCCAAAAAGCCACAGTTTGGGTCTTGGTTGCTCTTGAAAGCAACTAAAAAAGGGCACTTCTTGCTCCATGAGCAGACGAAAGGCAGAATCAGGTGAAGAACCAACTAGTCTGGACTCAAAGCTGGAGTTAACTGAAGTGGCAACTACTGTGCAAGCGCTAATTTGTTGTTCAATAAAATGAAGTGCTTGTGTTCAATTACTAACACAAACAATAGCCCCATTTTTTTTCCTCCAGAAACAGCATGGGTTATTCAGACTTTTGAACTTTTTCTTTCAGTTTTCCTGGGCAATGTTCACAGTTTTGAGTAAGTTTAGTAAGTTTGAATGCAAGCCATCTGTTTCCATAGACAATAATGAAATCATTATTCTCTCTTGGAAACGGGACGTGTTTCAGCAAATGAAGTATTTTTCCACGGCATACAAAGGCTGGATCACAGAATTAAATTAATTTTTAATTCTATTTTAAATTTCAAAACAAAAAAATGAGCCTGTCTCAACAGTCACAAACAAGGGACTAAAAAAAAAAAAAGACAGCATTATTACGTTGCTGCATTTCAAGATGTATGGGGCATTTTGTTTTATGGAACCTCCTGCTACATTCGTGCTTTGCCATAATTAATAGCATTGCTTAGAGTTACAGATCTGAAACAGGTGGGGGAAAAACGGGTGATCCATAAAGCTGCAGAATAAGCAGCTATAATTAAATCTATTTAACTTGAAGATTGAGAAATACCATATGTACAAGTAAAGTATCTCAGCCCAGTACTGAAGCATTCTCAGAGCTTACATGCTGTTAGGAGGAGGGTAGAGGCAGATTTCCCAGAGTAAGTGGAATTCTTGCTGTCATCTGATATTCTCAAATGAAAACCATGATGTTTGTATCAGAAATATCATCCCAGTTGCTTCCTCTGGGATAAGTAATTTAGTGGAACTGGCTGTTATCAATGGATGACTATTTCCCCCGCCCTCATTAAGTCTGCTTCCACAGACTCGGAATAAATCCCGAGGTCTAGGCTGAGCCTTCCAATCGGTGCAAGAGCTTACATTCACAAGATGGTGGGGATGTTCATAGTCCACGTGCGTCCTGGACAGTGAGCTGGTGTGCCCTGGGTACAGCCCGGCTCCTCCGTTCATGATCCCATTCACTCCGTTAGCAACTTTGTGATGGACATGCGGACAGCTGCTGCTGAGGCCACCGTTGGCTACGAAGCTTCCATGGATGCTGCCGTTGACTCGGCTTGTGCCGGGTAAGGTCGTGTACTCGATCATTTGCCCGTTGATATCCGCCCCTTGATAGAGGTAGCCAGGAGGGTCGTATTCTGCAAAAAGACGCATTTATTGCCGAATGAGAACTTAAACGGGCGTCTCTAAGAAAAGAAACTTATTTTCTCTTTCTACAGCTTTTGTAAATTAACTGTCGTATCTAAGTGCTTAGTGTACAAACGCCGAAATGGAAAACAGCCACATCCTGGGGAACAGACCAGGAACGCTGCTCTGAAAGGACTCGGCTGACGTCAGTCGCTACGAAAAACATCCTAAAAACGGGCCATTTGTATCATCAATAGGCCCTCTGCTAACTGCTATGAAGCACTTCCAGAAATCTCTCTGGGCCACAGCTGAAGGCACTATCTTATCTTGCAAGTAGTTTTGTTTCGTTTCTCTTTGTCAGAGAGTAAAGACGTTTTAAAATAACCTACAGGCTGCGGAAAGAGCAAGGCTGATTTATGCGTTAGGAACAGAAAAGGCTCCTGAAGAGATTCTGCTGGCACAGAATCCTTTGGTGGGTACAGAACGCCCTGCAAAGCATCCTTAAGCTCCAGCGCACCAGCTCAAGGCTCCCACTTGCAAATTGGCAGGTTTTCCTCATTAACACCTCTTAAAGACTTGGACATTGAACTCCATTTTACTGTGAAGGGACTGAGAGGTAACAGGGGACTTGTCCTCCACATGGTGCAAGTTCTTTTTCTTTCCAGATATACGCAGGAGAGGGAGAGATCCGGGGTTTATGCCTCCATGGTTTAACAAACACGTACGATTACACACAACCTCTGCCGCTGCAATCGGCGGAAACTTATGTGCGTGCTTAAAGTTAAACATGAGCTGAGGAAACTTTGCCCAGGTATTTCACAAACCGTTCTGTGGGTGGAACTGCGGCACAACCGCGCAGCAACGCGGCAACCGAAGAAAGGGAGACGTTGCTGCTCCTAAAAAAACCCCACATCTTCACCTAAGGCACACCTAGAAAGTACAAGTCTCCAAATGGATGCCAGTTGGCTCATAACAGGAAACCGCTTCCCATTCATAAAATGTAATACGAACATGACTAATTTTACTCCGATAATATTTTTTCGTCAGGAAAGGAAACCAGAAATAACTCACTCTGCATGGCGCTTTGCTGACGGTTCTTCCACAGGCACATGGCAATAAAAACGATGAGAATAAGTACCATCACCCCGAGGACGCAGCCCACAATCAAGTACAGCATGTCGCTGCTCCGAACGGGGCCATTCGAAGGCCCGGCTCCGCTTCCCCCGATGCGGTCGGGGGGATTCGGTGGTGTACTCAGGTCCTTCACTGGATATTCGGATGCTCCCGGCATGCGTTTCACTGGAGGAAATAAGAGACATGTATGGGTCTGTTCACTAAATGCGGGTTTTTTTGTTGAGAAATGAAGTTAAATGTGTTTTTTTCATTATGAAATAAAAATAATTACTGCTGAGTTAGAACCCTAACGCCTCAAAAAAGGAAGATTCCGAGTCAGTATTAAAACCCATAATGAGAAGGCCAACTACTATTGGGTAATAACTACTTGCCTTGGAAAATGGTTATTATCCAGCTTGCTAACCCTCTCATTGAGGTCACATGAAACTTCAACGAGCAACTCGACATACGCATGGCTGGAACCGCGCTAACGCCCAACTTGAAAGAGCGCAAATCTTTCCACTTCTGAGGTCAGGAAAAACCACAACGTGCACTGCTATCGCCTAACCACTGCCAGATGACCTACTTTTTATCTGATGTGAACCCTGCTAACCCTGTTTTCAAAACCATACTCTTGAAGATACTGAGAGCTGAACAGAAAATCACTGAAAACAAGACGCTAGTTTAGCCCAGGAATTAAATTTGTATTAGTTTTCAGCACACCGCAGCTCAGATTCATCTCATTTGACACTAAAAACCTAGGAGAGTGCCTGGCTTAGGAGAAAAGCTGGTCAGAGGGACAGAAGCACCTCCCTGCAGATATGCTAGATAAGCTGGATCACCCCCATAAAGCCTGGAGGAGATGTGTTTTAAGGAAGAGTCAGGATGAATGACAGATTACGTCTTGCCAATTTTAAAATTAGGGAAGAAAGTCACATTCCTTGCAGAAGGAAGACCAACTGTGCGTGCAGCCTTGAAGCCCTGCAGCTCCTAACCCTTCTTTCAAAGGCTTTGCTACTAACTTAGCTAAATTTTGATGCTTCCGCTCCTAGAGGGCTGTTTTTCTTTCTTTTTTTTTTAAAAAACATTTTTTCAGAGCACTGCATTTGAAGTTTGCTGTCTGCATTTTCCCTTTACAGCCTTACTTGGGTTTAGAGATTAAAGGAGACAGGAATTCTTTGCAAAATAAATGTGACTGCCATATCTGACACTTCCAGAGAACAGTACAAACTTTGTGCCAGAGGCATGCAGGATTAGCGATGGAGGCAGCCAACATAACCATCAATTGCTGTGGTCTGCACTTATACAACGTGTCACGGAGCCCCGAAGACATAAAACAGACGTACAAATCAATTCTGTCATCTTCAAGAGCACGGTTGTCTCCTAAGGAGAGGCTATCAGCACAGCAAAAAGAAAAAACCCAACCCAGAAAAACAATACTATCTCTTAGGCCAGGCAAATCTACAGAGGTTTGCTGAGAGCCTCAGGAGCGCAATGTATCAGTTTCCGTACGTTCAAAACAATCCCAGCCTCGGAAGACAAAACAATCCTCCAAAACGTTCCAGAAAAATCATGGGCTGCATCGCAGCTCACTTTTGCACTGCAAAAAAAGCAACACACTCAGCGCAGCGGCGGCTGTTTCACGCCCCAGAACGCCTCCTTCGCAGGGTGTCGCAGGCGAGCGGATGCGCTGTTTCGGCGCTCACCTTTGGTTTCGCAGATCATCACGTTGCTGTACTCGCTTTCACCACCTTCGTTATAGCACTGCATTTTAATGTCGTAAGATGTTTCTGGCTGCAGGTGATTTATCAAGTGCCATTGCTTCGTGCCTACGGGGGGAGAAAAAAGAAATAAATCAACTCACATGAGCCAGAATTAGGTAGGAGTACGCAGCAGCGTCTCTCTCTCTATAAAATGCAGGGGTATTGCAGCTTTTCCTGTTAGCACAAAAGTCTTTATTAACCATTTATGGACCTATCTGAAATCATAAAGACCCACACTGTCTTGTGAAACAGGTTCTTAGAAGAACCTTTTGATGAATCAAGGCAGTTTTCCCCCAGGATTTTGAACCGATTTTTTTAAAAAACAAAAGATCTTTCTCTACAAAACCCAGAAGTCGCTGAACTCAAAAACCCGACGTTCAAGTTTCCAGCATCTGTACATTGAAAATCAACAGCAGTTCTGTGCATCTTAAATACGAAGCTGCTGAAGGGACAGGTTTGGGATGGGTTATGCTAGCTATTGACAATCCACGGGGCAAATCACAAGGGAAAACTGGCACAGAAAACACATTAAACTTGGGACAGGAGAAAACTTCACGGTGGTGAGACCCTCTCCCAGCCCGCAATCCCGCAGGATCCCTAGAGACACAAGGTACCGACCGAAGCCACCCGTTTTTCGCAGGAAGGATAGATCTGTGTCGCTCAACTTAGCCGAAACCGCAAATAATTGAACGTGCATTTTATTAAATGTACTAGGAAACAAAATTAGACAGCGAGGCTGTCTCTCGCACTGCCTGCCCCTGCAGAGACGGATCCCAAGCCAAGCAATCTTCTCTAATAGGATGGTTTTGTCATCTCTGGCTCCCGGCCAGCATTTCATTTAGACACCCTCCTGAAGTACTGAGCACTTCAATATAAATCACTCTCAGTTTTTACTTTCACGGGCTTGTGACAAATTTTAATAAACAGCGACCCTTTTTTTTTCCCTCTCTTTTTTTTAGGGAGTTTAATTAACTGTTTGAGCGCTCTTAATCCTTCTTGGAAAATACCACCTTGAACTGTTTCCACTGTTTCTAAGAAACTGTCATACCACCTACTGATTTAAGCATTAATAAAAAAAAATAAAGCCTGCTCGCCTGGCGGGGACTGTCACTACGGCTCCGTTCGAACCTCTCCCAGACCCATGCCCTGGTGCAGCACCCCTGCCGGGCCCAAGAAGGGCAGGGGGTACCCAGGAGGACCCCATCTCAGTTCAGGGGATTTGGGAGGGGACGCACAGCACGGTCCAAGCTCCATCCCTTGCATGCGGGTCGTCCCAAGTGAGGGCAGACGAGCCCTGGCTGAAGCTGGAAGCCGCCTTTCCCTAAATCGCACGTTTTTCCCAAGATTCATAGTCGGTTTTCCCGTCGCCCCCACCCCCAAGCATTCCTTTCGGTAATTACTACACCAGGTTTTAGGTTTCCGCTTCAAACCATTAGTGGAACTGGAATCAGTACAGGCACTTTAACTGTCCTCTTCGTGCACCATTAGCAAGGAAAAACATTTAAACAACTGACATCAGACTGCATTTACATTTAAAATTCAATCTCCAGGACCCTCGAAACAGAGAAATTCAGACCATCAGTGCAGGACAGGGTGGATTTTGCTTTGCTTTTGCTTAAAGCTGCTGAAAGATACTGAGGAGCCATCTGAGTCAAGCTTTTTACTTGGTTGGTTGTTTTTTTCTTTAAATAAAATCTGATTTTGCCTGTAGCGGCATTTATAAGAGAAAAAAACAACCTTTCTGCAGAGTTTTGAATGTCTCGAAAGACAAGACTTAACAGGAAACAGTAAGGAAAGCCTACGGCAAGTGCTTAGCTAATACAGGCATCACAACACTTTTTCCACGACTCACGCAGTCATTTCAAGATAAAATTCCCTGTCAAAAAACAGACAGATTAATTCAAATGTAAGGGGGGGGGGAGAGCAAAGAACAAGTGATTTATGGCAAAAATACCTTAAGTCACATGTTTCTCTACATATTTCACATCAAATGCTTCCAATCACGCTTCAATTGAAAATAGCTCTTTTTTTTTTTCCCCTCCCCAAAAAGCTCATTTAGGGGAGCACAGTAAAGAAAAGTTTAAGTTTCAATATTTCCACCAAACGAGTTTCTGTTCCAGGCTTTGGCAGAGCAGAGCAGCTGCTAATGGTTTCAGACTGCCACAAAGAGTTCAATACACACACACACTCTCTCTCTCTCTCTCGGAAAAAAAAAAATCAGAAACAAGCTAATTTCACAGCACAGTGGAGCCCACTTAAACAACTAACTGCTTAGTGTATAAGATTTATAAACACGCAAGTCCTGCCTAGCAAAAGCTAAAACACGTTTGCAGATGAAGGTGCAGACTGCATAAGCTGCTTTAAAGCAATCCTCTGAGCCGAAACTCTCCATCTTTAATAGCTTTATAGTGTGCAAAAGCTTATGTCACGCATCAAAGTACTATGCGGAGTATTGTCTAGTGGGGGAAAATGTTCAAAATAAAGGCCCATTCCTCTTGTAACTGAAATAAACGAGGGGAAAAAATAATTAACGTCATCGGGACGGAATGAGATCACTGCGTTTACTCAGCCCAAGCAATAAGGACATTAAGTAAAATATTTTTAAAAGGGTTTTCCACTTCTGGACTAATATAGACATTATCTAATAACTTCTTCCAGGAAAATGATGATCTAATATGCACAGGGAAAAAAAATATACAGTCCGATTAAAAAGCAAAATGAAGCACAAACATACCTGCATTTGCAGCGTACTACAGCACTTGAGGCTAAAAGTAACTTCCTTCTAGTAGGATAAGCAATTAAGCAAGGTAAGAGGAAAGAAGGGCAATTACACCCAAGGTACTACCTAGCTGAGAAAAAACCATGCTGGGGTAAATAATTTTAAAAGCCAGCCAGTTGTTAGCACAGTCCGTAACACAGATGCGCTTACCGTGGGTTAAACCCCAGTTACGCTGCTTTCTCTTCACTCAACTGCTTTAAGCTAAACCAGTTTAAATAGACCTACAGTAAGGATTTGCAGCAGTATAACAGGACGAACTTAAACCCGGTGTTTAGTTCTCAAGTTTCCACGCAGAAGAGGCTTCAGAAGGAAGAAACAAGTTCATGTGTGGGCAGAGCTTGACGTTATGTAGTTGAGATAGCTACTTCTGTGAAATATATTGTGAAGACTTAGTTTGGGAAAAGCAGTTTAGATTTCATATAAACACAGCCAACGTGGCTACATGATGTTCTTCCCCATCCAGTGGTGCTATTAAGCATGCGTCCACCGAACCGTACCTTCCACGACATCCCTCTTGTAGTCGCTATCGTTGTCGCTGTCCGTAGGCCGATAATAGATATAAAACCCTTGGATGGGCGTGTTGTTGTTGCTTGATGTAATATACTAAAGGGAATTTTAAAAGATTGCATTAGAGGAGAAAAATTTTCCATGAGCCCTGCTGAGTTGTCATCACTGAATACGTTATCACCTTGAAATAGGTATTTTTTTTTTAATAAGGTTGTGCAAACAAGTGTAGGGGGAGGTTTGCGCAGGAACTACAGTGCAGAAGAGGATTATCAATCGCTGTGGACGTGGGGACATGGCTAAGACAAGCACGATGCTGGGGGTTCTCACAGTGTGGCGGGAGGGCGCTCTGCCACCGAACTCCTCCGACCAGTCGAAATAAAGGAGGGTAGCTCGGGGAGAAAAGACTGAGCTGGGGCCGACACTTCCCTCCCACACCACTTTCCCAACTGTCAATTAGGGTTTGGCCAAGAGCAGCCTGAAAACTTGCATGATTGATGGAAATGGAAAAGTTAGTCCATTTTTACTTCAGGAAGAGTTAAGGTCGCTCTAAAACTCAGCTCAAGAGTATTTTACTTTAAGTTATGCAGCCTCCTGAGGAACTAGAGGTTATTTTAAGTTTATTATCCTAAACATCTCTTAAGGCTGAGCTAGCAGAGCAAACTAACACTGGGAACTCTACACGTAAAATCCTCCAAAGTATACCAGGGGGTTAGATTTCAAAACAAGAGCAAAGAACTTCTGTGGGTTTCAATAAGGACTTTAAAGTACTTGTTTACAAAAGACAAAGTAACAGGGGAAAGGAAAACGTTTCTCTAACACTAAACCTCTACCAGATACAAGGGAAGACAGCGGGTTTTAAATGCAGCGCCCGCTCCCAGCCATCGCAGCCTAGATTGACAAAGGCAGCAGGAATTGCAGAAAACGAAGGCAACTCGCTCACAAACTCATGGCACGAACAGGGGCTTGGAGAGAGTTAAGCCCGCTGGTGCCTCTTGATAAGTCCATGCCAAGCAGGTGGACTGAGGCAGCTGCAGCCTTTCACTGGAGCTGCCAGTTGGGCTCAAATCTGGCGTAACCCAAGGAGGTGGCGCATGGCATCCCCGGGGAGCTGGGAGGGGAAAGCGAGGCGGAGGGAAGCTGGGAGACAGCGCAGAAGGCAGCAAACAGCCAACAGGGCTGCCTCCAAGGAGGAAAAAGGGTCTGGAAATGGGGGCAAAGGGCTTGAGAGGCATATGGCCTGTAAGTTACCCAATTCCAGCATATGAGCATGAGGTATCTCAGCCCTCTTTGAGCAAAGAGATGACCTCTGAGACTCGGCAGGGGGAACCACCGCCCGCTACTCTGCAATCAGCTCTTAATCCTTGACTTTTAAGAGCCAAAGCAGTAAAAACTGGCCCACAGCTGTGAGAAGAACAGGAGACAATTATACGTACCGTCCATTTTAACATGATCTGAGTGTCACTGATGGCTTCAGTGTAAGCAATGTGAGGTCCTGTAATAGGGCGGTTGGAAAACCGGCTGGTAAATCCAGCCACCTGGTAAGGGCGAGATGCTGCGCTGCGTGGGCTCTCCCCGTAATTGTTCACAGCAATCACACGGAACCTATACATTTCTCCTTTTAAGGGAAAAAAAGCAAAAGAAAGATGACATTGTAGCAAAACAAGCACTAGAAACAGGATTCAAGGAGAGACTAAACAGATTAGGAAGTACTTTTTGCACAACATCCAATTAGAAAAAATGTAGCACTCATTGCCACAGACTGATGTGGATGCCAGAAACATAAACAGCTTCTGAAAGCTATTAGGGAAATTCACCCAAGAAAAATCCAAAGGCTAATATACACAGAGATGGAAACGCCTCCATCAGCTCGGGAAGTCCCTAACTGGTGGGCAACCAAGAAGATGCTTCAAAGGAGACCTCTCATCACCCGTTCCCCCTACTCTTGCACTCTTTCCCCATGCTTTCAGGGCTTAACACGGGGAGAAATCAGGACAGATGTTTTTCCATTAATGCATTTTTCTCTTTTTGCATTCTCATTGCTTACTAGAAGGACAATTAAGTTAAAAATAGCAATAATACACAACCCTCCTCTCCACACGAACAAGTATTAAATTATGGTGGCTTGAGATTTTTTTTTTCCACTTGGAAAGCCAGAAATCAACTTTAATTCATGTAACAAGCTCCTGTTCCACACACAAAAAAACCCTAAACGACCAGGAACAGCATAATCCAAGTAGAAGTTAAAACAAAACAACCGAAGACTTGCAGTATTCTCTCAGCAGGAGCGCAGTCATCGAAGCAAAGACAACAGTAACAACAGCTGAGGTGAAGGAAAGATCGTTTTTAGTACCTGGCTCCAAGTTACGAACTTCCACAGACAGCTTGGAAGGAGAAATGTTATCAGCTGCAACTAGCCAGTCACTGTTTCGACCCAAGCGTTTATACTCCACTTTAAAGGCCGTAATGGGGGAGCCACCATTTGCTCGTGGTATCCACGTGACGTAGACGGACGATTCTGATGCTGTGGAGATCGTGGGTCGGTCGGGAGCTTCTGGAACTGCAACAAGAAATTCAGTTACAAGAGGATTAGAGTTGGCAGAAACTTCATTTTCTCTAACAACCCTTTAAATGAGTTGCTGATGATTAAATTAGACTTCCTGTATTAACAAGGAGAATCTTAAATCCTCCTGTAATGACTATTCCCCTTGCTCTTCTGGAAAAGATGCTTGAAGAGCCGAAAACAGAGGGATCACTTTGTCAATATAATAAACAAAAAGGATATGGTGTTGCACTACCCCAGCCCATCTCTACGCGGCCAGAGAAACACATACTGAGGGAACAGGAAAAATCTGGTTATCATTTTCAGAACCCTGAAATTCCCCCAGACCCAGAGACTTCAACCCTTCCACGCTAGCGAGCACTGCATTCATTGCCAGGGAAGCGAGGACGAGGAGCAAACAAAGCATGCAACGTATAGTATACTTACTGAACTCACTTGAAGTTACAGACAGCAGTGGAACAGAGAGAACGGAAAGAGGTGGTGTTAGTAAATCTGGCGATAACCATACTGACCACCAGCAAGAGCTGTAAGGCTTTACTAAACTATCTTGTACTCATCAACGTGGAGCCGGTTCCTCATGAGAGGAACCGAGCAAGGAACAGCACGCTGGCCGCTTTGGGGCACAAAGTGGGCTGAGCATTTGCAGCTGGGCACACGTAAGGGGTCCCCTTGTGTGGCTCCTCCGATATTTAGCACTGTCACAAGCATGCGACGCTCCACACCCGCATTACTAATAAACCTCTCCGCTCCCCTTTGGTTTTACCCAACCTTTAGACACCAAATCACCTCTGAGGTCTCAGCCCCTGAGTAAATTTGCCTGAATCAGGTCAATGAGTTCCAAGGCTGGGGTGATGACAAAAAGGACTATGAACATTCAGTCTTCACTGGAAACCAGGCTAAAAATCACACCTACTGGGAAATGGCTGTACCTTCTTGCCATCAGAAATAAGCCTAACCCTGGGAAAGCACAGGAAAACATTCAGAACAGATACAAGCCACTTGGAGAACTTCAAACTCTGACACAGGCATCTCCCATTTCCCCTCTTCCTCTGGATCTTGCACAGTGGACGAGAAGAGAAACACGGAGCATTTAGCAAAAGCATTGGCAGGTTTAAATATGAGCAGCAAGAACATGGGTTACCCGTGAAAGACTTGTTTTTTAAGAGCCACAATTGGAAATATTACACATTCACTAGATTAGGGCATGCATTTGCTAAATTCGTAGCTTCAAACACCCCACCGCAGATGACAAAGTCTCTAAGAAACTCACTACTACTTGGTGATTTAACGTTGCTGTGGAAACCTGAGGCATCAAGGCAAGTATTTCAAATCCTAAGTCACTGACTGGAATAAGGTAACCTTTCAGCGAATCCCAAAGTATGAACTATGATCTTTCACTCTGGAAACATACAGAAGAACAGAAAATCTAGCAGACATCTGACCTCACTCACCAAAGTCCCACAAGAGAGGAAAAATACCTGTAACAAAGAAGCCTAAGGAATAAAGAGGAAATAGAAGAGGCAGCACAAGTACCTAGAGCAGTAATAAACACAGGATAATGTAGAGGCATCTGTCGCTAACACAACTTTTAGCATGTGGATTACAAACCACCCATACACCCACCTCCGCTGTGTCGAGACAGGTCTGGAAGGACGACACCAAAATTATTTGTCCCTTCGTGAACGATGGGATGTTTAGGAATGCCTACTGGTGGAGACGGAGCCTGAGTGTTTTTCGAGGATGATGTTCTTTCTAAGAAAGATGTGATATACAGTACATCAGCTCAGGGACTGGGTAAGGAAATACCATTCATTGCCTCTCACAATACGCTCAGCTCCACAAGATCCCTCACTACAGCGCAGGGGACTAAAGCCCTGCCTGGCTTTCAAAGCCTTTCCTCATCACGAGGTCAAAACAGCTGGTGAAAATTGCACACCGAAATCCACGTCTAGAGGAAGAGGTTCAATAAAAACACTACAGAAGCCTGGACCCAGGATACCGGCTTGAGTGGACTTTCAGCTCGTGGCCATACGTACGTACCATCAACTCACAGATTTCACAAATACATTATGTTCTTAATAAAATTTTAAGCTCTCTGCTGCTTGTACAGAAGTATGAAGACTATCTGACTGGACGCTCAAGGGCACAGCCACTGGCATCCCAACTTGAAAGAAAAGTCACTTTGATTAGAAATGCTCTTTTGCTTGTCACTGTCTGCACGCAGCTACCAGAACAGCTGGCTCCTGGTCAGCTGAGGTGTTTTCACAGAGGTGCCTGCAAAGCAAACCAGAAGCAGTTTTGTCCCTCTATGAAAACTTGATGGTGCAGAGAGTGTCTTTTGTGGTACTCTGAAAATCCTGAACAAGGACAGGCTGCTTCCTGGCTTAGCTCCTTTAAGCAAGAGGAACCATAGAGTTTAAGTCTTAATAATCATCCCAAAAATAATATTATCAAGCTTTTAATAGCTTTTACTTACCAACAGACCTGGTAACACTCAGGAAAGTTTGCCCCACAGCTATTTTAGTTATTAGAGGCTGCTCTTTAGCAATTAAATTGCAAAGCGTTTCATATACGGCTTAGCAGACAACATACAGTTGATGTAATTTAAATAAATGTCCTCTCAAAAGCCTAGGACACAGGGCACATTGTGCTGCACCTACCTTTGCTGGTGCGAAACGTCAGCATGGCGGGCTGGCCTTCGCCAGCAGCACTCCTCGCCACCATTAAAACTTCATACAGGCTGGACGGCTCCAGCTCGGTGAGCTGCAGCTCGTTCTCGCTGCCAGGGACACGCACCGTGTGCCAACTCCCCGCTGCGCTGACGCTGTCATCCAGCTGCGCAGGACAGGGAGAGAAAGCTCAGCATCCGCAACGAACTGCGCAGAACCCAACAGCAATACTCAAATCCCTCACTGCTTTCACACACAAGCATCCAAAGACCACTCTGTCTCTTGACAAAACTCCTCATGTTTTCCTATATCTACCTATGGTTTGTGCCAAGTGCTTCTGCCACAAATCAGCACTTTCGCAACAATCTTCGCGGTGCTCCTTCGATAAAGCTGGCTTATTTTCCCTCTCCACATGCACGCAGGCCCTTGTTTTTTGAAAAAAAAAGGCCATTTTCACTTGTGGCTAAAACTAGCTGGAGACCCAAATGATTTTCAAGATTTCAATCAGCCTTTTGCTGGCAGCGTGCGTGTGACATCATTAAAGGGCTGGACCCAACACCCTAATGAGAAAGATATGTTCCCTGAACTATCCCAGCTTTTCCAGCACTGAAGCATATTAAAATATTTATGGGCTAAAATGGGCAACAAAAAGTGTGTCTTAGTTACTTCTCGAGGCTGGGGGAAAAAAAAAAAAAGTCAGCAGGGAGACCAAAGATTTGGTTTTAAAAAAAACAAAACAAAACAAAACACAACCCAATTTTTAATTTAACAGTGAAATCACCAGCTCCATTTGAGAAAGGAAAGAGATTCAGGGTAGTCTCTTAATGCTTGACCTTTGAGGAAAGCACTACCCCAAATCCCAAAGGAAAAGCTAAAGATTCTACCAAAAATAAACTACTAAACAATATAAGACTTTAATAAAACACGGAGGGCAGATCTAAATGCTGCGGATTATCAAAGGTTATGCCAGAGGTCTTCATTCAAGTATTTTCTTCTGAAGCAACCACTCTAAGGCTTTTATTCCCTCAACTTCTTTTTTTCCCCCCCCTCTTTAAAAGAGGAAAATCAATAAAATGATTTAATGACACAAAGAGATCACCACCCTAAAAAAAAACATGGTAAACTCCCTACCGAGAAATGCGTGAGTGAGCACATTTAACGCGGAAAGGATTGTTACGAGCGAAGGGTAAGCATCAAAAAAGTCCAAGAAGTCTTCAAAGCTTTCAGTGCTTACGTGAACCAACCACTTTTGGATGAGAAATTGTATCAACAGACTCTGGCACTAGGTTTTCAGGAACTAACAGGTCAAAAATCTAAGCGCTCCCTCCAGGCTAAGACAAGATCAGGATGCGGAGGATTAAAAAGCTTATGAAAAATAAACCAAACAGCTTTGCCATGCAGAAAACTGTTTGCTTGGAAGAACGGGCACAGGCATCGCCTGGTTCTGATGTTAATGAAAAGGGCTCGCTGTTGACGTGCCATTTTTAAGGGCACGATAGGTATCTGTTTAGGAAACTTTAGTTCACCTTCGTATTTGATAACTTCAGTTTAACAGCATCTCTTTGGGACGCAGAGCAGCAAACCCTTTGATGTGTTAGGCTAATTCCCAGCTCCCCTTCTGATCTCAAGTATACCCGCCAGCTCGTGCGAATGTGTTTTTAACATCACTGAAGCTGCGCACGATAGGCCCTGGAGCCCTGTTCCCTGTAGGCCATCATGATACTGTAAAGGAAACAAAAGCCCAGGATCTGCTGAATAAATCTCACTTAAAACTAGGTAGAACAGCGTACTTGTGACCAACTCCAGGCACTCCTAAAAATGCACAGCCACGGTAACGCTTTGGTCCCACAGTATCCCACGTTCTCTCTGGCCTGACGCTGCATTCCTGTTAATGCCAGCACCACAACGATTAGTGGTTCCTTGAGAAAGCCAGAACACTGAAATCCATCTGCTGCGGTGCACCGCTTCGACGCTACGGAGGAACGTTACCTTGCGGTATTTGACAAAGTAGGCATTGATGGGCAAGCCCCCGTCCCTCCCCGAACGCCACACCAGGTTGTACATGTCCGGCTTCAGCGTCTGCGGGGGGCTGAGGATGATGGGGGCTTCGGGGGGAGCAGCGGCATTCGAGGCTTTTTCCGTCGCAGCTGCATCCACGTGCAATTTTGTTGGAGGTGAGCTTGGAAACGCCATTCCTGCACCAAAATCACCCTCACTCTCATCACTCTGGGCAACCTCCACGGGAGCCATTTCTTCTGCTTTCGTGCCAGTTTCTAAAGGAACTGTAAAGGGAGGAGCCTGGTTACATCTTCAAGATGACGTACGTTTGCCCCATGCAGAGGGAACACGAAATCATTTAAGAGCGTCATTTCCAAACAAGCCCTGCTGCAAAAAGCCAGTTCAAGGAGATGCCCACACAGACCCATGCCCGGTGCCAAGCTGCACCCTTGCGCACGCCGGCTATTTTTTCAGGGCAGAAAAGCGCTTTTTGGTTTGGTTTTTGGGTTGGTTTGGGTTTTTTCCACAGTAGCAAAGAGAGAAAACCTGAAACGCGATGTCTGCAGGCACGGTTTGACTGGTGTCTCCAGTAAATTAAGCAGTGGCAATGCTTATTAAAAGGAAAAAAAAAAAAAACTAACAAAATATATAGCTACATTTGTGACACAAACAGAGTAATTTTATATTAATTACAGTTGTACAAGGAACTTTTCATGACCTGAACTGGCGTGCACACAAGAAGACATTCTCCTACCTCAGTTTGAGGTTTTCGCTGTAATTTCGATCAGTTTTGAGAGTTGCATGACTCGACTGCTTCATTTGAAAATTTATGCTGAGAATAAACTCAGTTTACAGGCAGATCTAACACGCAATTTAATACCAACGCGTTTCTAGAAATCCTGCTCCAGACTCCTCCATCCTATTTACTTTGCCTGGTATAAAATATATATATGTATTTAATATCAGTAGTTTGAAAGAGGCCGTGAGACAAAAAGAAGCACTGTTTGGCTGATGCAGGGCTTGTCAGCATTCCAGGCAGGAAAGGGGTGGCAGGTTGGCCATCTGAGATTATGCAGGACAAGTAAACGTCAGCGCTTAAAACGGGACCGTTTGGGAAGCAGCACAGCTCCTCGAGGTTGCATGCTGCAGCGCCGGGACTGCCAGATGTTCTTAGCCCTGTCCGTCCTTTCAGATTTGTGTAGGTTTATGTTACATGCAGGGGTCTGGAAGGGGAAGGGAATGAAGGGAACTTGGTTTACAAAACAAACAAATTCCTTGGTAATGTAAAGCCTAGGCACTGTTAGCCTGGCTGACTCAGATTCCTCCAAACCTCCATTAAAATACCAGCAGCAAGTGTGGCTGCTATTTTTGGCCACTTTTTAAAAAAGCTGGGAAGGAAAGTTCTCTTTTCAAATTGAAGACACACTCTCAGCAAGCATTCCTTGTTTGTTTCTTCCTATTTG
This sequence comes from Phalacrocorax aristotelis, assembly GCF_949628215.1. NCBI lineage: Eukaryota > Metazoa > Chordata > Aves > Suliformes > Phalacrocoracidae > Phalacrocorax > Phalacrocorax aristotelis. The sequence goes on along the minus strand of NC_134297.1, from coordinate 7,965,426 downwards.
TTTAGCAATGCCACAAAATTTGGAGATGGGAAGAGGGGAACAATGTGGGGAGGGTGTCCCTAAAGCCAGATGGAGTTCGCTTAGAACGTCAGACACCCCCAGAACAGTCTCCAAGTGAAAGGGTATCTACTACTGTCAGCGAAGCAGCGGGAAAGGGACGCGCTGCCGCGCGTTAATATTGGAAACAAATGCTGTATCCGCTCCAGGAGGCAGAAGGCCTCATTGTGGTGGACCCGGAGGGTTTGTGGGTGGGCACAGCACGGTTTGACGCCTGCTGGCATGGGGGAAACGGACTCTTGCGCGTGGAGAACGCGTTGTGGTTTAGGCTGGTGACAGGAGACCTGCAGTCATTGCCGTGTTTATTGCTGCGAGAGGGGAGTCGCCAACAACTGGCAAGGAGTTTGTACTTTTGCTTTGGAAAACAACCCCTGGGTAACCATTTCCATTAAGCAATTCGGATCTAAGCTCTTTTTGCTAAGTTCCTGGCATAATTGCTACCCATATAAACCAGCACGAGGCTTCTCTTTGCTGCTGTGTCATTATGCAACTTTTTTCGGCCGTTGCTTAGTGCCATCCCTTTCCCCTTCACAACAGAGACTTACTCTTCTTCCTCGGCTTCCCAGCCCCACTGCAAAGCACGAGCAGCACCAAGCTGGGTCAGACCAAAGGCTGCGCGCGGCCAAAATCCTGCCTCCAACAGCAACCAGAGAAGAACCCAACATCCCAAATGTGGGCGCTAAAAGAACATATTCATAGCTTTTACTCACGTAACAGCCATTATTTTACAGCTTGCTTTCCCGTCTCCCCTTTGGCTGCCTCATTTTGAGGGTAGAGCCCATACCTTTTCAGCCTCTCCTCCTGCGGAAGCCATTCTGCACCCCTACAAACCCACCCACCGTGTTCCACGGCACCTTTTCTAGTTCTTCTATGCCCTTCTGGAAACAGGGGTGCAAACAAACAAGCAGATTTCAACCCGCTGGCACATCCTGGGTTTGAATGGCAGCAGAGCAACCTTGGTATTTTGTCTCCGCTGTACGAACAGATCCCCGGCGTCAGCAGGAGGATCCTCCCTCCTCACCAGCTCCCCAAGTACCTTAGCACAGGCTGGGAAAGTGCTCTGAAAATCCAAAAATGGCAGATCAGTGAGGTCACCCACGCCTGGCAGGTTTTTCAGCTCACCCTAAGACTTCTCAGAGGCGCCTGGCTTCTATAAGACAGCCTCAGCCTGCTCTCCCCTGTATCACATACCTACCTACAATAAATGCTACTCTTTCCTGGGTTTTACACTAACCTGCCTGCTACTCGGACGTCCCGGAGCGTATTTTTCTCTTTCATTTCCATTAGATGAGGTTATTCTGGAGAATTAACCCTGTGTTTAGTAGCTCTGGGAAGCTCCAGCCATGCATGCAAACACTGTGACTGTCTAAAAAAGACTTAAAATAAGCGCCATGGGCACAGGATCGTAAGGCTATCGTTTTACATTTTGGTGGTTTCTCACTTTGATGGTGGCTTAAGTTGCCCTGCCCGCTTTTAAGACCATGCAATGAATCACGTTGTGGAATAGATCCAGCAGAAAGAACAAAAAATAAACGTATTTTTCAGCCAAATAAGCTCTCTTTACCGTGTGCTCGCACTAGGCAAATTACAGGAACAAGCTGCTGAGGCTGAGAGCTGCTTAAGTTGATCCTACTACCAAAGAAATTCACTGGAATCACAGCCTAAGTCATTCAGGTGCTTCGGAAGTGTTACCTGGCACAAAGTCTTCATTAAAACATCTAAATGTTGGAGCATGTCTTTTGGCACGGGTAGGAACTGTTCTAAAACCCTAACAGCTCCCAGAAACTACTTAAGGACTTTTATATCAAAACCAAATGCCTTAACCACCCTCTGCACCATAATCAGCAGCTAGTACAACATATTAGAAACCGATAAAAGTTAATAAACAAAACATTAAAACTGAACTTACTGCCATAAAATTCTGGAGGCAAAAGCAGTGGGATTTTTTTTTATCTGACACAGCCTGAATTCTGGGCTGATATTTACGTTTGTGTTTCCACTCAGCAAGGTCCAACAATAACTTATTTATAAAACTACATGATGGGATCGCTTTCTTGAGGTTTCTTCTTTCTTTCTTCCTCTCAGTGAACCTTTACACGTCTTTTCAAACTATTTATGGGAGTTTTAAATTCTAATGGGTGGTAACGAAGAACTTTAAATATGGGCCCACGTATTAAATTCCACTGACCTTAAATCCCACTGATGTTCAGCTAAATTTACTGAGGCAAGATGCTGAAAGAGCCGAGAAACTAAGCTGCTTCACATAACTAAAAATCTGTATCTTAGTTCTTGTGGAGGGAATGCGGGGGAGCTTAAGCCTGTTATTAACATCACATAATGTTCCAATGTGAAGAAGGGAAATATCTCTTTCCCATCTTGCCTTTAGCATAAGAACTGTCTTTTCCTAGTAGCAATTTTAAGAAATAAGACGAACCCCGCCACCCTTGGATAGTTTTTATCACCTATAAGAACGCTAAGTCCACGCAATACATTCAGACATTTCTCCTCTGCCTAAGGTCCACTGCTTAGACTCCTCTGCTTCGTTTCCCCATGATACCGACACGACCCACCTGCCATTGATTTCTTATTTTGACACATTTCTCACCTAAATCAGGGAGCCGACTGTAATTTTGTGGTTCAAGCTTACCAACTCTAAGGAAGTCTCTCGACACCAGGGAGCTGTGCTTGTTGACGGTTTCACACATGTACACCCTGGCACACTCAGGGGTCACATTCCCGACGTGCACAGAGCTCTAGCCCACTTGAGACAGGCGGGCTCCGCAGCGGTGCTACCCTGCATCACCTGAGGAGGTTTCTGTGGTTTGGAATGAAGCACCCGGGAAGGGCGGTTAGTAATAAGCCCTCTGCTGTCATACCAAGGGGTCCCGGGACTGTGCAGGCCGGTGGCATTGCAAGACAGCATAGAGTCCCCAGCATCTACCACAGTAACACTTGCTGATGAAGAGACTAGAACCGGCCTAAAGCCTTTGACTGGGTGGGGGGCAAAAAAGCCACCCAAAGAACACATTTGGCTAAGGAATATGGTGCATAATGCCAAAATGAGTCAGTAGAACTTAAAAAAAAAAAATCACACGTGCTCCTTTTTAACCATTTAAACAGTTATTTCTTCTCTGGTCAGCCTCTCCAGACTCCCTTTCCAGACTGAAGAGATCAGCTGAGACTCACGCTTAGAGGGCTGGCACAATCAAATCACACTTCAATTTTTCTAAATAATGAAGACTTGACTGTCAGTGAGGAAGGCAGCACAGGCAAGGCTGACCTAGGCCACTCCACCGCCAAGCAGGTCACAAAATATCTGCGCAGCCAGCCTCTGCGCTGCTCACGTCAATCTTAAGGTACAGAGAAGGTCAAAAGCTTCAACTACACATGACAGGGAGCAAAAAGGAACAGCAAGGGTCATGCCAACATCCTTCCATGAGCAGAAATCAAGTTCTCTAGGTATTAGGAAGTATCTTAGACTGAAAAGTGATCAATAAGACTATCGGTACCTGCTAACTTGATCCAGGGAAGCGTGCACTAACCCCAAATCTGATGATCATTGTGTAAACTTGAGGATACGGAACAGGAATCATTACTTGTCGTCCAATACTGCTAAGAATTCCAGTTCAACCAGCACAACAGGACCCTGATTCTATCTAAGAATAAACTGTGTCAAATTCAATCATAAGCTGATTTAACTGCAGCTCTAAGTCTAGGTTTTCAGTTATCAAGTAACCATGCTATGCCAGAAATACCTACATCTCTAAAAATTCAGCTGAAAGCTGAAAGCACTTTCTGTGTAAGATTTGCTACAAACAGTGGTCAGAAGCAAGTCTACACGTAATCTAGGGGGAAAAATCAGAAGAAAACTTGAAGGACAAATGCTTAATTTGAGCTCTTGAGAGCTGCAAATGCTCCTACCTGGCTGGACACGAAGCCTCCCAGTGGACTGCGCAAATCCAACCCCATTGTTCGCTACGCACTGGTACAAGCCAGAGTCCTCTCGGGCGACGCTGCGGATCCGCAGACGGTTTCCTGTCAGCAGATGTCGTGGAGAGAGATGGAGGGCAGCTGCGTTGTGGAGCCAGGTGACGGTCGGTGCTGGGCTTCCGCGGACGTCACACCAGAAGTGCACCGTTGCTCCAGCGGCCACGGTTTCATCTTGCAGTCCCTTGGAGATCGAGGCAGGTTCTAAGAAGGCAAATAATTTTACATAAAACACCGTATGTTGATCTTAGCTTAAGTCCTGAAAAAAATACTGCAAAACGTTACGCAAACTTATCACGTACAAAGGCTTAAGCACCACATACATCTAGTCCTTCGTAGCCTAGAGCTGTTTTACCCCCACGCACTTGCTTATTTTAATGATCTCTCCCTTCTATTCCAAACAGTTACATTTGCATTAATATGTTCAAAATAAGTCTTATTTAAACAGAGGTGTTTTTAGTGACATTCCCAAAACAAAAGGTGATTTTCTGTCAACAACCTGTTTTCTGGGTTACTGCAACCTATACACTTCAAAAACAAAACAAAAACAGTTTGAGGCAAAAACCTCAAACATGAAAACCTGCTACAAAGGGAAGGGGAGATTAGGAACAGGTTGCAGCCACACAAAAGAGGCCAAATATATTCCTTTTGCTGTTGTTTTTGCCCTCATCCAAACACATCGCCTCTCCTCGCCAGCTTTTTGCTCATATACAACCTCAAAAGAGAAACATCTGCTCTCTGGCGCATTATTGACACTGTATCCCGTATACCCTTGGCACTCTGCAAAAAAATAAATAGATCAGTTCTTCCCTCTGAGTTTGATATCCTTTACCGTTTAATTATTTCAGACTGTGAAGGACCTGGAGAGATAAATAGTTACGGGTTTTAACTTGGGAGAAATGATGAGATGTGGTCATTATGAACACATACTCATCCTTTATTTTAACACGCCTAGGTCGAGAAAGAACGTCAGGCTATTGGCAGTCAGATGCCAAAACCAGCAAGCATACAGAGAAGATATCCGTTGCCTGGAAGTGAGAACGTGTTTATTTCTTACCAAGTACAGTAAGTGAATAGTTAACGTATTTCACTACTCCAGATTCGTTTCCCACCACGCAGGAGTAATTTCCAGAGTCCGACGCCTCAAGCCTTTCCGTCACCAGATGGGAGTGCAGCAGTTTCCACCTGGCTTTTCTCAGCGCGTCCCGGCCGTCCTTCACCCAGCGGACGGAGGCTGGAGGCAACCCGCTGACAACACATTCTAGTATCAGAGAGCTGTGCCGGGGCACCGCCAGGCTCTGGGGTGCCAGAGGGTGAAGTATGTGGAAGCCACCTGAGGAAGAGCCTGAAGGAAAGGAGACAAAGTCTTACCACTAACCACTCTTCAGCCGCACCCTCCCAACCCGTCCCTCCAGCCCTGAGGTTTGCCGTGTCTCTCACACACAGCTACTTATACTCGTGACTAAGCCCAATGCTAGTAAGGCTGTCTTCCCAAAGTCTTGCTCTGACATCGGTTTGGCGACTGGAGTATGAGCCGTATCCCTTTTCAAGGATTAAATGCTCTGTCCCCTTGAGATTGGAGAAGCAGCCAGGCTGCTCCTCCACAGTAAGGGGAAATAAGAATTGAATGTGCAAGTAACGCAGGACAGATTTTACATAACATGGTTCTTGAGACAAGGGGATATTTAGGCTGAGATGCCCATGCTAAAACCGTAGGGATATTATTTATTTGGTTTGAGATGTACGAATTCTGGAAAGCTGACCTGGATACTCACGTGTGACTATGAGCTTACGTCCGGTAAGTTCTGTTCTGAGATCGCCAGTAACCGGGTTGTACGCTGCGCATTTATAGGATCCTTTGTCTTCTAAAGATACATTCAGAATCTGCAGGTTTCCAGATGGAAGAATTAGGTAGTTATCTAAATAAGCGGGGAAGGAAAAGAGAAGATTACATTTAACTTAATTTCAAACAAAGGCTTCCTTTTTAAAAATTTTTTTATTATTATTTAAGTAACTTGTCGGCTACATCAATCTATTCTAACTGTAGGATCACGAAGAAATCATGCTGCCATGATTAATAATTTGCAAAGGTAGGTTCAGATGAAGTGATTGGCACAGGAAGTTCTGCACATTTCTGGAGGTTTCTTTTTCCCCTAAAGAAAAAAATCCTGGCAAGCTTTTGTTGGATATTTATATTGCTGAGCAGAGGCATGAAGCATCTCACCTGTTGATTGTTCAAGCCACTTTCCCCGCACTTGAAAGCGAACCTGTGCTTTAGGGTTACTTTCTGGCACCGTGCATCCGATGAAAGCCGTACCTCCTTCCTCTGCTGCAACGGCAGGTTTCACCGATGTATCAAAATCAGCTAAACCTAGAAGAGAATTGGTAAAAGGTTAAGAGCAGCCAAGGCTTGGGAAAGGTGAAGGGCAGCAAGCTCAGTATTTGTGTTTAAAATATAGCTGCTTTCAAGCTGATTATCCTCTCCAGTGCAGCATTTGGATATTCACACCGACAGGTATGATCTTTCCTCTAGTTGGTAACAGCATAAACCCTCCGGCGTACATGTGCTTCCTTACTACGGGAAGGGCCAGCTTTTACATGGGAACAGCGAGGGAAGAGAAAACGGTTCCTACATTCCCTCAGCTTCTCCGGGAAAAGCAAGCAGAGGTGACATGGGTAAGAGAAGACTGCAGTGCTGATCACAAGCTCTGAAGGCGACAAAGACAACGATTTACACTACCAGCAAGAAGCCTGTCCATAAGAGACATTAAATTGTCTTTGTGTGATTGTAATTAACACAACACTGAGTCCGGCAGCGCCCCTCACTCATCGCTACGAGCGGCAAGACAAGCAGGAAGCCTCAACAGCTAACGGCACCTTCTAATTTGCTACGGAAACCTCAAAAAGGAGGAGAAAAGTATGAAAGCTGCTCTTCTACTCCCTTCATGTTCAAAGCATCTTCTAGGTTGTGAAGTTTTTCTATGTTAGCCACCCTTATAGCTCTCTTGAGAGGGTCTTGCTATGGGTCAGTACTTTACCAAAACACTTACTTCTCTCACTTATAAGAAATTTTCCTCCCGGGGGGATTTTGGACATGCTCCATAGATGAGGTACCCTTACAGAGAAATCACTCAAATCCTGCTTGACAAAGGCCTGATTCAGGCAGCCCCACCACCCCAAGCGGACAAATCGTGCTCACGGAGGAACATTATATTCCCATTCTCAGCACCACATCACCCTTTCCACGTGGAAAACATTGCGCTTGTTCTTCTAAAGTCCTTAAAGATCAAATCATTTACAGACCAAGCACCAAGGCAATGACTGAGAAGAACCAGCGTAACTGAGAGAAGGGGAATTGTCCCCAGCCAAAGAACAGCTATACAGTTTTGACCAAATAAAATGCCACAAGGGAAAAGGAAAATCTGCAGCTCCCACTTATTTCCCAGGCGACAACTCCCACTCAAGCGTGCTTCTGCAATGGCATGGCAGCTCAGCTGCTCTTTCAAGATCCTTTTTGAAGAGAAGCTTTTGGGAACCTTGTACTTTCAGGTCGATTCATTGAAACAAATGTCATTTTGTTCAATAATATTTATATTTTCTGGAAAGGACTCTGGAGAGCTTCACTTTGAGGTGAAGGACATCGCCAACACAAATCAATCAGGCGTGGTTTTGTCTAGCTGAGCCTTTAAGAGCCTCCAAGGACAGGGATCCACAGGCTCTCTGGGGAATCTGTTCAAGGGCTGCATGACCTGACAGGTCTCAGATGACACAGGGAAAAAGAAATTGGTGAAAAGCATACGACTGATCGTGTAATAGTAGAGATAAAAAACAAAAGCCCACCCTGAAACTAGGTGTTTTCTAAAATACAAATTAAAACAAACCATACACACCAGTTAAGGTCTATGTAATTTGCAAGGAGCGAGGAACATGAAGAAAAAGGAACTTACTGCCCATCGATACAGTTGCAGGCCTGCTCACAAGAGCGCCCACACTGCTGTTAGCAATGCACTGATAGCAACCAGACGCTGACAGGCCGAGGGAGACGATTGTCAAAGATCCTGCCTGGATTTCCACTTCTCCCACCTTGCTGTCCAGAGGCTCCCCATTGAAGAGCCAGGAAAGGCGAGCCGTGGAGGGCTCGGCAGAGCAGCGGAGCTGTACGGGCCCACCAAACTTCTGGACAGTAGACAAGGGCTCAGAAACAAAACGCGGGGTTAAATCTACAAGGAAACAAAAGTTATATTCGGTTAGCAACAGCATTTTGAATGAATACATGTGATAAGGTTAATGACTTGTACAAAAGACAGACTATAATCTGTTTTATGGTATGCTCTCTCCCAAGGCTCCTGCCATCGCTCACAGACCTGGCAAACTACTTTCATCAGAAGGTTAAATATTGCTAAAAGACTACTGAGATCAAACGCAGATAAATAAAGGGTCTCTAAACCCCAAGCTGCTCACGATACTCAAGCACGCATCGCCTTTTCCTCTGCAAGAGGAACTCATGACAGATTCCCACCATCTCTACTGTCAGGGAAAAACTCCAAGCCAAGATTCAGGCCCCGTGAAGAGGGTAACAGCGATTAAACAAAGGTAGGTTCGGTGTACGGGAAGGGTGAGACACAGCTCCGAGCATGCACAAGGCAAAGGTGCTGCGCTTGCCAAAGCCAGCAAAAACTGCCATCCCACGGGACTCCCACAGAGTGAAGCAGCAGCCATCACCTGCAGAGACGGAGTACGGGAACAGGCAGCTGTAGCTGATCTGTCCCAGATGAAGCGGGCCCAGACGTGACTTGTAAAATTTTAGAAATGGTAGCAGCCTGCCAGGTATTTCTGCAGAACCGTCTCCGAGTCTGCAGAACTAATTAAAAATAGCAGGATTAAAAAAAAAAAGAAAAGCTGGATGAACAGCAAAGGCTCTTGTTAATTCCAAATACATGGACTTCATCAGGACGAGAATGATGGATTGGGCATCCATTATCTTTACCGAGTAAAGATGAACAGAAACAGGAAAAGCTGCTAATAAATAAAAGGTTCAGTTCCACAAAACTTGGTCACGAGAATCTATTTATTTGCCAGAATAAAATTCCTGCTTGTTGGAGGAAATTTTTTCCTACCCTGGCCAATGAAACACTGGGAATTATTTCCATTTGTTTTCTATGGAATTCTCCACTGAATATTTCGTACGAAGGGAGCAAGCAAAAGGCAACTGACACCGATACCTCCCTACTTGGTTAGAAATACTGCGAGGGGGAGGGAAAATACATTTAAGGATAGACACAGTGGCAGGGAAAAACAATTTCTAGTTTGTAAATAAGCTAAGGAATTCCAGACAGTACGGGTCAAGACGATATTAAGCGACATCCAAATAAGAGGCAGTTTTCTTGTAGGTGGGGCCCTCAGCTCATGCTTTTCTTCTAGAGTCAGTCCATCCAAGCTCTGTTTATATAGATGAGTTTCAGATGAGAAACTGCGCATTTTTAACAGAACCAGAAACTATCTGCATAAACATAAAACAAAACTGGAAATTAAAGTGTGGCTTCACTTAACGAAAAAGATGAAATCCATAAAAAATGGTATCCAAGCATTTCACAGGACTCCAGATGCCCATTTTTAGCTTTTAATTAGAAAACTGTTTCTTCCCTATTAGTTCGGTTTGAATTTCCAGGGAAAAGAGGAAAGCAATGACCTTTTCAGCTTGCTAGCCACCAACCGCTACAAAATCGTGCTGTTACTTTCATCTTCGTCCCTGCCCTTGCTTATGACACCAACACTTCGTGCTCAGTGTAAAAGTCAAAATTGGTAGCAGTGACCCTGCAGCTGGAATTTATCTCCTATGACTGCTTGAAAAATAAAATTTATCCCATTTGCTTATAACGATTGGCTATGAAGTGCTAAAAGTAGTAAAAGCTTCTTTTTTGTGTGGTTGCGTTAAGACAAGCTGACTACACAGAGCAGATGTGTCAATTAAAACCATCCCTCTTCTTTTTTTAACGCCAAGGGCTGTTCCAACTGCAGCCACGCATCAGCATTCGCATTTCAAAGATCTGATTCCCCTTTCCCCCTGCAAATTTCTAACCCCTCCCAATCCCATGGGAACACAAGATGCGCTGTACGCAGCAAAATCGGTGTCCAGCTAAGTCCACGGAGAACCCTAAGAACAAACCTACGTAATTGAGAGTCCTCCACATTCAAGCACTTTTTTTGAGCCAAGTTTTCAAAAGCAAAGTCACATATTCAGCTTAAGAGTGCACTTACATGCTCCATGCTTCCTTAAAAGCAGATTATCGATTATATGCATTAAAGTCAGCCGCTTCGAAACACACTCCGAATCGTTGCTCGTTCACAAGTACGGGCTCAACCTCCAAAACCTCCGAGCAAGTCACCTCAGCTCAGACAAGGCCTTACCTGAACTCGTGGTAGAGACGAGACCCACGGCAGCGATGAAGAGCAGTGCCTGTAAGCGTCCGGGATCCGGATGCATAGCGCCAGATTACAGAAGTTGAAAGCACCAAGCTCCAGACTAAGATGAGGCACCAAAACAGCTACAAAACAAACAAACAGATGTCTACTTTAAGTTTCAGGAGTTAGTCTTTTAACTCTCTTACAACAAAGTGTTTGGGGTTTTTAAAAAAAAAAAACGCAGCCAGGAAACAGCCAATATTCTTTGCAATATAGAAACCATCTGTAAAAATGAGTTAGGAGTTGAACTTAACTATGTTTCCAAGTACTATTCTTAATATAAGACTTCTTTTTTCCCCAGCTGGAGTACGAGGCATCCGCGCCGAACCGTACCGCCTTGATAAATTAGACTACTTTCCATCCAGAGGAACTGAAGTCCAAAGTAAACAGCTTATCTATTGGAGATAATATTGTTTGCAAACAATAATCATTTGACCATCTATCACCAGGCTACGCTTGTTCTACAAGTTTTTATGAATCTGCATGCTGCGACGCAGCTACCACTCATAATCGCTCTAAACCTGCTTACTGAGACATGTCATCTGCTTGCTCCTTCTAGAGCACTTTACGGTCCAACGGTGGCAAACGCCTGCTGGAAGTCACTGATATTCATCTCATTCTTGTTTATATTCCCAAACTAATACTGCTTTCTCATATACACTTCTGGGGCATCCATTATGTACGCTTTTATCTACACGGCTGCTTCTACAAGAGGACAGTCCTTTCCTTGGCCTTATCACATCTGGCTGTTCTGCTACTTAAGATCTCACTGTCAGCACCAAAAAATACAAACTAAATCACAAAACCAGCAAAATGCAAACAAATCACAAACCTAAACCTGCACGAGGTCTCAGAAGTAGTTTCTGACGCTCAGTCTTCATCAAACGCTCTCTTTTCCAAGAAAATAAAAATAATCTGCAGCTGTCCTTCACTTAAGTTTTCTATTTGCCTTGCATAAGATAATGATGAATAAGATTTGAGTTCATTTAGCGCAGTTACTTCATTTATCAGCCCAGCCATACAATTTCACTGCTGATAACACTCAACGCTTATTTTAAACATCTCATATATCAGACACGTATATAAACACGTATCTAACACACATACAGCAACTAGGGAGTTTTGCTGTCAGCGTGCAGAAACAAGTGCAACAATACATATGTTCAGTAGAAATAAGTCCCAGTTTATTGGGTGCTCGCAGAGCCATTTGATTTCCAAGAAGCTGGATCCAGATATCAACGGCAAAATTATTCCCATCGTTGATTTAAAAATAACAGTATTTTATCATCAGAACATCACTGTAAAAAATATATATGCAAAATAAGCATCAGGAAAAGGCTCCAATAATACTAAAAGAATCACTCTTGATTTTATAGAGCTATTTGCTTATTGCTACTTCTCCCTGCAAATTAAGCTCCAGGATTATAATGACAGCTTGAGAAGGCTGAAAGAAACGCTCCAGTTTCCGGGCAGTTTTATCTGATCCGGCAAATTTCTTTCAGCTGTTCGGAAGAGCGGGTAATCCTGCAGACCAGGCGATCCTGCAGACCAGGCTGGTTCCCCAACGAGAGCTGGGGCTGTTTTGGTAAGAGGCAGATGGCAGAAGAGAGCGGCTGAGCCGAAAGCGTTTTGGTTTATTTGAATTCTCACTCGGTTCAAGGGCAGGAGAGCCGCTCCACCAGCGAGCACAGAGGACAAAGTAAACACCCGGAGAACTTGTTAACATCAAACACTTTGCTGAAGAGGGGCGGGGGGCGATGTTGCTTTTTGCCAAATCTTCCCTCGACTATTTATTTATGAAAAGCAATGAAACGTATATTCTAGGTCAACTTTAACCCCAGCACATGGAGCTACTGGGTTATTTTGCAGCTGTCTTTTTAAACAAGGCCAGCTCATTATCTTTAACTAAACTTTATCTTTGGAGATCTACTTTATCCAGTCTCTGATTTCCCTCTGTTTATCTTTCTCTTTACATGTTCCTCGCTGCCAGTGTCAACAGCTACTCCTCTTTTGACCTACCAGTTTGGCTTTCGCAGGCTTGCGGAGTGGTAAGATCAACTGTAAAGCAGTGAGTACACAAAGCAAGCCACAAAGACCCAAGTTCTTTGACTGGAGGAAAGAAAGGAAAATACTCACTGTAATCGGAGCAGCATCATTCAGCAACACCGCTCAGGCACCCAAACAAAGTCTCTCTAACATCCACTTTTGAAGGGATCACAGAAACCTCTTATTTGCTGGTGGATACGGGAATGCGGGGGGAAGGTGAGATCCAACACGCAATACACACCCCAGAAATACTTGCAGCTTTTTCTTCTGCAGACAGTGTCACTACAGAAGCCCCTTGCTTGAAGAGGGCAAGACCACAGCTCATAGTTTTGGGGTCTTCAGAAACCCAGCAGAGAAGCCTTGCTTCTTTAATATTGTATGAATACATATCTGACCCTCAAAATGCCTCAGGGATGGAAAAACAGGACTCTTCCCCGTTCGCTATCATTTCAGTAAACCTGAACTCCCATTTTGACACCAAACACCAGTCACGGGGGACCTACTGGGAACAGGGAGAAGAGAGCTTTTGTTTGATGTAGCTCCATTTAAGCACCTCAAACTCCAAGATGAGCTTGCCCCAGAACAACTCTGCCCACCGTTCCTCGCTTGAGAGGGTGAATCTCCATCTCTGGTGGATCAGAGACAAGGTTATTTTGAAGAGGTCTTGCTGACATAAGGGACTATTTCCAGGCTTTTTAAAATAAATCAGTAGTAACAGGAATTATTCACGTAAATAAGAACAATATTTAAGGTTGAAGAGAGATGGATATGGTTTCCAAGCACCAAGTCCTTTCCAGTTTCACTGGCAATTTCTCCAGACCATCAGTGCCACACACCAGAATGGTAAAAGCCTGCATTTTCCCTACTTCCACCGAGACATCTTCATCTAAAGCCATCTTCCAATGATCGTCATCCAGTGCTTGACCTCCTCGCCAGCTCTAAAGTAACCTGTTGCTCACAGACCAAGGGAAACGAGGAAGATAACAGACTTGCGTCACAAGGAGGAGGCACCCCAACCGTTCCAAAGGACGCCTGCCCCTCGGAAGCACACTGCACATGCAGGGGCATCCAGAAACATCTACCGGGTACTTTTGGAGATAATCAGTGAGACAGAATACTTCTGAAGACAACGTAATTCTGACTGTGCATCTCCTTTGTCACATATCCTTTTTAAAAGGGACCCCTCATCAAACACGCGATGGGGGCAGGCATGCGCCTGCCCATCAAGCTGAAACCCATGATTTCAGCCCCACGACCTTTGGGATGCCATCTACATGCAAGCAAAATAAATCCTCAGATCTAGCTCCAAACCGAGGGGAAGGGTATGCTTTCATTAGTCCCTTTAGGAGCACCTGGGAGGTTTCCCACTGCTAGGCTGCCGCACCAGCCCCGGCACACGCCAGCCAAGTTCTGCAGGGCGGCTTGCACACCATCACCTTGTTGCCAAGGCCTGAAGACTTCACCAGGATGGACACAGGCCATCCCGGGCCAGGCGGAACATGGACTTACCAAAACATCCTACTGGGCTGAGAAAGGAAGACACAGGCACCAGGCTGGCCAGATGGGCTTCTCATCTCTGATCTGGACAGACTCGGCACGGTGAGACAGCACAGCCCCGGCAGCGACCCTCTCCTCTCTTCCCAAAGCTTCACACTTGTCACTGTTTCTCCAGAAACCAACAGTCTTCAAAGTAAGGCTCCACAAGCCTGGTCCATTCAGTGTAACTAACTGAACCTACTGCCTCCAAATTAACTCACTCCTACCAGTGCTTGCCCCCACAAAAGGTTTTACACTCCAAAAGATGACAAAACGCTGTTTGCCATGTGTTCATACGGTGCCCAGCCCCAGAGTCCTTCAAAACACAGCTGAGAACCTGCCCTGCTTATTTACCAGACCACGAACTTCTCATCTCCACCCTTGCAGCTGAGGGCAGTCACTACTAAAAGAGCATTATCTCATACCCACTTTTTTCTCCTGACAGTTTTTGTTCACTCTGGTTTAGCTCCCTGAATCATCTTCCTGCCATCTCAGGCCGCCTAGCAGGGCAACGCCAGGACCTCCCTTCCCAAGAGCGAGCAGCCATGGGCGCTGTTTAGCTACCATCCCACACCAATCTAACTGCTACCACCGCACTCCCGCTCCATCGCTCCCCTCCAAAACTCATCTGACCTTCAGCGAGCTGGTTCAGCGTGCTGAAGCTAAAGGAGGAAAGGGTTTCTTTGCTAGCCAAGTGCGCCGGGTCTGATAAAGGCCAAAGCAACGCAGGGAAGGAGGAGGAGGAAGGAAACAGCAGGCTCAGGAACAGAGCGGGTTATTCAGGTTGCCCACTCCACCTCCAGGAGCCTACGGCCTTCTCTAAGAGCAGCCCTAGGAAAAAGCAAGGGAGAGCTGCTGCTTCAGGGGCAGCACCGCCCGCCAGCTGCAGATGTGACAACAGTTTGCACTTGGAGTAAAACAGCTTTGGATACTAAAGATTTCCTATTTTTCCTAAGCAGCAGCACCTCACAATCAATTAATCCAACCTCATTTTATAATACTCTATGTGATTTATCACCTAAAGCACAGCAAGTTGGTTTTTTTTCCTCCTAGGTTGTTTAATACAGGATTCCCGAGAATTATTTCATTTTAACTTGCTTCCCAGGATTGTTTCCATCAGCACAACCAAAATCAGATTTTCAAAGGACTTAAATTCAGAGCAAACGAACCCCCCAGAATTAACGAAAACACTGCACCTTTAGTGTGAGCAAGCCGAGTTAGATCATTAAATCTCGCACCAAGACACCTTAAAAAAAAAAAAAAAAAGAAGGTATTGAAGCCCGTGGCATTCCAAGAGAAAGCAATCAGACATTCCTGCAGCTCGGCTCCTCAGTGATCTCCAAAGCCTTTGATCACAGACTGTCTTCATGCTGTCCTCCTGGGGTCTGGCAAAATGAGTGTAACAGCTGGCACATAGCCTTCATTAGCTTTTTGTGCCGGGGAGGAGCGGGTTAGCAGCCCCGCTAGCAACCAACAGTCTGCCCGTCGGCTCCACGGACTAACCTCTGAGCTTTATTCCTGGGTCTTTTGGTAGCTGGGAAAGCCTCAAAGAGGACCCCTGCGCAACTGACACCGGTGCATTCGTCCACATGCCACATAACTCTCATGTGCCGCGGCTGCCGCACGTTAAGGATGCGGCGGAGGGGTTTTTAAACGCCAAGACGCAGGTTTGAGATTGCTAAAAGGCAACTGAGCCTGCTGAAGCCTCATTTTTATGAATGCTTAATGACCACTCAATCATTAACATCAACCTTTAAAAAGCAAATGCAGCACCTACAGTGTTCATTACCCTCCCCCTCCCCCCTTTTCAGGGTCTCAATCGAGTCGGTCAAGCGTGCAAACCGATCCTGTCGCCAGCAAAAGCATTTCCTTTCACTGTGGTCAGCCGAAAGCAGGGGAAGAAAATGGAAGTGACTTGGAGTTATGGCACCAAAAAGGCCAGACAAGCAAGGAAATAATCAACTCCACATGAGCCACTTCTAGCCCATCACAATGAAAAGGGCCCACGACTAACCCCAGGAAAGGTCAGCAGGACTATGGGGGTCATAAGCTGAAAAAGGCAATAGTGAGCAGCTGCCAGCTGCAATAAGAATCAATGTGTTCCTAATTACGCTCAGAAGAGAGGGCTCGAGCACCGAAAAAGTCCTGCTGTAATCACAGCTTGTAGAAGAAAAAAAAAAAAAAAAAAAAAGAGAATTTCAAGGGCTGCCGTTTTACTCCCTTCTCCACCTCGAGCGCTGGAACTGCAGTTTCAGTGTTACTAAATTACAGGAAGCCGAGCAAAGGAGATAAGAAGCCAGGCATTTACATAAGTGGGGTTTAAAAAAAAAAAACCACCATAATTAGGCATTTGTATTAGAATTATAGCATCACGAAAGACTGGATTTCGTGAGTGTAAGTAATAACATTACGTACTTCAAAGGGGTTTTGTGGGTGCTTTCAGAAAGCATGCCGAGCTCTGCCTAGCAGTCCTGCAAGCCTGATATTTTCTCTATCCTAACAAAAAATCTAACCCCACAAAAACCAGTTTGCTGACAGTGACCCTATAAACCAAGTGTGAGAGATATGAACAGGTCAGAGAATGCAATGAAACATGCTCAAAGGCATCCAGAGAAACAAACCAAATGGAAAGGCATTTCAAAATTACAAGAAAAAAGAAAGCATCCTTTGATGTTACGTTCGTATTTATTTATGACGTTCTAAACAAATGAAAGTACTTTCTAGATCCTTATCGTAACAACTTAAAGGAGAGATATCAGTTGCACAACCTTTTCAATCCTCGCCTCGAATTTCATTAACGCCTCCAAACTTCTCCCCATGCCCAGCATCCGAATCAATCAGCACTAAGCCAGTATCCAAGTGGTTTCCTACGCATATTCCCACGTAACGATTCAACTGGCATTTTTACTCTTTTTAGGTAACACACATTTTTATGAGCGGCCTTGCAGGAGCACGCATGAAGCTTCACGCTCGCTCCACACGATTTAAACCTCCCCTACCCTGTGAATCGGTGACGCATCCTGAGAGTGACTTTGGAGGCTAAAATATGTTCTGGATCCTGCAGCCATTTGTAATGGTGCATGATTTTTATGAAGACGAAGACCGAATGTTTGCTCAGGGCAGGAAAAAACCACCAGCACTGAGCAAACCACATTCCTACAAGGACAGGGGACCTTCAGTCCTGACAGTCTTCCTTAATAAGGCACGTGTGTCTTTTTCCAAAGCTATAAAACATCCTCAATAACACCAGTAATTACTCAGACTCTGTCACAGGTAAAGTCTGGCGTCACAGGACAAAGGTGATGCAAGAAGACATTAAGCAACGTAGAAAAAAAAGAAATAGAAGTATTAGCCTAAAACCAAGACCAAAAAGTTGGCCTGCCTCGAAGGTGGAGAAGCAGATCTTTTGCCGAGTTGCTCATTGGATTTTTCTGTTTTGCTTTCAGGCCTGGAAAGTCTCATGGTTGGTATCAGCTGTTGGACTGTGATCAAAGTTTAGCTTTCCATTAATCCTTTGAGTTATATGTGAGGCTGATCGAGAATTTTTTTTTTAAGAAGACAGTTAAGATTACTCAGATACTTAATTTGCACTCCAATATTTCAAAAACACCTTGACTTTAAAACCCCGGTCTTGGCGTACATATGGTCTTGATAGAGGAACGCATGCTTTGGCATTGACTGAAGAAATGGATTCGTGAGCCAGGGGAAGAAAATTTAACGGTTTGTGTACTGTGCCTCGGCAGCACACAGCTGAAAACGCTCCTGAGGCGCTGGTCTGCGATCAACACGTGTGCGGGATCTGAGGGGGGAGACCTGGGATCTCCATATTGCTGTAACCAGAGCTGGTCACAGCAAGACAGGCATTAGGGGGGGAAAAAAAAAAAAAAAAAAAAAAGAATAAATCATCGCAGAAGCCACACTTTCTTACCCACAAACAGGCATAACAATTAGGTTAATTTTACTATTAAGTTCAGAAAAAAAGCCGAGACAGTCCCCCTGCTGCCACGCTAATGAAGTGGGTATGGTTTCTGACTCTTCTAGCCTCGGGGGAAGAAAAAGAACAGAGCATTAGCTTAATATACAGTTCTGCTGGGCTGCAATTATACTTAAATGCCTAAATAAGGGCTTTTAGACCCCAAGGGATCTGAAGGTATCATTAGTCTAACAGTTCCATCAGAGCAACTGTAGACCAAATACATATAAAATCCTCACCCTTTGCTCTTCAAGGCCCCCTGAGATCTCGCCCCTCTCATCCTCCCCTGGCTCGGCACTGCTTTGCCTCACATTCCCATTTTCCTTGCCGTATCTAGCTCAACACCTGTACTGATTCCGCCGCGCCACCTCCGATCACCGACGACAGCTCCGCTCACCTTCAGCCGTGTCTCGAAGAGTCCTTCTGCAAACACCCCTCCTTCTCTGCTCCTCCCTGCAAGGCTGGCCCAATCCTCAGAGCAAAGGCTTGCTTTCGCATTCTCAAGCGAGTGATTTTTACCAAGATTTGAGATTTCACAACCAGTTTAAGCCAATTTCAAGACAGGCTGCTGCCGAGGAGGGCAGTAACACCTTCCTTCAGGACCTGGCTTGCATTCTGCTATCTGCTCCAACGATCGTGCGGCCACCGAGTGAGTCAGATCTGCTGGCAGATCCAGCTGAAAACTCAGCCAAAGAAAAATGAGGTTGGTTTTCACCTGGATGAGGGAGCAGTTTCAGCTCACCATGCAGTCTCGGAGCGCTAGCCCAAAGGAGGGGCTAGGAATGGATGTCCAGGAAAGGGAGCTTTGCACTCTTACCAGCATGAGGCCTTGCATCAACTAACGAAGCACCACCCCAGTATCTTTAATAAACCCTGAACTGCGAGAACGTGGGCAAAAATGAAGAAAATGAATGTGCAAAACCCAACTCCAAGTGAGATGTGCCCATTTTCTCAAGCAAGCGAGGGGCTTCACCATCCTAATCATCCAAACTACGGGTGCACACACCACAGCAAGCTTCAGTACTGCCTCAGGGCGTGTCTTTTCCCCTCCAAACAGTTTGCATTTTGCACACCAAGGACAATCAGCCATGTTTATAATTTCTCTACAGTTCCTATAACCGGAATCAAGCATGATTAAAAAAAGAACCAGGACGACGCAGGCTGCTCTGGTCATCAGAGAAACCTCTCTGGCCCTCAAAGGAGCTTTCTGTGTCCACACGTACCACCTAAAGATCTGCTTCCAGCAGCGCTCCCACGCCTGGTAGGTTTTGACGTGAGAAAAGCTTCGTGACAAGAGCAGCAACCACGGCCAAGCTCTGTTAGAGGACAGCAAGCTCATTTCCGAGGCGATTCCAGATGAACACTGACACCTTGTCCATCGGTAGCCTCCAGCAAGCAACTGCTGTAAAAAAAAAAAAAAAAAAAGCAGGCAAATGGGTTCTTTTAGTTGCCTTACCCCGAGTCCAACTCGGTCTGTTCCAACTTGCAGGGATCCATGCTATCCGCGATCCCTTAAAGGGAAGCACAACTATTAAATCCACACCTGCAGCCAGAATTTATAGCAACCCCATCTACTGCTGTCTTACATCATAGGCAATTAGGAGCCTGTGAACTCATGGCTGCAGGATATGGGAGGCGCGCTGGAACCGGAGAGCAAAGCCTGTGTGTTACAGCACAGTTGTTAGTCACCCCACAGAATTCACCCAACTTGCAAACGGCTGAAATCACACACAGAACAGAGCAACTGATCCATTTTGATTTGGTTTCCTCCACAAAAGTGCTGCCCTCCACTTGGAATTGCTGCTTCCCCTCCTCTTACAGTAGTTCATGTTCTGTCACATGCGACGCTGACACACGCTGCCGCTGAACCCAGTCTCCAGGGTAGACAGGCAGGAGAACAATGCTTATTAAAAAGCAAACCAGCTAACTAGTGACAGCTGGGGGGGAAAGCATGAAAGAGTCCATCCTTTCTTCCCCTGATTAAAACAAGCCTTCGAACAATTCGTCGTCCAGCATTACAGTACACTAACTGGGTAATTCGGTTTTACTGCTCTCCTCCCCTCCCTTCCCCCACACTCAACAGATCAAACCTGGTTTCAAAATTGAAGCCCAAACTTTCCAGCAAAAACATGCTTCTGTGCTTCTTAACCTAGGAGGAATGGATCCTGACACAACTGACAATATTGCTCCAGGAAAACAATCCCATTAGCCTCAGGCCCAGATGAAAGCTGTCTCAATGCAACAGCCAGGCAGAAAAACACCATGAGTGAGAAAATCGTGTTGGTCAGGCCAGGTTTGCTATCGTAAGCTGACCTGGCTCCCACAGGAGAAGAGAACACAGGGGAAGGCGAGGGGGCCCTTGGGTTGGATTTGCTCAGCGGTATTGCACAACCAGGCACCAGCCGTAGCTTCCCGCCTGCTTTCTTGTGCCAGTGGAGCCGAAGGAAAGCATCGATTCAGGGGAAGGAAGACAGAGATGACCATGAAACCATAGCCTGAGGGTTTGGCTTTGCCAGCTCTGCTGCTTCACCCACTGCAGCTGAGCTCCACGTCCCCACCACACCGTCGGCCCGCCCCTGTTAGAGGCAGAGACCCCAGCCCACAGCAGGGGGGTATTTGGGGGCAGCAACATCATAGAATCATTAAGGTTGGAAAAGACCTCTAGGATCATCAAATCCAACCGTCAACTCAACACTACCAGTGTCCCAAACCATGCCCTGAAGTGCCATGTCTACACGGTGTTTGAACCCCCCCAGGGACGGTGACTCCCCCACCTCTCTGGGCGGCCTGTGCCGGGGCCTGACCACTCTTGCAGTAAAGACATTTTTCCTAATCTCCAACCTAAACCTCCCCTGACGCAGCCTGAGGCTGTTCCCTCTCGTCCTGTCACTGGTGACCTGGGAGCAGAGACCAACCCCCCCCTCACTCCAGCCCCTCTCAGGCAGCTGCAGAGAGTGATAAGGTCTCCCCTCAGCCTCCCCTTCTCCAGGCTAAACCCCCCCAGCTCCCTCAGCCGCTCTCCTCATAAGACTTGCTCTCCAGACCCTTCACCAGCTGCAGTTCATGAGTCAGAGCCCTCAACCTCCTCCCGCGAAGCAGGGTAACAGCAGCTATTACCAGCAGGACCAGTTCAAACATGAGCAACTGATAGAAAATTCTCCCTGGTACCCATGAGGAAACCTAACTACTTTCCTACCAGGTTAACCTGACTGCACCCTGTTTTCACTCACACAGACACATCCTACTTTGCTGAACAGGACCTTCTCTTCAGACATCCAACGGCAGACTGGAGATTGCGGGAGAATCTCACCTTCCCAAAGGAAGGAAGGAGACTGCTGCTGCAGCATCACAACATAGGAAGAAGGTTCGAGACTCTCCCTAGCACGTCAGCTCCCCGATGAGACTTTAATGCCGAGCTCAGCAACGCACAGGGGCCCTGCAAAGATAACTGGCTGCTGGGATTGATTCCATCCCACGTTAGCATCCATCAGATAGCAAGAAAAACAAGATTAAGCAGCACCATGGCATTAGTCTTCATTTAAACTTGGCAAAGAAAGTGAATGTTTCTTTTTTTGTTGGCTTCTCTTTGTGTGTTTTTGAAAGCAATCTCAGACTTAGCCAGAGAAAGGTGCCTGGACTTTTTAATATCAGGGGATTAGCAGGGACAACACTTGTACGCTTGCCAGACCCCAGATAAGCAGTGAATGCTTAGGTTAAGCAGGCTAGCATCTGCCTCCTACAATGTATACATTTCCAGAGTGAAAATAAACAGCTTCACACCTTTGGCTCAGGGAAGGGCTTCATCTTCTTCTACATGCTCAACCTGCAGCCTCTCCACTCGAGGAAGAGGGGCTGGAAGGGTGAAGGTTACTCACAGTTCCCTTGTCTCAACCTACAAGAACAAGGCTGGAAGCTCTGTCGTACCAGGGAGGCCGATTAGGGGCTTTTCTACCACGCGTGGGATCTAGTCTTGCTTCATGGTGTCACTTCACGGTGTTTTACCGTAACCGGCAAGAGTCGTTTGAAACGCTGAATGATTTCCATGGGTGTCAGACACACACCAGCAACAGCAAAGGCACTAATTAGGAAAAATGCTAACTCAAAAGCTAGACCGATTTTAAGTGCTCAGCCTAAAAACCCATACTCTAGAAAAGTGCGCCTCGATTTCGTGTTACCACCCAATTCACTCAAGATCAGCTCCTACAATGACTGACAGAGCTGAAGAGGCACAAGGCACGCAATGGCAGACTGGCAAACTTCAGTATTCACCATCCATCAGCTGGTCCTAGGCTCCGCTCCAGTTGATCCCGACTCACGCAGCAATTTGCAAGTGGAACCTGCACCCAAAAAATGCCTCAGTTGGAAGAGCCGAATTTAAAATTGTATCCTTAAGCCCAAAATTTCAACATATTTAGAGTTTTGACAACAACATTTTTTGATTACATCCGTTGCCAGCTTCCTTCTACACCCTGACAAAGATTTAAAGTATACATTCCTATTTCATTCTGCAACACAGATTAGTGGCAGGAACAGAAAACATCTTCTGTTCCAGAAAACCCTCGGGGCTTTCCTCCTTAGCTTGCATTTTATTAGAGACGACTCTGATCTGCATCAAGCTGCGATACATTGTCACTGTGAAGTATTCAGGCAACAAGTATCCCAGCGCTACACCAAAACACACCTTTCTGAGAAGGCTCTTGAGAAACAAAGAGATTTCCTGAAGCTACTGCAAACGCGAAATAGTTCCTCGGAAGTAACAGCCCTCAGCAAGCTTTATGAAAATCCAAGCCTAGGCTCAAGCAAACACACACATCACTGTAATTCGGAAACTTTTGCGAGCTCTTACAGTGGGGAAAGGGTGAAAAACAAAGGAAAACCACATGCTATTGTTTAGCTTGACTCCGCAATACATTTAATCTACATGGATCTGGAACATTACACAGTAAATCTCTTCAGCTACCAGAAATTCTGTACAGCCAACACCAGCAAAACCCATTCTCCAAAGGGGGAAATGTGATTTTAAAGATCTTCTCTTCACCCCACGCAGCACAGAAATCCTCCAAAATACAGCCAAAACCTGTCACTAGCGCTTCCGATCCCACGCTCCCAAGGGGATCGGATCAATGCAAGGATGCCAACTCTCATGACACCCAGGAAAACCAAAGCTGATGAGTTTCACCAACTTGACCTTTAGCTATCGGAGCTTCTGCCAGCACCAAACAGGTCTGCAACAGACTTGAGGGTCCTGAGCGGAGGGAAGATCCATGCAGACACCTCTAACCACCACCTCTCACAGCCTCTTGGAGCCTGTCAACAGTACCTACCTACCCTTGATGTCTTTGAAGACACAGCTTATGAGCTGCCTAAGAGTTACTCCAGTACATCCATAGGGACGATAACAGATTTAGCGATGCAAACTCCATCACCAAAGCTGCACAGCTCCCTTCCCAGCCTCACATCTGGCTGTGCGTGCGGTAACGAGGACTAGACACACGCCACTGGGAGAAGATCTTTGGCGTGTGGCTCCAGAAAAACCCCGCTCAGCTCCAAAGGCCACAGAGCCAGCCTGGCACAACCAAAGACCCATCTTCCTAAACATAGTATTTCCACTTCTAAGCCACCCGCTGCCACCTCCTCGCCTCCAACGAATTTGCTCCCCCAGCCCCAATTTTCAAGCTCTTTTATACAACTTTTTCTTTTGGATGCAGAGCACATTGCCTTGCGTTGGGGCGCTGAGAGACCCAAGCAGCGCAACCTCAATCCCCCAGCAGGTGCCAGCATCCATAATCCTAACCAGGGATAAGGAGTACATGCAGATCGGTGATGTCATGGCCAGAGCACCCTGTAGGTGACCCCCTCCAACCCGAGCCTCCCTGGGGGCTTGGCAAGCTGCGGTTTATCATCTTGTCCACCTGGGCCTTTGGAACAGCCCCATCCTCGTCCTCGCCCCCCCTTCAGGACAAGGGGCTGGTGCACAGGCAGGTTGCTGTAAGGTTTCAGCAGGCAGGCAGAATGAAACGGTGAAGACAGACGCTTTTCAGAGGGGGGAGGTGGGGAGGAGGGGCATACATGTATTAAACAAATCATCTGTTTGGAGCGCTGGCTCCTACTTGTTCTCAGTTATATTATTCACTCAAGAGTGGATTAATCCATCACTGCAAAGGAATCTCCTGATCTCAGAGATGAAGGCAACAAGTCATGCACTGACTGTCTGTGGATCCTCCTGAAAATCGCCAGCCTTTCTCATACCCTTATTTGGGCCGATATATCATCGCATAACAAACAAGAAGAGAAATAAAAACTAAAAAAAAAAAAACAAAACCAAGAAAACACCCCCAAAAAACCCCACCTGATTACAATAATTTTACCCAGAAAAACCTAACTTGGATCAATCTGGAAGTAGGGGATTTCAAATTTCAACACAGAAGAATGATCTTCAGCTTGTTTCACTGTTAACAGTTGTTAACTGTCCTCTTTCTGTGCTGCAGCTCCCCAGATGGGACTTGGCCACACGAGAGGAACGGTCACCTGGGGGTCACCTCCTGAACCACCACATAAAAAAGCCCATAATTTCTTGTAAGATTCTTTAGAGTGAGGCCTTTTAGCCAGATAAATGGTTTGCTTCACTTGGCGAGGACTGGGAAGGAAAAAACCCTGGTACCATCCCCTTGCCACCCAGACACGAGGTGTCTACACAAAACACAACCCCCTTCCTCCAGGAGGACGGACACCCCCAGCGTCCGTTTGTCCCTCAGTGCTTCAGTAGATGCCACAGGGCGGCTGCAGAGGTGTTCAGGAACCGTCTTTTCCTCACCTGAGATTAAGGGGGACAGAGCAGATCCCCACAGCTCACCTCTGGCTCTCGCCAGCACACAGAAGGAGCAAGCCAGCGGGGCACACCTAGCAGGCAACGCAACCCTCAGCTACCTTCGCAAAGATAAAACACCCCCAAAACACCCCAAAAATGTATACCAGCGGTGCCCAGCCCCTCAGCCCTTCTCCAGAGCCTGTTTTTCAATGAGGGGCTGCTAACGGCATGAGCATTTTTACCCCTTGTCTAGTGTTTTATGGGTTCGCTGTAAGGAAAACCCGCGAGGCAGGCAGACTTTGTACGACTGCGAGGTAGGAAACATTAAACCTGTCTTTGAATTAAAGAAATAAGGCTCGACCGCTCACTTCATTATCAGATACAATGGTTGAAGTCTGCGGGGAAAACTAAACAGCAAAACCCAAGGTATAAATCAAAGGCATGATCAGACAGACAGGTGAGGCCAAGGGTGCGGTTTCACCTTACAGCTAAGCCGAAGCCAGCGCTGGCCCCTGCCAAAAGGGACGCTCTCCTTCCCCCAGCTCCCCCTGCCCCAGCTCCCTCGCTCCCTCCTGCTGCTTTTGGCACTGCCCCCAGCTGCCAAGCTGGAAGAAAACATTCCAACCGAGCTGGCTTATCTTGCTCTGGGTTTCGGGGGATTATTTTTATTATTATTACTATTTTATTTTTTTTCTCCCTGCCGTTTTAGTGAGCTGAACTGGTTTAATCGGGCATTTCCAGTGAGAGGCAGGGGGAGAGAGTCAGAGGGGGGGAACAGCAAGACACCCCCAGCTCTGCAACACAGCCGGCTCTTGGCTCAGCTGCAGCATCCAGAGCGTGGTTTTATGAGACAGCTAAGCCAATTTAAAAGCCGGCTTTTGCCAAAAGGGGCTGTTCCTCCCCCCATCACCCCCCCTCCAGCCCCCAGAGGCCTCCCCAGTCATCGGGGTGGAAGATTTAGCAACTCTAACTGCGGGGCAAGATCCAGCAGAAAGTTTGGGGCTTGTTTTTTGGTGTTGGTTTATTTTTTTGGAGGGTTAGCTGGAGTCATTCCCCTGCAGCTGCTCCGCCGCTGGATTCGCACAGCGGGGAAGAGGCAGGAACGTACCTGCCACCTCCTGCAGCAGCGAGTCCTCGGACCAAGCTGTAACGTGAAACTGCGCCCAAGGAGCTGGGGGGTGGGGGGGAAGGGGAAAAAAAATAGAGTCCCACCTGGCTAGAAGAGCTCCGAGACATCTCATAGGTATGGGAAATGGGAAAACAACCCACCTTGCATGATTATTTTCCCTCCTGTTGAAAGATGGGAGATATTTCTCACGTAGAAAGAGTGAGCAGGGGCTTAATGGAAAAGACAGGTGGTCTGGATGCACGAGCCTCAATCCCTTGTAGGGCTGAACAAGCGCTTTACCCTGAAGTGATAACTGTCACTGGAGAATCATCAGCCGCACCGGAAAGGGAGAAGCGAGCTGGGGAAACTGAGTGGAAAAACTATGACACACTCAGCCCTGGAGGTTGTATCGAGCCATCTACCAAGGAAATTACTGGAAAAAACAGTCAACTGAAAAAAAAAAAAATATATATATATACACACACACATGCACACCACACAGAGAAAGCCATCTCTTCTAGCAATTCTTGCATAGCTGGAGACCTCTTGTTAGCTAAAGCAATACAACAAAGAGGGTTTTTTGCTGAGTTTGCCAAGGACAAACACCATCCCAGGGTGAACGATGTGGGAGAAGGGGACACACAACACCAGGGCTTGCTCAGGGAGGCCACCAGGACAGCACGAGGCTGGTAGGAAAGGGAATGTGCCTTGAGAGCAGACCTAGCACCAGTGCTCACCTGTTAACAAACCAGACAAAAAGAGCAAAAAAGCTTCTGGAGAACAGCGTTTGGTCCCCAGGTACCAGCTTTGAGAGTGAGAATTGCAAAGAAATTCCCATTTGAAGGGGAAATTTTACTAATTCCGCTTGATACAAGATTTACAATCTTTAATAAGCATTTGAACTCCATAAGGCAGTATTTTTGACCAGTCTCACCCCAGCTGCAGACAGGAGTCAGCTCAGAAGCTCCCCAGTCCACTGGAACACTGAGGAAAACCAGAAAAATGACAGAAAAAACCACCGCAAGAGGGAAAGCGGTGTGACTTAGCTGAAGGGAGCCACTTGCTAGTTAACAGATGTCAACAAGGCAACAGACAAAAAACTGACTCTAGGCATAAAAGTTTACAGTACCAATTAATTCATACAAATTAGATGATGCCTAAGAACAGTCGCAGGATTCAGAGCCGCACGCGGCACACCAATTAAAACAATTCCGTATAAAACGTTATCCGAAAATACCAGATCTCGAGGTTTGTGGGCTGAGAGTCGCTCGGTCTCAGGGCTGCTACACCAAAGGTTTCAAAGCCTCGCTGGAGCCCAGCTCAGCGGCCACAAAATTTGCAGCTGTCACGCAGACGCGAGGGCAGCCACGGAACCCAAGCGAAGCACAAGGAACTCCGTGAAATAAAAATGCATTTTCACAGCATTTTGCGTACATTTGCGTGTCCTACTGCTTCTCGCACCCAGCGCTGCGATTGGCTTCCCAGGCAAGGCAAAACCGAAGCTGCCGGTCCTTCACACCTCTCGCCAATGCCGCCAACAACCACGCGAAGAGGAGCGCCGGGAGAAGCTGCTGCTCGACTGTACCACGCAATGAGATACGCGCACGTCTGCATCAGGCGCCGCTTCACAAAACAGCTCCACTCCCAAAGTGATTTATTCACCACATGCTTCCCAGTTAGTTTTCTTGGCACCACAGATGAGGCTTTTTGCTAGTCTTATCTCAAGCAGCCACCAAATTAATTTTGGTGGTCTCGGTACGACCGAGGGCTTCGTCAGGCAAAGCAGGTCTGCGCAGGGATACGCGGAGGATTTATGGGACGATGAATGCCGGGAGGGCTGTGTGCTCACACGAGCGAATCAATTGCTTTGCTTCACAATTTCCACATCTGCAGAAGCAGTCTTTAAAACAAGTCAGTGTATTTTTAAGCTCTGACAGTTAAAATCCTCAAGTGACATCACCTGAAGTTGGAGCACAGCTGCCTTATTCCTCTGGCACACCAGGGAGCCAAAATAAGCATGAGCCTCGGTTTATAGGCTTACAGCACACCTTGAGATAATGAAAGCGCTGGTGGGATTTGCCCCCAGAGCAGAGCCAGGCCTCTCCTTACATGTTTTTTCCCCTTGGTTTTGGGGTAAAAAACCACAAAGTTTAGCACCAGCGCATCCCGGCCAGGCTGCCCAGCAAGCCAGCAGAGGGAGCACACAGGAGTCCCAGCCCAACCACCACACACCAGCATCCAGAAGGGTTGGTAGGCAAAGGACCAAGAGCACCCGGTAGAGCTGGTGTGCCTCCAAACCCCAAAAGGATTAAAAATAACCCAAAATAGCATGAGGAATGGCAAAAAAACCCAACCCCACCCCAAGCTGACGCACCGAGGCCGCCCCGCGCTTCACCTTGCGTGCACAGGCACGGCTGTTGACAAGCACTCGGGGCAGCTTAAGGGTATAAAGCGCATTAATCCAAGCGACAAAGCTATCGCGCTCATCCTGGGGTGAATTACTAATCCCTCACCACTAGAGCTGTTCCCACTTCCTACCCCTCAGAGGAGAAACAAAAATAATACCTTTTAACGTGAAGCAGGCAGGTAAAGCAGTGGATCCCATCTGGGTATTTCTATCTGTGAGTCCAGCTTTAAATAACCAAATAGTTTTGAGCAACAGTCATGGGTTTCTCAGGCTGCTTCACAAGCCTGCGGATTTTTTCTGGGATGTAGACCGAGACAGTTGGAGCCTTCCCTCTTGTTTTGGAGAAGGGATTACAGGGTGGGGGGGGAACCAAAATGTTATCAAGCCCTCCCCAGAAGACAGGCTCGTAACTGCTTTAAAAAAGTCAGGGTTTGGTTTCGATGCGTTTGAATCACGCAAGCAGCACTCACGCCTTGGTTTGGTGGAACAAAAGCACGCTGGTTGTAATTAGGGCATATAATATCAAGTTTAACGGGAAAAGCATTAAGAAATCATGCCGTGAAGCATTCCCTGCTCCTCGAGCTGAGAATTTTTGGAATATAGGGATGCAAAGGAGCGGGCTGTTGCCCTCAGCAACAGCTATTACAAAAAAAGCACTTTTTCCTCCTTAAAGAAGTTACAGGCAGGCAGTGCATCACATAAATCGCAACTGTCAAAACACCAGAGTCGCAGGAGACGAGCAGAAAAGCAAACCGGCTCCACGCCGCTCAGCTTCAAGCGCCAGCATGAGGGGATTACCTGCTTTGTTCAAAGAAAACGCTGGGCCACGAATGCCAAAACCCCTGAGAATAGAGGTTTACGTGCTCCAGGTCACCTCAGTGACCAGCGGCTGCGGAGTGACAACCCGGGTGTTTGGGTTAGTAAATTGTATTTCTGGTGCATGTGTGAAAGATACAACTCACTGAGTAAACACCCCTTCAGAGCTGACAGCTTTACAGCCGCAGGCTCGGCGCGGCTGCTCCTTCTCAGGAGCCTCCAAGCACCGAGACGCAGCAAATCATCTGGGGAAAGCAGTTAAAAAAAAAAAAAAAAAGAGCTACATAAAGCCATCACGTTTACCCGTTCGCCAATCCTTTAAAAAGTTACGAGGCAGGGGCAAAATAAACATCTCCTGTTTTCTGCCGAACAGTCGGGTGTTTCGTCAGAAAAACACATCCCTCTTGGTTTAAAAACATCAATACTGAGAACGTGCAACAGTCTGCTGCAAAGTTCTTTCATTAAGTCAACAACTGGATAATTAACTTTTTTTTTTTGCCTGGCTAGGACACAGGCGGCAAGCAAAAGTCACTTCAAAGTCAAGAAGCGGATAGCTTGAAGGATGGAGGCACCTTAATGCAAAAAAATAATCAGAGTTAAGATGTCACGATGCTTCCCAGCCAGTGTCCGCGGGCATCGCCCACCACCTCTCACCACAGGGGCTGGCTTCGACCCCTCTAACTGCAGAGAACGTGACCTTACGGATTAAAAACCAGCGTCGAGATTATCAACGTTAAGATGGGTAAGAGGCTAGGCGCGACCCCAAGCCCATCGCCACAGCGGCTTCAAGCAGAACAGCATTTTAACGACCAATATAGTAGAGTCGGGGTAACTTTCGCTGTGAAATAAGTCAAGAACAGAGCAGCAAAACGGCGCTCTGGAAGTTTAGGGTATTTTTTTCGCGACTCACCAAAGCGCACTCTACGTGGGCTCGGTTTTAGGCTTTTCTTTGGGCTCGATCTCAGAGACCGAGGGCGCGATAAAAAAAAACAGAAGTCGGATGGTTCGAATAAACCCTCAGCCCCGGCTCCAAACACAGTTTTCTCGCCCTCCCCGTTCCAGATAAACACGGTCGTGCCTCGAGCTCGGCACAAGGCTTAAAGGGGGGGGTGGGGAAGGACCCCCCCTCAGGTGCCGCCTCAGCGTGTCCGTCTGTCCGTCCCGTCCCCCCTCACCCCACCGGAGGGAGGCGGCCCCGGGGGCTGACAGGAGGCGCCGAACCGCCGCCACCTGCGGGACCCGCGTGTCCGTCCCGTCCGTGTGTCCCCCCGCCGCCCCCCCACCCGCGGCGCGCGCCCCCTCACAGAGCGGCGCGGCGGGAAACGGACGCGTTACCTCTCGGCGGCGGCGGCAGCAGCGGCGGCCACCGCGCCCCCTCCCTGGTCCCGCTCCCGGCCCCGCTCGGCGGCGGCTCCCCAGGACATTCCAGGCTGGGACGGGCGACCCGGCGGGCGGGAGCCGCCATCCAACGCCGCCGCTCGGCCCCCCGCCCCCCCCGCCCCGCTCCCACCGGCGCCCCGGCCCGCCGGCGGCGGCCCCGCCCCTCCCCTGCCGCCCCGCCCCCGCGGAGCGTACCAATGGCTGGCGGGGGGGGGGGGGGCGGCCGCGGCGCGGCACCGGGACAGGCGGGCACATGGCGACGGGGGAGGGGGGGGTCGCGGGCTGGCGGCGGGCGCGCTGTGGACGGCACCGCGGTGCGGGCCCTTTAAGGGGAGGGGAGCAGGGGGCACGTGGGCTCCGCACCCAGCGCGGAGGGCGGCTGCACCCACCGGGCAACCGTGCATCGCTGGAACCCTGCAACTGTGCAAGTATGCACACTTGCAGCCGTGCAGCCCTGGAACCCCGCAACCGTGCGCCCGTGCAACCGTGCACTCCTGGAACCGTGCAACCACGCACCCTTACAACCGTGCAACCATGCACCCCTGGATCCGTACAACCGTGCTCCCTTGGAACCGTGCACCATGCGACCGTGTACCCCTGGAACCGTGCACCGTGCTGCCTTGCAATTGTGCTCCCTTGCAACCCTGCACAGTGCAGCCGTGCTCCCTTGCAACTGTGCACCCTTGGAGACGTGCAGCCGTGCACCCTTGGAACAATGCTTGCAGCAGGGAGAGGACGCTGTCATGCACCGTGCATACTTCCCCTCGTGCACCCGTGCAAAGGTCACTGCCGTGCCCAGGCCGCTCGTTCACACGCCGGAGGGCCGACAGGACCTGTTGTAAATCCTTTGCCTTTGCACGGAGGGGTTCCCGGCCCTCCTGCGACCCGGTGGAGAGCTGGGCTTGCAAGCAGAGCTCCGGCTCTCATGCAGCCGATTGTACGGTCAGAGCGTCGCAGGAACGAGGCAGCAGGAGAGCGGCTCCAGTGTTTTCCAGAGGGCTAGAAACGCTCCTGCATGCTGTGCACATGCTCCACGCGTGATTTCCCGCCACCTAATGCCACCAAGAAATGCTTTCTGGGGCAATATGGGGCTAAAAACCAGCAAAAAAAAAGTGGGTTTATCAAGGCTTGCGTGGCGTCCAGCTGCAAACTGCAGCAAGATCACGTTAAGCATCACGGAAGCTCCCATCACTTGCAGCGTAATTTGATATTAACAGTTCACTAAACCGCTCAGCATTAGACCTAATCTGCGGGATTAAAAATGGTGAACCCGGCGCGTTACGGCCTCGTCCTGCGCCCAAACCCTCACTGCTTTTCCCGGCACTTTCTGAAAAGCCCCAAATACACCTGACACCTCTCATTTTTGGGGGGAATTTGCTAAATTGTCGGTCGCTATGAGCTGAGGTGGGAAGGATTTATGCCAAGCAGGGTTTTGTGTGGAGCACATGGAGCGGGCCAGAAAGACACACAGCTCCTATGTTTAAAAATAAAAGAGAAATAGGCTTTTTTTAAAAAAAAAAAAAAAAACCAAAAACAACAAACCCACAAAAAAAGCCCCAACCACCCTTGGAACAAAGTTTCTTGGTTTTCGGGCAAACCTGTGAGACCAACAGGCCACACCACCCTGTGTTTACCAGCCCTAATTTTATCCCTCAGGAGGTTTCCTGTAGGACGTCATTATTTCCACAAGTGTAAGGGGCGGGGGGAAGAAAATGAAGACTAGAAAAATGCTACGGTGGATTAAAAATCCCTTTTAATCCAAAGAAAATGCCCCAAAACCAAAGCGAAAGCGGGGGTGGCTCAGCCAGCGAGTTAAACCGCTTGATATGTGGCGGCCGCCAGAAAAGCCGAGGACTCAAGGGTCGCTCTCCGTACAGAAGCGAGACGGCCAAACCTGGTTTTGGGGCTTAAAACAACATAAAAATCGCGATTATGGCAATGCTCCTTTGCAGGGTGGGGCTGCTGCCGCCAAATCCTGTTTCCTCCCCGGACAGTTTTCCTGGCGTTTTTTTTCCCGAATCCCCTCCTCAGGCACTATTTGCATGAAAATACCCTCTTGAGGGGGGGAATTGCTGCTTAATTAGTGAACAGCAATCGCTTCAATTAGCATGTCTCCATGCTCCCTGCTATTTTGCATGGATTCAAATGAGATGCTCATTAGGGAGCCGGCGCCCGGACGAGCTACGCCCTTTAGCGGCGCGCTAACCCAATTAACCTCGAGGAAGCAAATCCCCGCCGGGTTTTTGGCCAGCGCGGGGCTTCGTGCCGGGAGGGATCTCGGCCGCTCCGGGAGGCGCAGAACCGCTCGCTTCGGCCTGCTCGCTTCAGCACGCTTCGACGCGCTCGCCGGCAGGCCCTGCCTTGCCGCGCTCCTGCCGAGCTGTCGCTTCGGCCTTCTCCTGGCTTGTGGCTTCTCCTCCTTGCGAGGTTTCCTTCCTTGCAAGGTTTTTACTTCTCGCAAGGTTTTTCCTCCTTGCAAGGTTTTCCTTCCTTGCAAAGTTTTCCTTCCTTGCAAGGTCCTTCTTGCAAGATTTTGCCTTCTCGCAAGGTTTTTCCTCCTTGCAAGGTTTCCTTCCTCATAGGGTTTTCTTCCTCGCAAAGTTATTCCTCGTTGCAAGGTTTTCCTTCCTTGCAGGGTTTTGCTCCTCACAAGGTTTTTCCTCCAAACAAGGTTTTTCCTCCTTGGAAGATTTCCTTCCTTGCAGGGTTTTCCTGCTTGCAAGGTTTTTCCTCCTGGCAAGGTTTCTTTCCTCACTGGGTTTTCTTCCTCACAAGGTTTCTCCTCCTTTTCCTTTCTCACTCACTACTGGGATTTGGGAACAGAAAGTGGGGGGGACCGGACACCCCCAAAAAGCCACCCTCCCTCCTCCGGGACCATCCAATCCTCGGTGTTCCCCTTCCCCAAACACCGCGGGGCCGGTGCATCCCTGGGGGGCCGGCGAAGACGGGCGTGCAGCAAACGAGGCTGTTGTTCGCAGGGCAGGAGTGCGGGGGCTTGAGGGTCTCCTTTGTTTCTCCGTGCCGGCGTGGTCGCAGCAAGGGTGATTTTTATTTTTTTTATTTCTCCTGCCCCGTAATCCCATCGTCTTGTCACGGTTCCCCGGGAAGTAGGGCTGCTCCAAACAAAGCCCCCGGAGCATCCCGGGCTCCCGGAGGGGGTTTTGCAGCTGCGCCTCGGAGCGTGACCGATCGGGAATGAGCCTTCGCAGCGCGTCTAATGCCGTTTGGACAGGGAGCCTTTCATCCGCTCGTGGGAGCGAGGCCTCGCATTGAGCCGGCAGCTCCCCGCGCTCCAGCCCTCGGTGCTCCCAACCCCGCAGGAGTCATCCAGCGCCGTCGCCACCACATCTTTGGGGGGTGAACGAGATGGGGACCCCTGTCCTCTCCTCCCCGCCGGGGGTTTGGGAAGCGGGAAGGCTGTGGGTGTGTAGCTCAGGGCTCGGGAAGGGCTGAGGATGGGAGATGCTCCCCACCGCCATGGACTGGTCACCATCGCCCCATGGTGGGCTCCGGTGGGTTCCTCATCCCGGTCCTCATCACCCAGGGACCCAGCGGGTTCCTCGTTCTGGCCCCCATCTCCAGAAGGTTCCTTGTCCCAGTCCCTACCGCCCTGTCCCCAGCAGGTACCTCATCCCAGTTACCATTATCCTAACCCTAGCATGTCCCAGTCCCCATTGCCCTGTCCCCAGCAGGTTCCTCATCCCAGTCCCCATGGCCCTGTCCCCAGCAGGTTCCTCATCCCAGTCCCCATGGCCCTGTCCCCAGCAGGTTCCTCGTCCCAGTTACCATTGTCCTAATCCCAGCAGGTCCTAGTCCCCATCACCCTGTGCCCAGCAGGTTCCTCATCCAGGTCCCACCACCCCATCCCAGTCGCCATCACTGTGTCCCCATCCCCGACAGGCACCTTGTCCCGGTCCCAGCAGGGTACCTCACCCTGGTCCCCATCGCCCCGTCCTGTCCCCAGAGAAGCCTCACTTCCCCATCCCGCTCCGCCCATGGGACAAGCCCAGCACCCCACGCTGCCCCATTGCCCACTGATGCCCGAGGGTCCCTGGGGAGGCATGGTTTGGGGGGCGCCTGCTGGGGAGGGGGCAGCGGGTGCCAGCCAGCTGCCTGGTGCCTCCCTACCCTCGACAGTGGTGGTGGCGTTGGGTGGCATCAGCCCCTGAAGGTGCTCCGCAGCACGGCAGGCACTCGTGTGAGTGGGGAAACTGAGGCACGGAGCAGGAACAGGCGGGGAGCTCGTGGCAGGTCGTACTGGCGCAAGGGCTGGGGAGGTGTTAGGCTGGAGCACACGCAGACGCACACATAACCTGGGAAGAGAAGGTGGAGGTGAGGAGAAAAGGAAGAGATGAGAAGAGGCCAAATAAGGTGAAGATGATGGGAAGAGAGAGGATGAAGAGAGAAGAGGCAAGATGAGACAATGGAAGGAGAGGAAAAGGGGAGGAGGAGAAGGATAATGAGAGGAAGAAGAGAAGAAGGTGAAGGAGGAGAAGGAGAGGAAGAGGAGGAGGAGGAGAAGAAGAAGGAGGACAGGAGAAGAAGCAGAAGGAGGAGAGGAAGGAGGAGGGGAGGAGGAAGAGAAGGAGAAGGAGGAGGAAGAGGAGAAGGAGGAGGAGGAAGAGAGGATGAGAAGAGCTGTGGGCTTCAGAGAAGAGGTATCTCCCCATGAGCTCTGCCAACCCATCACTTCAGGGGTTGGACAGGGGTTTTTCTTGTTGGTTTATTTTTCCCCCTGTGAAAAGTGGCTTTTTGACCCAAACACACATTTTCATAGAGAAGGTTTATTTTGGCTGAAAGCCTTTTTTTTTTTTTCTAATTAAAAAGAAAAATGGCAAGGCTGCTGGGAAGGGTCAGTTCTGTAAAACTCTTTTTGCTTAAAAAAACCCAAAAAAATCTATTTTGGGGTTTTTTTTTTAATCAGAAATACCTCTGCAGGAGGCTTTGGGAGTGAATCATTCCCAAAATCCTGTCCCGTGCCGTGCCTGGTCTTGCCTGGCTTTATCATCTCTCCCTGCAGCAAACGCCCAGCGACAACATAAAAATAAAGTAGAATTATTAGAAAACCATCTTTTTTCTTTAATTTTTTTTACAGTAGAGGACATTTTTGCCCCATTTTCCCATATTTTGGTCATTTTACCCTATGGAGCCGTCCTGGTGCCGGGTCCAAAAAGTGCCCCAACCTTTAGGAATGAGCAAAGAATGGCCCCGTGCAGTGTGTGTTGGGTTTCTTAGGGCATTGGGGTGACCTGCAAGAGGAGCCTGGACCTCCTGGGGGAGGGACAGACCTCCCTGCACCCCCGTGGTAGGTTCTGGGGGTAATAAGAGGTCTCTGTGGTCCCCAGGACCTCCCCAGCACCCTTCTGCCCCCGGCTGGAGCTGAGCCTTGCTGTATGTTGTCTCCAGCCTTGTCTCCTGGATGGACCTCGGGCCCAGGGTGCAGGTAGTTTGTCTCCAGCCTTGTCTCCTGGATGGACCTCAGGATGATGTAGATAGCTTCTCCCTGGTCATGTTCTCCCATGACCTGGATGAACCTCTGACTGGTGTTGCCGTAGCTTGTCTCCAGTCCTGCTCCAAGCCTTATCTCCTGGGTGGACCTCAGACCGATGTAGGTAACTTCTCTCTTCCGTTTCCAGCCCCATGGAGCTCGGATCAACCTTACAGGTAGCTCAGCTCCAGCCCTGTCCCTAGCCCCATCTCCTGGATAGACCTGGAACCTACACTGCAGGTAGCTTGTCTCCAGCCGTGCTCCCAGCCTTATCTCCAGGTTGGACACCAGACCTATGCTGTATTTAGCTTGTCCCCAACCCCACCTCCAGCCCTGTGTCTTCGCTAGACTTCAAACCAATGGTGGAGATTACTAGTTTCCACCCCTATCCTCCTGAAGGACCTCAGACCGATGCTGTAGGCCCCTTCTCTCCATCCCTACCTCCTGAAGGACCTCAGACTGCTTCTGCAGCCCACCTCCACCTTCTACGAGCTCCCCAAACCCAACCCACCACCTCACCTTGCCGACAGCACCCACCCCTGATGCCGGCTGGACCTGGCTCGTGGTGGACGCCCCTTGACGGGCAAAACCCGTGGTGGAGGGAGAACTGGCGACAGGCGGAGGGGATGGAGCGCCTTCAAAATTGACACCATATGGCTGTTCCTTATCCCCAGGCCCAGTAAATAGGTCTTTCATGCTGGGCCGGTTGCCATAGGAGCAAACACGCAGGAAATATCCCAGATAACTCGAATAGTGGCGAA
Source organism: Phalacrocorax aristotelis (assembly GCF_949628215.1). Classification (NCBI taxonomy): domain Eukaryota; kingdom Metazoa; phylum Chordata; class Aves; order Suliformes; family Phalacrocoracidae; genus Phalacrocorax; species Phalacrocorax aristotelis. The sequence goes on along the minus strand of NC_134297.1, from coordinate 7,928,597 downwards.
AGCATATGTTTTGGATAAAACCCGGCAGAAAAATCGCCCCATTTAACCCCTCCAAGGCATTTCACCCACACAGTTTTAACCCCTTTCCCCCGCTCCGTGCCTGCACAGGGTGGGGAAACTGAGGCATGCCGGGTCCCCCCTGCCCGCGTCACACGGCGCTGGGAAATCTGATGGGTTTCTTGCAATGAAGCATAATTGCTGGCAGGTCCCTGGCATCGTCTCGCCTCCTCCTCCTCCTCCTCCCTGGAGCCCCTTATCAAGACGGATGGCTGGATGCAAGGCCATGCGCTCGCTCTGCGCGCATTTCACTTTGATTTGCCAAGGAATTTGCTTTGCTTTTGCTTTTTCTTTTTGCCTACCCCCCCTCAGCCGAACCTTTCCTTATCGCATCTGGCGAGCAGCAGGCCCCCAGCGCTCCCCCTGGCCGCTCTCCAAGCACCGAATGCAAAGCCGCCAGCCAAGCTGCTGTGGCGTGGCCAGGTTTCCCAGTGCCGTGGCGTCCTGCGAGGCCAAGCCCGGAGCACACCACCGGGCCCTTGTGCTGTGCTTCCTCTCCAGGAAGGGGAAACTGAGGCACAGAAAGCCTGAAAAGCTGGTGTGGGTGTCCCCGGCTCCTGCAAAGTGGCTTTGTGCATCCCTGTGTGCTGCAAGAATCCCTGCACTCTGCAAACATTCTCATGCGCTGTGAGCATCCCTGTGTGACACAAATATCCCCATGCACTGCAAATATCCCTGCATGCTGCAAACATCCCTATGCGCTGCAAGTGTCCCTGCATGCTGCTGCAGACGTCGTTGCATGCTGCAAGTGTCCCTGCACATTGCAAGCGTCCCTGCGCTATGAGCACCCATGTGCTGCAAGCACCCTGTGTTGCAAATATCCCTGCGTGCTGTGAGCATCGCTGCATCCTGCAAGCATCCCAGCATGTTGCAAGCATCCTCACGCACTGCAAACATCCTTGCATGCTGCGAGCACCCCTGCGCTCTGCAACACCTCCTAACACCTATTGCCAGGAGGAGACGGGGCTGCTGGGTGTTTCCAGCAGTGCCCGGAGATGGAGCAACCCCATGGCACAGAGCCTACCCCAAACCCTGCACCCGAGAGGGGCAGGTGCCACCCGCCCAGCAGCCCTGCCCCGGTAGCAGGATGGGTCAGGGCACCTTTGGGTGCTCGCTTGGGGAAGGCTCTGGAGGGTGATGAGCAGGGCTTTTGCATCAGAAGGATCACACCTACAGGGTGCGGAGAGGACCAAACCAAGGGGACTAGGGAGGAAAAGCTAGGACGAAGCAGGAAGGCGCTGTGGAGCAGCAGCACCGGGGCGATAACCGGTGGGAGGTAGTTCAGCCGACCTGGGATTTCTCCTGGTGCCGTCGTGTAAATATCGCTGACGGGAGGAATGTGCAAGCGCGGAGGAGAAATCCCATTCCCCAGCCGGAGCCTCGCCTCGTTCCTCCCTCGCAGCGTGTAGCACAACCCCTCCAGGTGCCTTTTTATTCTCCCGTCCTCCTATATTTAGGTGCAGCGCATGTCCCTTGTGAGGTGCAGCTGCATCCCTGCGACCCGCTGCATCCCTGTGACCGCTGCATCCCTGCCACCCGCTGCATCCCTGCCACCCGCTGCATCCCTGTGACCGCTGCATCCCTGCGACCGCTGCATCCCTGTGACCGCTGCATCCCTGCCACCCGCTGCATCCCTGTGACCGCTGCATCCCTGCGACTGCTGCATCCCTGCCACCCGCTGCATCCCTGCCACCCGCTGCATCCCTGTGACCGCTGCATCCCTGCCACCCGCTGCATCCCTGCCACCCGCTGCATCCCTGCGACCGCTGCATCCCTGTGACCGCTGCATCCCTGCGACCCGCTGCATCCCTGCCACCCGCTGCATCCCTGTGACCGCTGCATCCCTGTGACCGCTGCATCCCTGCCACCCGCTGCATCCCTGCCACCCGCTGCATCCCTGTGACCGCTGCATCCCTGCCACCCGCTGCATCCCTGCCCACAGCTGCACAGCAGATGCAGAGCCCCGCTGCAATCCCAAACTAGTTTTCCCTCTTCAGCTGCTAGTTCCCCCCCCCTTCCCTTTAATAACCTTTCAGTGCATCTCCCCGCCTCCTCCACCCCCCCACCATAGCTCTATTATGGCTTTGTGAGGTTTAGCAAAATAAACACGGCCAAACTATAACCCTCCTAATGTGCTAAATCGCTGGAAAAGCCAGAACAGCTTCTCAGGGTGGCAGAGGGCTCGCGGCGAGGCACCAAAAGGTCCCCGAGCCGCTCAGCCCTCCAAGCAAAGCACAACAGATGCAATCAATTTAATTCCCCCCCTCTTTTTTGGCATGTTTTCCAGTGCTGTACCGTCCTCACCCCCAAGTTCCTTCACCCAACGAGGGTGTTGGTGGGTGCTGAGCCTGGTGAGATGATGGTAAATGAAGGAGGGAATGAAGCAAAGAAATAAAACCCTCCGGAACAATGGGGGGAAATGCACTTTCCCTGCCAGGCCCCCTTCTTTCCTCCTCTCCCCATCCCCAAAAATCCCCGCAGGGACCAAATGATGCTCATAAGCCACTTCAAGGTTCAGCTCCTCGTGCCCTTGGGGGTCATTTTTCCCCTTCATGGGTTGGTTTTACTCTTCTCCCTGCCGATGCTCAGCTTGCTCCATGCCTGGGGGTTGCAAAGCAGTGGATTTTTTTGTTTCTGAGGGGGTGTTTGGGGGTTTTTTTAGGGCATTTAGGGTTTTTTGGGGTCTGCTCTCGACAGCGTGAGCGGCGTTTTCTCCCCACCCTGCCCAAGAATGTTTCTGCTGATCTTAAACCCGACCCAGAGGCATTTTGAAGGAGCCGACTTCCTCACCAAAAAAATGACCTCAGCCTGCCTGGTTTGGAGGGTTTTTTATTTTTTTACCTTTTTAAAGCATTTTTCTCACTCTCCTGCCTGCCGGATGAGAGGCACTGATGGGGTCTCCCACCCGTGGCCCCAGCACCACTGCCAGGCTGCATCCACTGTGCCCCTTCCCCAGTTTGGGGGATATTTGCAGGTTTTAACCAGCAAATTCCAGCTTTAACCTGCAAATTCCAGGTTTTCACCTGCAAAACCCCTCCCTGCCTCTGGCAGGAGGATCCAGGGGCCAAACCTGCTGCAAAAACCCACCTTGCACCACCCTCCAGGCACTCCGTGACCTGCAAAACTCAAGTCCCCAGTGGAATAAGAGGTGGGGAAAAAACCCAAACAAAAAGCCGGCCTTGCCCATGATGTTTTCTGAAGGGTTTTTTGCAGGAGTTTCCTTAACAGACTCCTCTGCATTTTTGCTTTTATTAACGTGGCGGCCTTCCCAAGGCTGCTGCGATGGTTTTGCAAGAGCTAAAACATCTCCCAGGTTAAAAATCCAGCCCCTCCCACACCTCCACAGTGGGAAATGATGAGGAGAAAGGAGGGAGACACCGATTTAAAGAGAGAAAGGGTGGATTTGGGTGTTTTTGGATGGAATTGCTCCAGCTTTACGGTTTTTTTCTTTAATAGTTGCTGCACTGGAGACACTGAGCTGATGGAGGCAGTTCAGAAAATAGAAATGCTTCTGCAAGAAGCAAATCCATTAGATTGCCAGGCCCCAAAAGGCTGATGTTAGCAAGAAAACTCCAAATTTTCTCTTAAAAAGCAGATGGGGAAACATTTCTGCCGGTTTTCCCTGCTCAAAGTGGTGCATCGCCATCGTGGAGCTGCATCTGCACCCCACAGCCTGCATCTGCACCTTGCATCCTGCACCTGCACCCTGGATCCTGCACCCTGCACATGCACCACGCATCCAATTCTTGCATCCTGGATCTGCATCCTGCTTTTGCATCCAACATCTGCAGCCTGCAGCTGGATCCCATGCACCTGCACCCCAGATCTGCACCCCGTGGCCCACATCTGCAGCTTGCATCCTGCATCCCAAATCCTGGATCGGCACCCTGAGCCCTGCACCCCACATCCTTCATCCCACACCCTGCGACGTGCACCGCACTTCTTGCATCCTGGAGCTGCAGCCTGCCTCCTGCAGCTGCATCCTGCTTTTGCATCCTGCATCTCAGTTCTTGCACCCCACACCCTGCATCTGCATCCCACATCCCGCACCCCGTGTCCTGCATCTGCACCCTTCATCCCACATCCTCCATCTCCACCCGCATCCTGCGTCCCCATCCCACACCATCTTGCGCCATCCCACGTCCTCCTGCTGCACCCCAAACCCTGCAGCTGCAGCCCGCATCTCCATCCCACCTCCTGCATCCTGCAGCTGCACGGGACCCCGAAGGCAGTAACAAATCCTGACAGTCCGACTGGTCTCATCGGGGACCCCGACCCCACCAGGGACCCTCTGTAAGCTCAGGCTGGGGTCTTTGCTGGGCCATACTGGGCTGTGAACCCTATAGATGCACCCTGGCTGCACCTCATCCTCATCATCCCCCGCCAAACCACAGGACAAAAGCTTAATTGCAATTAAAATAATTTTCAAGGCCAGATTGGCCCCATCCAGTCCTTCCTTCCCAGCCCCAGCTGGGTGTTTCTCCGGAGCAGGTGGGACATGGGAGAGCAGTGTTCCCAAACCGGGATGAAGCGGGGAGGCTTCCCCATGGGCGGGGGCTCCGTTCCCCTCCCCGAATCGCCACCCCGCCACATCTGGCGGGCAGATGCGGCCACGCAGCCGGGCTCTGCCTCCCAGATGGGGGGGGGTCGAGTGGCGAAATCCCTCGTATGGGATTCGAAAGCCATAATTTTTTCCTGGAAAGTTGCATTTCCTGCCTCGTCGCACGCGCTCCCCACCTCTGGGGGTGCCGCAAGACCCCTGCGCACGGCCGGGCCCGCGCTGTGATGCTCTGGGGCTGGACCGTCCCTTGTCCTGCACCTGCAGCCCGTATCTGCACCCTAAATTCTGCTTCTGCATCCCACGTCCTGCACTTCTCACCCCACGTCCTACATCCCATGTGCCTGTACCCTAAATCCTTCTTCTGCACCCCAAATCTTGCTTCTGCACCCCACGCCCTGCACCTGGCACCCTTCGTCTGCGTCTCAAATCCCGTGTCTCACGTCACCTGTCCTGTATCCCACCTCTGCATCCTAAATTCGGCTTCTGCAGCCCACGTTCTGCATCAGCACCCTAAATCCTGCATCTACCCTTTCATCCCGCGCCCCGTGTCCTGCAGCCAACATCTGCACCCAAAGCCCTGCTCCTGCAGCCCCTCTCCCACGTCCCGTATCCGCGTCGCACGTCCTGTGCCTGGAAACCAGCATCTGCATCCTAAATCCTCCATCCCACGTCCTAAATCCTCCATGCCCCATGTGAAACCCCAATCCCGTCTCCTAAACCCTCTATCCCACTTCTGCACCCTAAAATTCCACGTCTGCATCCCCTATCCTGTGTTCTGCTTCCACGTCCTGTATCCTCCATCTGGGACGCTGGGCCTGCAGCCTAAATCCTCCATCCCACATCCTGTGTCTGCACCCTAAATCCTCTATTTTTTTTCCTAAATCCTATATATGCTTCCTAAATCCTGTTTTTTCCTCTAAATCCTGTACCTGCATCCTGAATCCTGCATCCTAAATGCATCTACGGCCTAAATCCTGCTTCTGCAGCCTCTCTCCTGTGTCCTGCATCTGCACCCTAAATCCTACGTCCCACCTCTGCACCCTGAATCCTCCATCCTGCATCTACATCCTAAATCCTCCATCTCCCCTCTGCATCCTGGATCCCACCCCCTCTGTCCTCACCCTAAATCCCCCACCCCACACCCTACATCTACAACCTAAATCCTACGTCCCCCATCTGCACCCGAAATCCTTTATCCTGCACCCCACATCTACACCCCAAATCCTCCATCCCCCCTCTGCACCCCAAATCCTCCACCCCGCATCCCCCATCCCCACATCCACAGCCCAGGGCGCAGCAAGGAGGGGGCTGAGGGCCGCCGAAATAACCTGCGCCCTCTGGAGCACCATGAATTTGCGATGAGGTGGGGGGGGGAGAAGCTGCCCCCGACCCATCCTGGCCGCCTGCGCCAGCGATAATGTTGGTTTAAGGCATTTTGCACGCTCCGGTGCCTCTCTGAGAGCGCCTTGTCCCCAGCAGTGCTGCACAATGGGCGCTTTCAGGGACCCGGCTCCGCGTAGTCCCCTCCTTACCCGGATAGATATTAAAATAAACCTTTTATCCCCCTAGAATTTCCCCCTCAAACCCCCAAAATGGAAATGAATCCCCCCTCTGGAGCAAAAATCCCCCTCCCCAACCCCTAAAAATTAGGGATGAAAATAATCCCCGTGGGATAATCGAGCCTGGTTAACGTGCGAGAGCAAGGTGGAGCACGAGCGGAGCGCCGCTTCTGCCAAAGCATCCCAGGGAGTGGGGGGAAACGCGTCCCATGACCCCCCTAAAATAATTTATTTACAGCAGGCAATAGGTGAAAAAAGAATTTGTGGCTAACGGGGAGGCCTTTCCTTCGCAGCCTGCAGAGACCCACTCATGCAACGAATTGTGTCCAGCCTCGCACCCTCCCCGCCCCCAGAAAACCTTAATTCCCAAGGCATCCCCAAAGCTTTTATATTTTTTTGCCCTTAAAAATATAAATTCCTGGGGGGAATGAACCAGAAAACCCTGTATTCAGCCTAATTATCCCCCCCGGCCACAATCTGTGATCTCCGGGACAATTAAAAGCGCTTAATCCCGGCTGAAAAGCAAACAAGGTCGGAGACGGCGTCTTCCTGCTTCCCCCTCGCCCGCTGCCGGGGTCTCGCTCCCCAGCTGCAATATAAATATGCAATTAAAAAATCGCCACTAATTGTTTCGCCCAAGGAGGAGTTCCCACCAAAAAAAAAAGAAAAAAGCCAAGGAAAGGGATATTAAAACAATTTCAAACAAAAAAGGGGGGGAAACAAGTAAAAAGAGCGTTTTCTACCCCAATAATTAACAGCTGAGGCAGCTTTGGGGAGATAGCATGGAGGCGTCTCGGGGTCTGCACCCTGGGGTGGGGGTTTTGGGGGGGATGTTCTTTTTTTTTGGGGGGTGGGAAGGGGTTAATCCCCAGCTCTCCTCTCTCGCTCCAGCGCTAACAACCCCTGGCAGCTCTCCACTCATTAGCCCTTCCGAAAAGCAATTAGAGAGGTTGGAAAATGAGGGCAGCGGGGCAGCGGGGGGGTGTCAGCCCTTAAATCTTGGAGGGTGGGGATGGTTTAGGGCTGCACAGCTCAGCAGAGATCCCGGAGTGGGATTTACGCGGACTGAACAAATGCTGTGCCGTCAGTAGGTTTCAGAGTGAACGACACCAGGTTTCAGAGCAAACATCGGTAGGTTTCAGAGTGAACAAGCCCCGCGCTCATTGAGATCCCCCCCCAAATTTAAACCAAAAATGCTTTATTGCACCCAAAACACACACACCCCCAAAATACAGAATAAGACGGGTTTTATCACACCGATGCAGAGCAGTGCCCCCCCATCCCTGGGGAGGGTTTTTGGTGGCAAATCTCGGGGTTTGGGTCAAAATTGCTCTGGACTGAACGGGGTTAATTGGGGTAATGAGGCAAAATGGTGCTGCGGCCCCTTTTTAGGGTGAAAATAAGCCCGGGGGGGGCAGGGGATTGATCCCTAATTGCTACTTTTTAATACCTTTATTTAATTGCGGGGTTGTGGAGCACCCCAGGGCCCCCCGTTTGCAGCACCCCGGCCCCCCGGGTGCACCCGCCTGCCATGCCCAGCACCTGCCATGGCAAAACAGGACCGATTGCAACCTTGCCCTTGCAGCGAGCGGCGGGGCTTCGCCCCCCTTCCCCCCCTCCAGGGCTTTACTGAACCTTTAAAATTCGGAGCGCGCGGTCGGTCGCCTTCAGGGCATTGGGGTGCTGCCATGGGAGCCCCGCCAGGAGGAGGAGGAGGAGGAGGAAGGAGGAGGAGGAGGAAGGAGAGGAGGCAGGCGGGATGCAGGGGGCTCAGGTGGTGGGCAGCCAGACTTTCTGGGTGCTGATGATGTCACTGAGCTTGCCCTTGATTTTCAGGAAATGCCTCTTGAACTCCAGGCCGTCACCCTGTGTGGGGAGAGGCGGGGTTTGGCATCGACCTGCACCCACCTTGCATTGCCTTGCACCCCCCTTGCACTGCTCTGCACCTGCTGTGCATCACCTTGCACCACCTTACCCCCACCTTGCCCCCACTTTGCATCAACCTGCACCCGCCTTGCACGGTCTTGCACCCGCCTGACACCCACCTTGTGCGGCCTTGCAAGACCCTGCATCACCTTGTGCCCACCATGTACTGCTTTGCACCTGCTGTGCATCACCTTGCATGGTCTTGCACCTGACACCCACCCTTGCATGGTCCTGCATCAGCTTGCATCCACCTCGCACAGCTTTGCACTCACCAGGTACTGCTCCACATCTGCTGTGCATCGCTTTGCACCCACCTTGCATGGTCTTGCAAGACCCTGCATCACCTTGCACCCATCGTGCACCCACCCTGACCCCCCGCTCACCTTGGAGAGGCGAAAATCCACCAAAATCTTGCTCTCCATCTCCACCAGATTCACCTTGAAGATGAGCTTGTTGTTCCTCCTGTCCGTGGTCGAGACGGTGACCTGCGAAACGACGGCAAAGGCGGGGGGATCCCCCGAATTATTTGCAGATGCAACATCTTGGAGGGGTCCCACGCCACGATTCCGCACCCCAATCCCTACCTGGTTCGTGCAGCTCTTCTTCCAGCCGTACCCCATCTTCTCACACGCCTCTTTCAGGGCGCGGTAAGAGCCGTCAGCATCCAGTTTGGTGAAGAAACGTGTCATCCGCTTCACCAGCCGCTGCCACGGGCTCTGCCGGCCGCAAAACACCGGTCGCAAAGGTTACAAACCCCGCAAAGCTGTGGCCCCAGCTCTGCAAAATCGCCCGGCTCTGCAAAATCCTGGCCTTAAAGAGGATAAATATTGCAAAGCTGCACCCCCTGATGGTGAACGCTGCGAGTTGCATCTCCCAGGTTGCAAAGTTGCACCCCAAATATTATAAATACTGCAAAGCAGCATCCCCAGTATTGCAAAGTTGTTCTCTAGCATTATAAATATTGCAAAGCTGCTTCTTAACCTTATATATATCATGCAAAGTTGCACCCCAAACACAATAAATACTTCAAAGTTGGACCCCGATGGTATAAATTGGATGCAAAGCCGCATCCCAAGTACTGCGGAGTTGCACCCTGACACAGTAAACGGTGCAAAGCAGCACCCCAAATGTTGCAAAGTTGTGCCCCAAGATGATAAACGTTGCAAAGCCGCGTGCCCGATGTTGCACAGTTGTGTCCTGGTATTACAAAGGCTGCAAAGCTGCGCCCTGAACACCGCGAAGTTGTGTCTTGATGCTAAAAAAACCGCAAAGCCGCACCCCAAATGCTGCAAACTTGCATTGTGAGATGATAAATATTGCAAAGCCACACCCCCAATATCGCAAAGTTGCTCCCGAAGGTTACACATACTGCAAAGTTGCACCCAAAATACTGCAAAGCTGCCCCCCGATGCAGTAAAACCTGCAGAGCTGCACCCCAAAAGCCTGCCGCGCAGCACCTGGGAGGAGCCTGGGGTGCCAAGGAGCTGGCTGTTGACCAGCATGTGCTCGGGGCAGGCGGGCTGGGAGAAGCTGATGCCCTGCACGAGCTTGTCGATGCTGGCCGTGCCGCTCTCCCAGAGCGCCCCACCAGTGCCGGGCTCCGGCTGCGACGTGGAGTAGCTCGCCTTCTCCTCGCTGCAATGCAAGGGGAGACGGGGCCGTTAGCGACGCTAGTGCAAAGGAGAGATTGCAAGGATGGGGAACGTGGAGATACTCGAGCCTGGGAATTGCACCGCTTTGGGATTTTGCAGGATTTTGTCTGATCCTGCGTACACCAGCAGGGTAAACGCAGGCTTGTGCGTGGCTTCCACCAAACCACCTCCTGGTGAAAATACAGGGAAAGCTCTGCAATGTGCAAAGCCCTGGAGCATCCCACAGCGTGCAAAGCCCTGAGGTGTCCCACAGTGTGCAAAGCCATGCAATGTGCAAAGCCCTGCAACGTCCCACAGCGTGCAAAGCCATGCAACGTGCAAAGCCCTGCAACGTCCCACAGCGTGCAAAGCCATGCAACGTGCAAAGCCCTGCAGCGTCCCACAGTGTGCAAAGCCCTGCAACGTGCAAAGCCCTGCAACGTCCCACAGCGTGCAAAGCCATGCAATGTGCAAAGCCCTGCAGTGTCCCACAGCATGCAAAGCCCTGAGGTGTCCCACAGAGTGCAAAGCCATGCAATGTGCAAAGCCCTGAGGTGTCCCACAGTGTGCAAAGCCTTGCAATGTGCAAAGCCCTGCAGCGTCCCACAGTGTGCAAAGCCCTGCAATGTGCAAAGCCCTGCAGCGTCCCACAGCGTGCAAAGCCCTGCAATGTGCAAAGCCCTGCAGCGTCCCACAGCGTGCAAAGCCATGCAATGTGCAAAGCCCTGCAGCGTCCCACAGCGTGCAAAGCCCTGCAATGTGCAAAGCCCTGCAGCGTCCCACAGCATGCAAAGCCTGGCAACGTGCAAAGCCCTGCAGCATCCCACAGTGTGCAAAGCCCTGCAACGTGCAAAGCCCAGCAGCGTCCCACAGTGTGCAAAGCCTTGCAATGTGCAAAGCTCCGCACCATGCAATTGTGCGGGAAGGCTCCCGCTTCCCCCGGAGCAGCGAACCCCAGCAGCGCAAAGAGCACGGAGGCAACTTGCCGCGCGCGGGGAGGGATGCAAAGGGCACCGGAGGCTCACCTGAGCCCGCCCTTCACCGGTGAGAAGTCCATATCAGAGCGGACATGCTTGGAGAAGCCGCCGGGGGAGTCGGTGACTCCCCCTGAGGAGACGCGAGCCCGCTTGATGCCTGCAAAGGGACAAGACACCCAATAACCCCCCCAAATTTGGGGGGGACGAGCGCATTCCGTGGCAGCCCCTTACCCTTTTTGAGGGGTTTGCTGTACCACCGGTCCTTCTTGATGTCGGGGATGGTGATCCTCGCCGTTGGGCTCTCCGTCAGGATCTTGTGCAGCAAAGCTGGGAGAGACGAAAAGGGGGGAAATGGTGATTGCCAGCTCGGTGCCAGGTGCCACCGGGTGCCGTTTGCTTACCTAAGGGCGCTGAATCGATCTTCTTCCAAGGCGGGAGGTAGGTTTTCCTCTCCTTCCAATCGCTGTATTCCTGGCAGCTATCGCTGGGCTGGTCCCAGGGCAGCTCTGCCGGAGGAGAAAACCTGCCGCGTTATTGCACCGGTGCAGAGGGAAAAAGGAAAGGGGAAATGCAGCCAAGGAGGCAGCATGATTTGCACGGGGAGTTTTTGCAAGGCAGGGGTGGGTAATAAAGGCCAGTCCTGTGTGGTTTTAAAAGGGGCGACGTGCAAAGATGTGCAGCGTGCAGAGGCGTTGCAATGTGCAAAAGGCCAGTGGCACGCAAAGCCCTGCAACGTGTGAAGTCCTGCTGTGTGCAAAGCCCTGCAACATGCAAATGCCCTGCGGCGTGCAAAAGTATTGCAACGTGCAGACACCCTGCAACGTGCAAAGGTGCTGCAGCACCGACTATGGCACCGCGGCGATTTTCTGTGCCAGGCATCTCTGCTCTGAACCAGGTGCTGCATCCCATGCATTCCCCCATGCTTGCCATACCTCCCCTGTGCATCCCATATACCTCCCCTTACACATCTCGTGCGTTCCCCTCCTGCGCTGTATGCCCCTATACCTTCCGCACACCCCCTTATGCATTTCACACACCCCTATGCACATCGTACATCCCCCTCCATGCATTTCGTGCCTCCCTTATGCATCTCATGTGTTCTCCCTCTGCATTTCGCACGTCCCTCCCCCTATGCATTCCATACATCCCCCTTCTGCATCTCACACGCATCCCTTACATCCCCCCAACACACCTTCGGGACCCCTCCCCACCTCCTACGTCCCTCCGTGCGCTCCAAGCGCCTCCCCCATGCGTTCAGTATGTACACCCCCTATACATTTCATACAGACCCCCTATACATTTCGTACAGGCCTTCCAAGGTGCACCCCTTCTCCACCCCCCACATGCCCAAAAGCCCTTTGCCCCTCTCCACGCCACGTTTTGCGCCCATCCCTCCAGCATCTAAGGCATCCCTTATGGACTCCATAGGTCCCTCTATAGGGTGCCGGCGGCCCACCTCCGGCCAGCATGGCGGTCAGCACCACGCCGCAAGCCCAGACGTCGACGGGCTCGGCCCGGAACTCGGGGCGCCGCAGCAGCTCGGGGGCCACGTAGGGCAGGGTGCCGCACATCTTGTTGAGCAACCGCTCCCGGCCGTTGTGCTTGAAGACGGTGGCCAAGCCAAAATCGGAGATTTTCAGGTTATCTGAGCCCAGATTTAAAAATTCAAATTTCAAACTGAAAGTTCATTAAATATTCAAAATTGCAACGGGGGACGCAAAGGGATGCGCCGCTCCTCCCCACCTCGCTCGTCCAGCAGCAGGTTTTCGGGCTTCAGGTCGCGGTGGGTGATGCCGATGCTGTGCAGGTAGACCTGGGGATGGAGGGAAGGGTCAGCGCCACGCGGGGACCGCCGCCAGCATCGCCACCGCCGCCGCACTCACCACGCCGGCGATCAGCTGCTGGAAGAAACGCTGCGCCTCCGGCTCCGGCATCCCGATATCTGGCTCTGCACGAGGGGAATAAGAAGGGGGAAAAGCAATTCTTAAACATTGAGGGATTAATTTTTTAACGCGTTGTTTTACAGAGAATGAAAGGTATTTCTACGCAGGCGCACCGATGCGGTCGAAGAGCTCGCCGCCGCTGCAGTACTCCAGGAACAGGTATTGCGTGGCACCTTCCCGCCGGTGCCCGTAGAATTTGACGACGTTTTCATGGTTGAGCATCTTGTTGATGCAGATTTCCTTCTTGATGTTCTCCGGGCAGTCGGCAGCTCGCTTCATGTCCACGATTTTCACAGCCACAGCTTCCTCGGTGCGGCGGTTGACGGCCAGCTGCACCCTGGGGCCGGCGGGGGGTCAGCGGGGCGTGGGGCAGGAGCCAAACACTGCCGCGGGAGCCAGGCAGCGGGCAGGGGACGGACAGGCAGTGCTGGTGGCGTGCAAGGGGCGTGCAAGGGTCGTGCAGAGGGTACACAAGGGGCATGCAATGGGCAAGCAGTGGACAAAGCAGTGGGCAAGGAGCAGCCATATAGCGGGCACATAAGAGGCACGCAGCGGGCGTCTGAGGGGCACACAACAGCCAAGCAGGGAGCAAGCAGTGGGACTATAAGGGGCCGGCAAGCAGGGGGGACACAAGGGGCAAGCAAGGGGCAAGCAGCGGGCAAGCAGCAGGGATGCGAGGGGCAAACAGCAGGGATGCCAGGGGCAAACAGCGGGGATGCCAGGGGCAAGCAGCGGGGACGCGAGGGGCATGCAAGGGGCAAGCAGCAGGCAAGCAACAGGGAAAGAAGGGGCAAGTAGTCGGCACACAAGGGGCAAGCAGTGGGGACACAAGGGACATATAAGGGGCAAGCAGGGGCAAGCAGTGCGCACAGAAGGGGCAAACAGCAGGCAAGCAGGGGGGACACAAACGGCACAGAAGGGGCAAGCGGCGGGGACACAGGGGCAAGCAGTGGGCATATAAGGGGACACGAGGGGCATGCAAGGGGCAAGCAGTGGGCAAGCAAAGGGGAGACAAGAGGCAAGCAGTGGGAACACAAGTGGCACAGAAGGGGCAAGCAGGGGGCAGGCGGCAGAGACATGAGGGGCAAGTGGCAGGGACGCGAGGGGCAAGCAGCAGGCATATAAAGGGTATGCGAGGGGGAAGCAGTGGGCAAGCAATGGGGAGCCAAGGGGCACAGAAGGGGCAAGCAGCAGGGACAGAAGGGACATACAAGGGGCAAGCAGGGGGCAAGCAGCAGGCGCAGAAGGGGCAAGCAGGGGGGACAAGAGGGGCAAGCAGCAGGCAAGCAATGGGGAGACAAGGGGAACAGAAAGGGCAAGCGGGGGCACACAAGGGACATAAAAGGGCAAGCAGCGGGGACACAAGGGGCAAGCAGCGGGGCAACCCGGGGGGTGACGCTGGGCCGGCAGCGGGCTTTGGGGCGGGTGAGCAGCGGGTGGGGTCGGCCGTGGGCGTGCAAAAGCCGCGCAGGAGCCGCGCAACCCCGACCCCACCTCCCCGGCCCCGGCCCCGGCGCACTCACTCCCCGTAGGCGCCCTCGCCCAGCGTCTGCACCAGGTCCCAGTCCTCCACGAAGGGCACCGCCATACCCGCTCCCGGCCCCGCAGCGTCCCGCCACGCCGCCCTTTCCCGCCAGCGCCACCGCGCCCCGCCCCGCCCTGCGCGCGCACGACGCCCGGGCCCCGCCCCCCACCGCGCCTGGGTCCCTCCCCTCCTCCCCCCAAATCCCTTAAAAAAAAAAAAAAAAAAAAAAGGCAAAACGCCCCCCAAAATCCCTCCCCGGGCTCCGGCAAGGAGAAAGGCAGCAAAATTATGGGGGAAAAAAGAAAAACAAACCCCATTAAAATAACCTTTTTTTTAATTATTATTATTTGTAATTCCTCATTAATCAACCCCGGGTTAAAGCCGTTATTTCTGATTTGGCAACTGCTCCGTGTGTATATAAAAAAATCACTCCCTGGCGGGCAGGGATGGGCAGGGAGGGCCTGCTGCTGCCTGCGCGTACAAACGGTACAAAACAAACCCAAAACTCCATCGTTCCCCCCCCAAAAAACCTCCTCCCCCCCCAAATATTTCTGCTTCACAGGCAAAGGCTGGGTCAGTGCGGTGCATGGCACGGCTGGCGGCAGCTCCTCTACGTTCTCGACAAGCCACGGTTATCCAAATCTTTCACCTATGGGTCAAAAAAAAACCTCGGGTTTGGTGAAATGCAATGTTTTTTCCCCAAATCTGAGGGGTTTGGGCTGGTTCCGGGGCCACACCTTGTATATTCGGACCAGCCAGTGCTCTGTGGTGTACGCCTCCTCCAGCACGTCCAGCTCAAAGTCCTTGTTGCCGATTTCGGCGTTCCTCACCCGGTCGTAGCCCGGCGGTCGCTCTAGGAGAGGGCAAAGAACAGGCAAGTGCTGCCACATTGTGCCCCGAAAATATCAGGGATGTGGTGAGGCACCCCAAAAGCGGTGTCACCCCCCTACACTGGGCGGTCTTGGGGACTTACTGGCCTCGGTGTAGACCTGGCCGAAGCGGTAGTAGCACATCTTGTACATAAGGCAGTTGAGGAGCACCGGGGAGCCCTCGCGGTCGACCCGGAACTCCCCCGTAGGGGTGTAGTAGTCGTGCTCCTTGATGTGGCGCCCTGTGTCCGTGCTGCCCCCGATCCGCACCATCCAGAGGAACTTGTTGATGTCTGAAAGGTGGAGAGCAAAGAGTTGGGGGCAAGGAGCGAGGGGTCAGGTTGATTTGGGGGCCAAAGAGCGAGGGCTCGGGTTGGGGTTGAGCGAAGAGGCACGTGCAGCTTCCAGGGAGGAGCATTTTGGTACCGCTTCCCCTTTGCGGCCTCAGCTGAAGGTGGGCCTTTGCTCCTCGAAGAGCTGTTTTGGAGAAGCCTGCGGCATCAGTGGATGGGTTTGACCCAGCTCAGAGCAAGACCTTACCATCAGACGAATATCCGGTGAGGCCTCCGAAGATTACCAGCACGTAGCTGACGTCCAGCTCCCTCATGATCTCGTAGGCTTTCTCCTCCGTCGATGCCATCGCCTGGAGCGGATGCAGCATCAGTCATGCCCCGTGGTGCCCCCAGAAAGCCAGGGCAAGGTGGCAGGCAAGGGAAGGACCTACCTGACCGACACGAGAGATGTGCGTGTTGTTCCAGGTGTTGTTGTCCACCAGGATGGTCCGGTTGGCCATGGCTGTTATCTGGTACCCGTAGTCCCACCAGGACATTACCTTTGCGTCCTGCACCCGAACACCAGATGTGCCGTCAGCACCTCGGCAGACAACGTTGGGTCCCCGCTGTCTGAATTACCCCCGTTTACCTCCGGCGTGTTGTGACGCAGCCAGTAATAAGCTTCTCTGAAGTCATCGAAGATGATCCTGCTGCCGTCCCCACCCCGGGCTGACAGCACGATGGAGGGGGAGGAGTACGCCTCGCTGGTCACCCAGGTGGAGTGGAAGGTGTAGGTGATCAGGAAGAAAGCCATGACCAGGATCATGCCGCTGGCAACCTGGGGGAACAAACTGGGCTCAACGCCGGAGGGAAGAGGCCATCGGCCTCCCACGCTTCTCACCAGGACCAGGTGTCTTCGCTCCCCCCTTCCTGAGCTGGTCCAACACTCACTTCGTTTTTGATGGGGTAGGTGGAGTCTTGCTGCTTTTTGCTCTTCTTGTCCGGTCGGCTGATATCCAGGTTCTTCATGTAGGTGGACAACACCTGCGAAACCCCGATGCCAGACAGGATGCACATCACCGGGGCCAGCACCAGCATAAGACGCACCTATGAGCAACAGCAGAAGAGTCAGTGCCCTGCTGGAGAAGAAATTGGGGCAGAAATCCTAGAGGAGAAATTAAATGCCATCCCTAATTCAGCACCTCAAATTCAGCAGAAACATCGGCTTTGAGATAAACCCAGAGCTGATTTATTTTTAGTGGGGGCAGACTGGGAGCTGCCACCATCTCAGACGCCCCTGAGGGAGGTTCTCTGAAGACCTCAAAATCTGGCAACATGCAGAAGTGACCTCAATTTGACACCCTTGGGCAATCTTAGATGCAGCCTCCACATCAGAAACCAACCCGCATTTAGGGTTCAGGAGGTTACGGCAAGGGTGGAAACAGGCTCATAAGCAGCATTTGTCGTTGGTCCCTGCTCGGACACCTGGAGAATTTGGTTGCATTTGCAAGTCAGCTATGGGAGAGCAGGATCAGAGACCCAAGGGCGGACAGTGGTGGCCGTAAGGAAGCAAGGAACACCAAAACCAGCAAGTTTGGCAACGCCATGTTCCCTCACTGCACAGAGGGGCAAATAAACCAGTTTTAAGGAAAGGAGAAAAGCTTCACAAACACTTCAACTGGTTCGAGGCGGAAGAACCATCAAGTTCAGAAAAATAAATTACACCAGCTTCGTTAAGGCCATTTCGTCATCCCGCTTGCGCCCAGCAGGCAGCAGCCCTCACCATCACAGCAGAGAAGTACATGCTGGTCACACCGTACATGATGATAAAGATGCGGGCGTCTGAGAGGTTGCTGAAGCAGTAATACAGTCCGACTGCGAAGAGGAAAGAGAAACGGGTCAGGTTCACCTCAGCGATCCGTCACCCGATGTAAAAAACAGCCGGCTGAGGCATGTAGCGCTCCGTGGCAGACCCAGCGCCGTGAGGAGGGGAGGCTGCGGTCGTGCCCGGTGGAATAAAACCCTCATCGTGCCTGGTGGTTTAATAAAGCGGGATCTGACGACACCTGCGCTGGGCTCACCTGGGAACATGAAAACAAGAAGCTGCAGGTCAAAGTAGTAGGAGGACCAAGTGGTGGGCTGGTGCTCGGAGACGGAGGCGATGATGGGGATGTTGTTCTTTGCATAGGAAGGATCCAGCAGGGAGTAGAAACGCCCTGTCCATGGGGAGATTTTCCCTACAAAAGAGGAGGGGGGAAAAAAATCAATCACGTTCAGTTCCAGCAGGGAGTAACCAGCCGTACCGATACGTCCTCTCATACCAGAAGCACGTGTGAGGCTGAATGAGCAATCCTGGACCTCATTTAACATCTCTATTACTCAAAGCTACCATTTTAGAAGGGAAATAAAGCACCGTTTTACACTAAAGAGACTTCTTTCCCCCGCCCTGACCTATATCTTTAGCATCTCTTTGCTACTTCCGATCGACATTGTTTCTGAAGCGTCAGCTCAGCGTCCCCAGCGCGCGCTGAGTCACGGCAGGTTTCTCCCTGCGCCCAGATCTTACAGCGGCTTTTGAAATATTTTCCCGCTGAGGCACAAAATTAGGGCAGGTCCCAGCATCCCCCTTCAAGGGGAGCTCGCAAGGACTGAAACGGCAGCGTTGGCAATTTCAGACTGAGAAGTGATGTGCTCTTCGAAGAAATGAAAGGAGGCGAAGCCGGCGGTGAAACGCACAACGTCGCCACCGTCTCGCGCTACCTGTCAGCATCAGCACGGCGCCGATGGTGAGGAGGACGAAGCCGACCAGGGAAATGACGCTCCTGAAGAGGATTTCGAATTGCTGCGGGTTCAGCTTGCTCCGAAGGTAGTCTACGAAGGCGTGGATCTGACATAAGCCGAAGACTCCGAGGGCAGCCATGTGCTCCGAGGAGAGGACAGGCTGCAAGCAGGGGAGAGCGTGAGGAGACACGGGGGAGAACGAGTCGCATTGCACCCGATAACGGCTTTTTTTTACAAATAACTTCTCAGCAAAATCGCTGCCGAAGTCACAGGAAACCGTTCCCTCCCTGTGGTCGGCACAGCTGGCATGAGTCACTTTCTTACATCAGCTTCGATTCCCAGATAGGAATCCACATGGAAAATTAAGCTGATTCTCTTGAAAACGTGAGCTAAGCCAGCATTCTTCCTGCTACACCAAGACATGCGCTGTCAGGGGCGTTTCCTTCACCGAAACCAGAACTATTTTCACTAAAGGCTACCAATGCCATGAAGGTTGTTAGGAGCTTTGAAAGTCATCTGCGAAGAATCAGCGCAACGGGAGCTAGGATGAGGAGCCAGTGCCCGCTTATAACACCAACAGTGAAGGCAAGAGGAGAAACCAGGTGCCAACTGGCTGCTAGTTCTGCCACAAGCCACGAAACGACCATCCTCGATTCTGCAAATCATTCTGGTCCCCACCTGGAAGCCGACAAAGGAGATCTGCATCGAGAGGATGGTTCCCAAGCAGTAGACTGTGCAATAGGCTACGTAGATCCTGTGGGAGAAGCGGCCGGTCAGCATCAGCACAAGAACATGCAAGGGGATGAGGTTAATCAGAAAGACGTAGCCACCCCACGAGGAGACCTGCCAAGAGAGAAAACAAACAAAAACACCCCCAAGTTCCAGGACTGAACAGGTTGCACAAGTCAAAGGTGGCAGGTTTGATTCTCCTGGGATCCCGCACAGGATTTCCACCTGGCGGTAACGCCAGCTGAGAGCTGCTCTCTCCGAGAGCATCCTCAGCAGTCCTGGCCGCCGCGGGAGCCCAGGTTTTTCAACGCTATTAATAAATCCTTGCACAAAACCCTGCTAGTTTCCATAAGCAGAAACGAGTGAAGGAAGCATCCATTCCATGCCAAGCCCTTCACAGAGGATCCAGCTCCCCAAATACAAGGACGCAGGAACAGCTCGCCACGTATTTTTGGTCACCACACCCAGGGCGCTCCCTGGAGTCAGAAACACCTCGGCACCGGGAGAAGGAACACTTACCATGTAGAAATAGGCAAGAGCACACATCGCTGCCCAATAGATGGAGCCAGTTTTGACGGCTTTGATCCACATGTAGTAAGTTAACAGCATGCAGAATATGGCGATACCTGCATGGAAGGACACAGAAAGGTCAAGCGAGCTCACGTCAGAGCCCTGAAACGTCAATATAATCTCTGGGGCAAACCAGAGTGCTCAAGTGCATTAAAAATATATATATTTATACATAAATGCTTTTGCTGGCCCATCAGAAGATGGAACAGCACCTCACACAAAGAGCCTGGCCCGGAAAAAGAGTTTCATATCTGATTTCTAGATCAAAACACTGTGACGTTTGGTCTCACTGCAGATAACGGCTCACCTGGCTTCTCCTAGCCACACCAGCTAGCCTTTCTGGACACAGCGACTCCTTACACGGCCCCCAACAGCCCAGCTACAGAAGAGGAACCTGGATCCTCTTCTGACCTAGGCACTGACGACGAGATTGCTGCCTTTGCCAGCCCCAAAGTCACCGCTGGAACGGAGGTAAAGCCGCGGGGCAGCTGCGCAGCGGCTCTGATCCCAAGCAGCGTTTGCGGAGGTGGCAAAACGTTTTTTACCCTTTTTGACTTGCAAACATGGGTACTCAGGGAACGGGGCGTGCTCGCTTCCGGAGTCGGGAAACGTCCCCTCTTCTGAACCGCGGAGGCACAAACAACCACCTGAGCAGTTGGGCTAGTAAATGCCACGGACCTGACAGGGCTTGCTGTGCAAGGACAGTTCTATCGTGCCCTGTAGCAGTTTTACCATTGTTTTCCGGCACCTGAAGTTGTTAAAGGTTTCCCTGCTCCGAGCGTCGCAAACTCACCTTCGTTATCGTAGGAGCCGGCAACAGAGCGAGAGATGTACCCAGGCACAACTGCAATCATGGCGGCAGCAAGGAGCCCGGCCCCTGCGTCCTGGCAGGGAAACACAGCAAAAGGGTGGGAAAAGGCATTGGTTTTTAGGGTTTTCATTACTGTGCCACTACACACGGATATGCCTCAAAGGAATAAAAAAAAAGAGTATTGAAAGGAAATCTTGAAACAGATCTTCCATTTCCCGAAGTTCTGGGTTTTGACTGACCAGTTCAGGGTTTTGACTTCGGTGGTCACCTCCAAAGCTCCAGCACAGCTGCCTTTCCAAAAGGCAGCCCATAAACCCCCATAAAGCAAAGGCCTCCAGGGATCGTCCCCTTACCTTGAGCTCTTTGGTGAGGTGATAAGTCACTATGGTGGTGAAAGAGGAGAAGAGGGGAGCCAGGAACACACAGACATTTCGGATGTCGATGGTGATGTGGAAGAAGTGCAGCACGTGGTAAATCGCCGCCGAGGTGATCATCAGGCCTGCGGGACAGAAATGACACCGTTATCAGGGTGCTCTCGCTCTGCTCGCAGCACCAGGGGTCATTAGCTTGCCATTAACAGCAAGTTCATCTCACCAGGAAGGAGCCGCTGCCCAGGATGCCTCGACAAAAGGCATCCCCTGAGCTCCCCTCCTCTCCCAGCTGGCACTCACGGCTCTGCTCTGGGTGCACGACCCACCCCTCTCCTGATTTTCCCTCGCATGAGGTGCGTTTCAGCTCAGCAAAAGCCTGATGGCTTACCTGGATAAATGGTCCCACCGATAATCCTGCCCAAGGGGTACCACGCTCGGTCGTCAAACCAGTTGTGGAATTTGTAGAAGCCCTCCTCCGCCAGAAAGCGGGTTGTGCGGTAGTTAAAATACCTGCAACAGCGACAAGCACTGAGCATCCCCGCATCCTGGTGTAGATATATCGACTGCTCATCGCTCCTCGGGCACCGACCATGGTACTTAACAAGCTGTCAGACAACAAGGCAGCTTTTGACAGGCTGTTAAGTACCAAATTGCAGGCCCGTTGGGATACCCTCCTCCTACATCTAGGGGTAAGAGAGCACCATGAGGGCCGACAGCACTTTTTCCATGCGGAGGGAACTAGTCCGTTTTCCCTAGGCTACCACAAACCTCAGCTGCAAAGGTTCATCCCTCCTCAAAGGGGGTTAAAAGCGGGTTTGCAAAGGTAATGTTCTCCCTTGTGCCCGATTTAACCAGCAACAACCCTGGAAGGCACATGCAAGTTGTACCAGGAGCCCTCTCTCCTGTTGTGCCCTGCTCAGAGAATAACCAGGTCCCAGCATAAAAGTGGTATTGGGTGATGAGCCCAGCTTAGATCCAGGCTGCACGACAAGTCCTGGGAAGTGAGACGTGAATTTGGGGTCTAGAAGAGGAAAAACTAGCTGTGCTGAAAGCCGCCCTCCAAATCCCTCATCCTCAATGGGGGTTAACTTGAGCCCAGCAAAACCCATCCCAACTTCTGCATGCTCCAGAAGAGAAAAAACCAGCAGCTCCCCCTCAAAAAACAGGAGGAAGACACTTACGGGTCAAATTCATGGATGACGCTTTCGAATCTTAAGACGGAGAAAAGCCTTGTGGAGAAAGCTGCAACCAGAGAAAAAGGGAAGAGTGAATCTACAGCACTCACTGAGTCAGAGTTTTATTAGGTTTATCACCTACTTTAACTACTTAAAATTGTTTCTGTCTCAAAGCAGTTGTTGAGAAGAGAGACAAACACATGTTTTTTCAAAGGAACAGACAAGGAACGAATAAAAGCTTTCACTTAACAAAGGTGAGAGCTTCACAACCTACAGAAGAGGAAAGAAAAGGAACCGAGGTGGCTCCATCCCAGAGTCCGCCTTTGAGGGCACCAGCAAGGCCGGCGCGGCAGGACATAGACTTACACAGCACAGCTGCCATTGACAAGATGAGGAGCTTGAGCAGCGTGTCTTGCTTCTCGTAGGAGAGCCGGAGAAACCCTAACTTGGTCATTTTCACATCAAAAGTGGAGCTTGAGGATGCTTTAACACCTGAAAGCAAGTGGGGATGATGATCAAAGAGTGAGCCAGCTTGCAGCCCCGCAATGACTCTAAATGTTTTGTGGAATAGGAGCTTAAGTAGCCAGCTCCTGGCCGAGGAGGCTGTCGTCCACACTCCACCCCAGCCAGGCACTTCCCCTCCCTTCCCCAAACCCCTTTGCCCCCCATCCTCACCCAATCAGTTGCCCCAAGGCTCAGCGGAGGTTTTTCTTTTACAGAGACCAGAACTCCTTCGGGGCAGAGGACGCGTCGGTTTCTCTGCATCCAAAAACAAAACCAAGCATAAGCTTTTAGCAAGAACACTACATTTTCCCTGGTTGGTTTCTTGAAGTTTAACCACCACCTGTAAGCGATGCACAAAAAAGGTAATCCATGCGGATCATGAGAAGTCAGTGCTGTTTTCTCATACACAGGAGGTCTGAATGGCTCCTGGCCGCCCCCATTTTGATTTCCTGATGTTAATCATATACATCCTGATGGTTTCCTCACGTGGACCAGCACAGTAAGTCAGCTTTGCTTATATCAGACAACAAGGCTGTTTAATTTGGTTTAATTAATAATGGGTGGAGGAAGAGGCAGCAAAATCCTAGTATCCAACACCAAGGAAGTGAAACTGTGGCCAGAGAATAATATCTTTCTACTCTGATTTCTTTAAAATACTTCTTTACCCAATAAATCTGGGAAAAACACCCCACTGCTCCCTGCAAATTCAGTCCCAGAACCGGTGGATAAATCCTCAGTTCACATCTCTGAGCTACGACACCAGGGAGGGCAGATTCAGCCAGGCTGAGATTTAGACATAAAACACCAACCAGGCCTGGGTCTTTCTGCGACCTCGAAGGGATTCTGACTGACACGCGCTCATCGCTAACTGATACAGAAATAACCCTGCGTTGTAATTATTTCCTGGTTCCCCTGGGGATAACAAGAAGCAGCTAACGATGATATAACCACTGTGGTACTGCTGGCACCCCGATTGCCTCAGCCCCGACAGACGACTCGGGGGTGGAGGGGACTCTTTGCCATCCAGTAACACCACAGCTACCGGGGGAACCAGCAGCCCCCGGCCAGTCACCAGATACTGGGGTGGGAAGGAAGAAAAGGCGTCCCTGGGCTATGGACTATGACCCCGCACTTGCCACCGGCCCTTCCAAGCTTGCCTGTGTCCTACAAGATGCTGTGCCCCCCCCACCCCCCATGCTTCACCCCATTGCTCTGTGCCTTCAGGGACTTGACAACCCTCCACCCCACAGCCCTGGGCAACCCCAAACCCTACGCACCCCATCCGTCCAAGTCCTAAAGGCTGCAGCCCCTGGACCAGCAGTGATGCAGCTCACCTGGGCACCCCACAGCATCACCCACCCCAAAACCTGCGAATTCACAGGCCTGGGCACCCCACAGCATCACCCAACCCCAACCTGCAACCCCACCGGCCTGGGCACCCCACAGCATCCCCCACCCCCAAACCTGTGACCCTACAGATCCGGGCACCCCATACCACACGCCTGGGCACCCTGTAACCGTGCAGCCCATCATCCCACAGCCCTGGGCACCCCGCAGACCCTCAGCCCACATGCCCGGGCAGCCCACAGACCCTCACCTACCCCAGAACCAATGGTCCCACAGACCTGGGCACCTCACAGTATCACCTACCCCAAAGCCTACGACACACAGACGTGGGCACCCCATAACCCCACAGAACCTCGCCCCACAGCCCCGGGCACCCCACAGCCCCAGGTACCCCAACACCCATGACCCCACAGGCCTGGGCACCCTGTAACCCCACAGCCCCTCGCCCCACAGGCCTGGGCACCCCATAACCCCACAGCACCCCGCAGGCCTCCGCACTCCCTCACCCCGGACCCGGCCTCCCCGGCACAGGCCGCCCCGCCGCCCCGCCGCCCCGGGCCCGGCCCTCACCCGGGCGCCGCGCTCGGCCCCGCCGCCCCGGCCATCCGCCCCGCGCAGCCGCCCTCAGCCCGCCACCGGGGCCCGCCTCTAGCCCCTCGCCATTGGCCTTCACCGACGCCACTCTACAGGCGACCGCCCTCATTGGCCGCCGCGCCGCGCACTCAGCATAGAGCAGGGGTGTGGCGGCCGCGCACACCGCCTTCCTATTGGCGGAGGGAGGGGCTGGCGGCGAACGAGCCGTGACGTGGCCGTGCGAGCCAGAGCGGTGGGCGTGGCGCCGCGGAACACGTGGGCGGATACGGAAGCGCGCCGTGCTCTTTCCCCTCCCACCCACCCCAAAACACGTGGGCAGCGCCACGTGGGCAGCGAAGGGCTGGAAATGGTGGTTTCGCCGTTTAATGTTTCGGAGTGAAAATACCAGAGAAAAGTTGATAAACCGGCCCCTCCCGCCCCAAAAAACCCGCCCCGAACTCCGGAGGGTCCCTTCCCTGACCCCTGGAGACACGGTACATGCACGGGGAGGGGAACAGAGTGCCAGCCCGTACAAAAGAGTCCGCTATAAAACAAGCGCAGGGTGCAACGTGGCTCCTCCAAACTCCCAAAGTTGTTAAAAATCGACCTTTTTTTCCCCAATAAATTTCCTGCAGGGGCGAGCTGGATCCTGCCCATCCCCGGGGGATGTTTTTGGGGACTGAGGGGTGTCCCGGCTCAGCGCCCCGGCGTGGGCGCATGCTTGGCAGGAGAGGGCTGGGGGGAGAGGAGCCGGTCGGAGGAGGAGGAAGCGCCGCTCAGGGCGGATTGAAGGTAAACGGTCTTGTGAAAGAGTCTGTTGCTGAGGAAAACCACCAGGGAGAAGAGTCGGAGCTGGAAGTGGCTGAAAGGGAAGAGAGTCCGTCAGCTCCTGGTGCCAGAACCGCCGGGTTTTGGGGGGTTTAACGGGGCGGGAACTCACTAGGTTTTGCTGGGGGTCCTCGCTTCGTTGGCGCTGATGATGAAGAGAGGGAAAAGGATGGAAAAGAGGCAACCGCTGGAAGGGGAAAGCAATGATAATAAAATAAAAATAAGATAGATGCCGGGTTGGTTTGGTGTCCCCGACGAGGGGCGGGGGGATGTGGTTGGGATTTGGTGTTCCCAAATGGCAGGGGGCCAGTCACAAAATGGCCACCCTCCCGGTGACTCACCTGATGATGTAAGAGGATTGCATGGCCGTGAGGAAAGCCAGCGGTAAGCCGAAGCCGAAGTAGTAGGGCCAGTTCCTCTCGATGTTGGATAACCGTTGGTGCATTTCGATTCCTGGTGAGGAGAAAAAAAGATCCTGCCAAAGCGAAGCCATGGGGCGGAAAAACTGTCCTCGCGCCGTGTAAAAACGGGGAGGAAAGTGTAGAAAAACCGCCTTAATCCAGGAAACCCTCACCTTTGTTGAACCAGCGGTACTCAAAGCAGTAGAGTGAGTAGAGCAGTGACATGTGGAGGAGGCCGACGAACTGGCCGACGAGATCGATGGGGAAGAGGCTCACTATCATCCCCTGGAGACGGGGGGGGGGGGGGGAAGGAGCGGGTGAGCGAGGGGCGTGGCGGATTTGCGGGAGCCGGAGGGCACGAGGGGGAGCGGGGTATGTTTTTTTCTGGCTCGCGGCTCTGATCATACCTGGATGAGGAACAGTGCCTGCAGCAAGAGGTTGAACAACATGTCAGCAATGATTTTGCTGACACTGGGAAAGGGGTGAGGCTTTCGGCCGGAAACCTCGAATGCTAGATCGGCGATGTCCTGTGAAAACAACCGAAAAGGCGCTCGGGGGGGGGTTTTAACCTCATGCCAAAACACTGCCTATGCCGCCAATTGAGCCCTAACGAGGAAAATCCCTGCCTTAATTCACTCGACACAGGGTCCAGGCTCCCGTCACCCACCTGAAACCAGATGGCGTTGACGACCTTACTGAGTACGAAGAGGGGAAGGACCCAGAGGGCGCTGAAAATGGAGGTGAGGAGGAACTCCAGCCAGGACCAGACGTCGCCATGTAAGGACGGGTCACCTTCGGGAGAGGGAGGAACGCGTGAGGAACCTCCTCGTTTCACATTGCACGTGTTTCCCAGTGTCGACTCCGCACCACGGGGAGCTTCTCCCGACCGTGGGGCAGGAGACATCTCCGATCACAACTTTTACTTACTAAAAAGAACATTTCCACCCGCTTTTTATTATTTACTTGCAAAAATATTCTGACACCCGTGCGTTATGAGCAGTAAAACCTCCCCCCGGGCTAGATCCCCACCGCACCATTTGTGGCGTTATCCATCTCTCTGCTTTTCTACTAAATAATTAACAACGGCCTCGATTAATACGGGGAGGAAGAGGAAAACGCGGTGGGAGGAAGCACCCCACGGGACAAAGCCTCAGCACCCCGTGGATGGCGTGACACCCCGTAACACCCACAGAAGAGATCCTTACCGATGATCTGTGCCGTGACCGACTGCAGGACAGGGATAAATACTCGGTAGAACAAGAACAGACTAAGCTACGAGGGGGGAAAAAGAAACAAGGAGGGTTCTCAGTGAGGTGCCGCACCAGCGTTTCTTGCGCTCCCATAACGGCTGGCACGAAGGCAGACCCTCTGCTCCCCCACGTTATGATCCGTGAACACAGAACCAAGGGATCTCTCTTTTAACACCCAAAAATCTATAACCAAGCATTTTCCTTTTAATATTTCTGCGCCGATGCCTTGTATCCAGCCGCAGACTAACAGAAAAGCGAAGCCGGGGGTTTATTAGGCTGCCAAGCGGCCGCTCCGCTGAGGATCAGCCACATGAAACAGCGGCGCTAAGGTCGGAGCTGAGGAAACATCTTCTAACTTATCAATATTCCATTTGCTAAAGCAATATCCTGGAACGCAGCGGAGCAGGAGTTGAATATTTAGGGGAAGAGCGATCTCGAAGGCTTGGAAAAGCAGCGCGGGTTTAACGGGCAGGTCTGCGGTCCCACACCCCATATCGGATCCCTTAAAACAGCGTTGGGACCAAGAACTCCGCGGCTCCAACCGATCCCTGTGGCCAAGCTGACGGCTCACTGAGGGTGGCACTGGCTTTCACAGGGGTTTTTTAAATGCAGAAAATAAGAAAAAAAAAAAATCTGCTTACCCAAAACACACCTCCGTTCCAGGCACAACACTGAAATATCCGGCTCACTATCCGGGGTTCGCTGCAGAGCAGGGGAGATGGGAGAGACACGCGTTAAAGTCCCAGCACCTGGACGAACATCCCCAAACAAGCGACAAAAGCTTCCGTCCTGCATTTTGGACACCTTAGAAAGGTCAGAGATAAGCAGCTCGACGCCAGCAATGCACCCGATTTTATCGGGACACAGGAATAATCCTGGAAGAAATCCCTGTGCAGGCCGGCACCAGGATTCAGCCGGTGCATGGTCTGTGGGAGATTTACATCGGGGAGACTCAACCGTTATCAATTCCCCATATTTTCACTGAAAGGGAGAAAAAGCAAAGCTTTCATCCAGATTTTACAGCATTTATTAAAGAGTTTTTCCTCCTCAAACCCTCACCATGATAAAATTGGGGTTTTCTGGGTGCTTTTTGTTCTTGGAAGAGACCAAAGCTCGGGGTGGTTTTGGCTTCTTGTTCCTTGCAGTGTATCTGGGGACACGCAGGGGGGCAGCTCTTGTATTTGTAGTTGTAAATACACCTTGAAAGGCGCGTTTCTGACCAAACATCACCGCGTTAAGCGGCGGCCTGGCTGGAATTAGGGCAGTGGAGAAACATCTCAGCGGAGTTTGGGAGCCAGGCACAAGAACAGATGCTGGTTTGCTCCCACGTGGGTGTAATTCCGGCGGTTCCCAGCCTCGGTGGATGTGACTGCCGAGCTGCAGAACATGGCGAGGCTCGGGGAAAAACAATACTTGATCTGCCCCAGATGAATAAATCAGGTCTGAGCTGCCATTTCTCCCTCGATCCCACCACTACCAACAACAATGACGGATATTTGAGGGACAGCGTGCGTATTCCGGAAGAAAAGAAACCAGGAAATCCACGTTCTTTCAGCTTCTTCCACACCTTCCATACTAATTGCATACTCTTTATTGTCAAACACAAATATCTGAGTTCTTATCTTGCGCGAACAGTTCCGGTATCGTTACACAGAGTGGAAAAAGGGTGTTTCATGCCACATTTTTCATATTTATTGGCTCCGTGCTTCAGCGCGATCGGGTTTAGGAGCCACTTGCAAACGTACAGCACAAGCTCTGCTTCCGCCCAGGTCGCCGACGGTCCTGACAAGTATTTTTACAGAGATCTTTGCAAGATCTCGCAACATTAGTGGCTTTATTTCTTAAGCCCCGCTTACCTCGACTTCCCTTTTAGCCAGACTACTGCGATATGACAGATAATTAGGAGGGGGAAAAAAAAAGCACAAGCACCACCAAATCACAACGACTGCCTGAGGTTTTGCAATTCATCGGGCTCTTCAAAGCTCCAGGCAGAGTCCCTGCTGCCCAGAGACGGGAAGTGAATTACCTGATCTCAGACTCATCAGGCCCCGTAATACTCACTTCTCTTGCTTCTTCTCCTCCATGTGAAACCTCCGCTGGGCGAGCGCGCTGTTTGCTCTCCTTCGCCTCTGCTCTTCCCTCTTCTGCTGGATCCGGGCGTCCAGCTTAGAGATGGTGCAGATGCCCCAGATGGAGTCCTTAATTCCCTGCGGACGTGAGGAGCAGCCGTCACGCTCCGCCCCCGGGGAGAGGGGGAACAGAATGCACCCACCAAAAACCTCCCAGTTACAGAAGGGGATGGAGCGGCAGCCACCCTCGCTCCCCGGCTGGCGGGGGAAGCCGGCCCCAGGCGCAGCCAGAGCCAAGGCCGGGAGCAGCAACGCTGACTGTTTTCCACAGCCCGCTGACCTAAATCACCACGTTCCAGCACCTCTAGGAGCAGCAGTGGTTTGTTTTTTTTTAAAAGGTGTGATTTCTCATCCAATCTCCGTTATTTATAACCCTGGCAAAAGCTGAGGAGTCAGATCTCTCACTGCCCGTTTCTCCTGCCTGGCAGACAGCCCTTCATCCCCTGCCAGCATTTCTAAGACTAATAAAATTGTATTATACAAAATATTTAGGATGTGCAAAGTCCTCGTGGCCTGAGCTCGATGCTTACTCCTTTTAGGAACAAAAGCATCTGTGCTCGTCCCAGAAACATCCCCAAAGCATCAGCCACATCCGTGCACACCCATTTCCTTTAGAAGACGCCCAAGCAGTGATTTCCAGCTTCAAAAACATACCGTAGCCATCATTATTAAAATTTCACTTCAAAATAAAGACTGTAAGGGCACTGGTGTGAGCCAGGTCAGAGCCACCACCCTGGCGACCATTCAGTGTATGGAGTTTTTGACCAAAGAAGATAAATTTTGATGCCAAACGCGCATCAAACGGCTGAATGCAACGCTGCTGGTACCTAACGAGGCAGAAATTAATTACACGGGCTGCTCTACCCACCGCTTTACAGATGGCACGAGAGCATCACGCCACAACACAAGTCCTCCTGCCTTAGGTTGCAGGCAGCATGCCGCAGGTCTTTAAGATCAAACCCAGTGAGTTTTTATGAACCAAGTTATTTCTGAAAATGAGTTATTTTGTAGCATCGTGTCACAAACGTTTTTAAGCCTGTATTGAGGCCTGGACGATACAAGACGGCACGAGAGCACTGAGCTCACGTGAAGCCACGTCATCATCGTGACACAGCTGTGATGTTTATACAGGATATAAATAAACTGTTGCCCAAAGGAATCCATCACAGGTTCAGCAGTGCCCCACATGAATGCCGAGCCCTTTGCAACAGCCACACCACGCAGCAGCCAGCGAGAGAGGACCTGAAATGCGGGGACTTACCCTGACGAGGTCATGAAGGAAGGTTTTCACGCTGTCTGCCATCTTGACTCCAGCATCACCTCCGGTTCCAAAACTATCAACTACAGGGAGAGGGGAAAAGCCGAACCCAAACCTCTCTCATCCTGGAGAGATGGGAAACAGATGGAGCCTGCAGAGAGAAAAAACAGGGCCATGGCCGGTGTTAACAGCGTCAATCTGAGTGGGGTAATGACGAGCTGAGTCAACAGGCCTCCCATCAGGCAACCGTCCTCGAAGATACATTTGAGAAAGGACCCATCCTGTTAATTCCACAGTGTCTTGTGGTTTCAGCAACACGAGAGCCTGTATTTCTATGCAGCAAAACACCTCGCCGAACTAAACGCTGTGCCGCTCATTTTTGGAAGAGAAAAGCTGGCAGAACCAGCCCACAGAGGCGTGAAAACAGCTTTGCTAAATCTAATGTTAATTTAACACTTCACGACTCAGCGCCTCCTCTTCCTCGTGCGCCAGGAACTCAAGGCCTACAATTAGCAGCCTGACAAAATGAGGGCTGCTCTTGAGACATCCCATAAGCTTTTGCCCAAAGCACCAATTACTCCAAACAACCCTATTGCCAAAAGCATTGCGCTAAGACTTCTGCTCCCTGTAAAGCACCACAGAAATACAGAGTTTGAATTAAGAAAAAAGGGGGGGAAAAAAAAAAAAAAACCCAGCTAATAAAACTCGTGGAGCTTTTCCACCAGGATTCAAAACATTCTTCTCCCAGGCAGGAGCTACCAGCAGCTCCGGAGCAGGCTGGTATCGCAAGCCCTGACATGCCGGTGTTGCTGTTGCTCTGTAACGCACAGCGCAGAATACAATTAAAAATAATTTTTTAAAAAAAGGTTTTATTTTGGCTCTTCCAAGACAAAACCTGCCAGGGTTTGAACTACACCTCGGTGAAACATCCCAACACCAGCTGGGATGAAACTGTGGCAGCAGAACCAGCCTCCAGCTTTACTGACATCACCCTTGGGTGCCTTAGGCACCCGCACCCTAAAATCAAGCCTTCGAAGGGGACACGCTTGGCCCCAGGCACGGCGTCGGGGTCTTTTCGCTTTACTCAGGTGTACAAGGCATCCGAGGTCCGGGTCCCGCTGACAGACCCAAGGCAGAAACAAGCTTTTTCTTTGTTCCAGGCGGCCGCGCCTCACCACCCTACAGCGAGACCCTAGTGCCATATGCTCCCAGCTTCTGCAGAAAGCCCTGCTTGATTTGGTGTTACCCAGGAGTATTGCTGGGTAGCTGGGGAGCACCCCAGGGTTGGGGGGCACTGTGAAAGGTGGGGGGATCCTCACAGCACCCCGTAGGTGCCAGAGTGGGGAGCCCAGGTCTGCCCCGCCGTTATGCTGTGTGTGGGGATTGTTTTCCCCTGCTGTTAATGGGGGTGAGCCCCGTGGTCAGCCCGGGGTGGGAGCTCACATGTACCTCGGGGCTGCCCCTGTGGTTACCGGGGACCGTCACCCATATTGCTCCCTTGGGGGGGGCACGGTTTTACCTCAGGGCTGTCCCCACGACCCAAAATTACCTAAGGGTCCTCCCAGGGACCTGTGGGGGTGTGTGTGGGGGAGGGCAGAGTTACCCTAGGGCTGCCCCATGGATCCCCAGAGGGCTGCCCCCGCAATCCAAAATTACCTCAGGGCTGCCCCAGGGATCCCCCGAGACCCACAGTTACCTCAGGGCTGTCCCCGCAACCCAAAATTACCTCAGGGTTACCCCGCGGATCCCCCGAGGCCTGCAGTTACCTCAGGGCTGCCCCACCCTCCCCGGGGGTGACACCCCCAGGGAGCCCACAGTAACCTCAGGGCTTCCCCACCCACCGGCCCCGCAGCCACCTCCGGGCTGCTCCCCTCTCCCCCTCACTCACCGGCGGCCGGGGGATCACGGCGGGGATGGCGGCCCAGCTCCCGCCGGCCCGGCCGCCGCGCACCGCGCATGCGCAGAGCACCCACCCGGCCGCTGCGCAGCCGCGCGCAACGCCCCACCCCGCGCAGGCGCACTGCCGCCAGCTCGGCCCCCCCCCACCCTGCGCATGCGCAAGGTGCCGCCCGGCGGCGCCGCAGAGCCGCTACGGGGCGGTAACGGTGCTGAGTGGGGACGCTGGGGGGAACTGGAGGGGATTGGGGGGATACTGGGGGGAATGGGGGGGATAGTGGGGATACGGGGGACACTGGTGGACACTGGGAGTGGGGGTACTGGAACATAATGGGGGCATTGGGGGGAACTGGGGAGATAATGGGGATACCGGGGCTGGGGGCACTGGTAGACACTGGGAGTACTGGAACATAACGGGGGCATTGGGGGGAACTGGGGACGCTGGGGGGAATGGGGGGATAGTGGGGACACTGGGCACTGGAGGGAGAATGGGAATACTGTGGGGACACTGGGAATGGGGGCGCTGGAAAATAATGAGGCACTGGGGGGAATTAGGGACAATGTGGGGGTAATGGGGATACTGGGACTGGGGGCAATGGGGGGAACTGGGGACACGGGAATTACTGGGGACACTGGGCACTGGAGGGAGAATGGGAGCACTGGGGGGACACTGGGGCTGAGGGTACTGGAACATAATGGGGTTGCTGAGGGGAAATGGGGGGATAATGGAGACACTGGGGGGATACTGGGACTGGGGAGTACTGGGGGGGCAACAGGGAAGTGGGGGCGGGGGGTGTGGGAACATAATGGGAGCACTGGGTCTGTGGGGGAGGCAGAGTAATGGGGAGAACAGGACTGAGGGCACTGCGGGGGGGATACTGGGAGCACTGGAAGTGATCGCCTGGCAGCTGTGGCCATGCTGTACTGGGGTGGAGCTGGGGGTAATGGGTGGCAAGTTGAGGGGCAGCCCAGGGGGTGTGTTTTGTGGGAGGGTCACCCCCCATTTCATTACCCCAGCACACGCATCATCCATCGCTTTTATTTCTGCAGGGCACAACACCAGTCCCCCACCAATATCCAGACTGGGGAGGGGGTTCCCACCGCCGTGCCTCAGTTTCCCCCCCTGCCCCCCTCAAACCACCCCATCTTCCTCCAGGGGCTCCCCCTCAACCAACCTCCCCCATCCCAACCGCCGCAGGTCCAAACTCTCGTATTTTCCCTTCACCACCAGCTCGGCCACGGCTCTGCCGGCAGCGGGCGCATGTTGTAACCCATGTCCACTAAAACCCGCTGCTAAAAATAGATTTTCTAATTTGGGGTGAGGACCCAGCACCCCGTTACAGTCGAAGGTGTTATGATCGTAATAACCCGCCCAAGCCCCCCGGGGATGGAGGGATTCAAAGGCTGGGACGCGCCGAGCCAGCCGGGGCCAGACCTGCTCCTGGAAAAAATCATGATCCACTGAGAGATCGCCTGGATCTGGCTCTTCCTCCTAAAAAAAAAATACCATAAATTGGGAGTGGTCTAAAAAATGAAAAAATAACTGGGGGGGTAAATAATATAGGGGACCCCCTTTGGGCTCACCTCGGGTGGGCTCATGCCGCCAAGGTAGTTGCCAGCAATGCCGTCACGGCGAAAATAAGCGCCGGTGGTGTCGACGAGGAGGGGGCAGGAGAAGCCGGGGCCGTCGGGGCAGTGCCAGGAGAACACGTACCTGTGGGGATCGGGGGGATGCCCCACCCCCCAAAAAAAATGGGGGTGAGGGGCTCAGGCTGCTTCACAAAATGATGGTGGGATGTATCCCCCCCCAAAAAAAGGGGTGCAGTAAAGCACCAAGGGGTGCAACCCCAATGGAGAGGTGATGGCAGGATGGCCCCCCTGGCTGTGAACCCCAAAAAATTACACCCCACACCCCACACCTCTTCCTGGGCTGGATGGGCAGGGGGGGCTGGCAGAGCTCCCCCGGCAGCCCCTTTGCCTTCAGCAGCTCCCCGGCCCAGGCGCCGGCAGCGTTGATCACGATGGCGCAGGCGACGGGCTGGTACTCCAGGCTGTCCGGCATGTGGATCTGGGCAGCGGGGTGGGAATATGAAGGGGGAGGGTCATGGACACTCGTGGGGATCCCCCCACCCCCGCGTGGGGTGTAGGGGACACGCACACATGCGCACTCACGTGGACATATCTGATGCGTGCGGTCGCCGGTGCCATTTCCCATGGTGGCATCATGTCCTCAGCCGAGGTGACGAAACCTGGAGGGTGTTTTTTTTGGTGGGGGGTGAGAGGCGGGGTCCTGGGGGATGGCAAAGGGGGGGTACCCCATGGGGTGTGTGTGTCCCCCTCACCTCGCACCTCCCCGGAGCAGCTCTGGACCCCCAGGGATGTGGCTTTGTGTCGGAAAGCGTTGAGGAGGGTCCAGGGGTCGAACCAGCCTTCATCCTGCAGACCTGGGCGGGGGGGAAACATGCGGGGTGGGGGGCAGCAGTGTGAAACTCCCAAAAAAAACACCCCAATTTTGGAGTGACTGGACCCCTGCTTCCCCAAATAAAGGGAAGATGAAGGATATACCCAGCAAAGAGGGAGATGAAGATGAGGATGGGGATGTGGGTTGAGGATGAGGATGAAGATCAGGGTTGAAGGGGCATCCCCACGCCCCACCCCCCCCATACCGTAGGATGCCACAGCCACGTCCTCTGTGTCTATCCAAGGGAATTTCGCCTTCAGCTGGGTGGGGGACAGCAGGGCCACCTGCACCCCTTCCTCCCTGGGGACACCCAGCATGCAGAGGGGGGTCAGGATGAGACACCCTCGCCACCCCCAAAACCCCATCCCCCGGCACGGTGTACGGGGTTGTGCCCCCTCCTACCCCGCACCTCTGGAGCTGGACAGTGGCCTCCAGCCTGGCAGCACCCTCGGGGGGGGCAAGGAAGAGGTACCCTGAGGGCTGGAACTGGATGTCGATGGGGGGCTCGTTCGGCACCCTGAGGTGCTCCTGCAAGGGATGGGGCACCCCGATGAGCAGGGCTGGGGACTCACCCCCTAAATAACACACACACACCCCAAAATAACCCTACATACATTGATGTTGCGGAGGAAGCTGGCAGAAAAGCGGGACATGCGGATATTTTCCGGGAGGGAAAACTGCTGCCGGATCCCCCCCACTGACAGCACCGTGGAGGCTTGGGAATACTGAAGAAGAACGCCCCCGCCAAAAAAGCGGGGTTCAGGGGGGGTCCCCAAGACTACAGCCCGTCCCGGGAGGGGGATGCCTCACCGTGGGGTCACGCTCCACCACCAGCACCTTCATGCCGTGCCGCTGGCCCTCCAGCACCTTCAGCCAGTACGCCACCGACCAGCCCACCACGCCGCCCCCCACCACCACCACATCGGCTTCTTCAGGGGGGCGTGGGCCCAGGGGGGCTCCCAGGGGGGTCCAGCCCCCCAACCCGCCCCCCAAGTCCGGCACCTGATCCTTCAGTGTCTGACCCAGACGCTGCAGCCCCGAACCCAGGTCTGCCGGTGTATTGGGGGGGGGGCTGGCTGCCAGGCCTGGGACCCCCCACTTCCCTCTGGGAAGCCCCCAGCACCCTCTACATCCCCTGGGACCCTCCAGGCCCCCTCCCAGTTCACTGAGCGCCCACCCCAGCCCCTCTGGGACCCCTCAAGGACCCCCCGGGTCCCCTAGAACCCCTCAGGACTCTCTGGGACACCCCCGGTCCCTGGGACCGCCCCCAATCCCTCCTGGGTCCCCCCCAGTGCCCTCTGGGACTCCCCAGTGCCCTCCCAGTACCCTGGGAACCCCCCAGTCCCTCCTGAGTCCCCCCCAATGCCCTCTGGGACACCCCCAGCACCCGGAGATCCCGCCAGTCCCTCCTGCCTCCCTCCCACTCCTCTCTGGAACGCCCCAGGATCCTCCCAGGACTCTGGGACCCCACCTAGTCCCTCCTGGGTCCCTCCCAGTGCCCTCTGGAACCCCCCAGGACACACACCCCCCGTGACTTCCCCATTCCCTACCCGCCGCATCCCTTTGACACCACACCCCATTCCCCCGGGACCCCCCAACGCCCCTCCCGCCCCCTAGTGACGCCCCCACTCCCCCATGACCCCCCTCAGTGACACCCCCCCCACTCCCCCATGACCCTCCCAGTGACACCCCCCCAACTCCCCATGACCCCCCGTGACCTCCCCTCCGGTGCCCGCGGCTCCCCCCGGGTCTCACCGCGGAAGATGTCGGAGCTGAGCGGGGTCGCGGTGCGGAGGGGGCGGCCCGGGCTCCCCCCCGGGACCGGGGACCCCCCCGGGACCGCCCTCCACAGCCCGCGCAGAGCGCGTCCCCAAAGCAGCATGCCGGTTGGCCCCGCCCCCTCCGCGCCCCAGCACAACCACGCCCCCAGTCACCACGCCCCCTCCTCGCCATTCGCTTGTGGCCGCCCCGCCCCTTCCCATCCCCTCCGCCAATGGGCGCGTGGCGGGGCGGTGGCTTCCGGCGGAAGCGCGGAGGGCAGTGCGACGTGTGCGCGGAGCCGGGCCCGGCGCCCCCGCCGCCGCCATGCTCGACTTCTTCACCATCTTCAGCAAGGGCGGCCTCGTCCTCTGGTGCTTCCAGGGCGTCCGCGGGCCCGCCGCCGCCGCCACCGCGCCCGTCAACGCCCTCATCCGCTCCGTCCTCCTGCAGGTCCGCGCGGGGCGGGCGCGACCACCGGGCGGAGGGGGGCGCGGCGGGAGGGCGGGCGAGGCCATCTGCTTTGGGAGGGGGGGAGTGGGCGCAGGCGGGACCATCACCTGGGGGGCGGTTGGGAGGGACCACCCGCCTAAGGGGGGGGGGCAGTTGGTACCATCTGCCTGGGATGGGGTGGGTGGTTGGGACCACCTACCCGGGTGGTTGGGAGGGACGAAACACACAGGGGGACCCTTATCTGGGAGCTGGTGGGATCACCCAGTTGGGGGGGGATGGATGGGTGAGACCACCTGCTTGGGGGGACCACCTGCCTGCCGGGGGGAACGCACAAGGGACCCATTTTGGGGGTGAAGGATTTGGGGGTGAAGGATTGGGGGGTGGGGTGCTGGATCCCTTTTTGGGGAGAGGGAGATCGATGGGGTGGTGACAGGGATGATTTGGGGGTGGGGTTGGGACTGCCTGCCCAGGTGGGTGGGCTGGGTCACCAATATGGGATGTTGGACCACTTTTTGGGGAGCTGGGGAGGTCTCCTTGCTGCTGGCACCCACCTTCTGACGGCTCCTCTCCCCTAGGAGCGAGGAGGCAACAACTCCTTCACCCATGAAGCCCTCACGCTTAAATACAAACTGGACAACCAGTTTGAACTGGTGTTTGTGGTAAGTGACCTCCCCTGGGAGGGTGGGTTGCCTCTCCGCCCCCCCCCCCGGGGCGCCCTAAAACCCCAAGGGAGAAGGATTTCCCTGTAAAAGGGGCGCTCAGGTGCGGCTTGGTTTGGGAGAGGTGTTTAATGCCCTCCTGAAGGGGTGAGGCTTCCCACTGCCTTCCCAAAAACCTCCCAGAGAGCAGCAGCTGAATCGGGGATGGGGTTTCATCAGCGCCACTTGGGAAAACAGGCAGCTTGCACGGTGATAACGGGAAGGTTTTTGCTGGTGCTGTGGTTTCTTCCTCCTCCCCGCACCGACGTGGGGAAACCGGGGCCTGTCAAAAGCCGGTGCCAGTTGGGAAACAGTGCGATGGGGATGGCTGAGCCGCGCATTAGGAAAAACCATCTGCAAGTTAGTGCTGATCCGGGCTGAAAACAGGGAGGACGATACCGGCTCGTTGCAGAAATGGATAGTTTAAGTCCGTACAGCTTTAGCTTGACTGCCAGAACTGGGTTGGCTCCTCTGGCTCTGGTATTTTGGGAGGTACAATGTGGGTCTCGTCATTCCTGGCTCCGGAGGGGTCCCGGCATAGCCAAGCGCTTCCTCCCAGGGGAGCTCAGTGTGTGGACGTGGGGGTGTCAGCCGTATACCGTCGCAGTTTATTTTAATCATCTGTGATAGGATTAAAACTCATTAAACCTCAAACAGAAGCTGTACAGGCTGCGACATCTGAAAAAACCTTTTTACTTTGACCAGATCTGTTTAAACAAAGGCAGGAATGCATCATCCCGTTTACTTTGGGAACTATTTTAACGCTTTCCCTGTCAGTCTCCCTGTACTTTTTAAATCCACGCAATCTTCGTTGTGTAGCCAAAGATAAGCAAAAAGCTTTCTGGTTTTTCACTTCACATCTTTGTTGCCGTGAAACAGGCAATCTGTTTTTATCGGTGTCACATTTTAAAGCGAAGCTCTGGGCCGTGCCGTTTTGTTTTTTCCTTCTATTTTCTTTCTGAGAGCACATTAAAAGCTCAGGAGGTCAGACTAGAAAACATAGCCTGAAGCCTGCCAAAATTAAAGCGCTCTGTATCCAATGGAGAGGTTCTCACTTCCTTCACAGCAAAGTGCTGCAATTAAATTAGCTGGAAGAGCAACATCCTTTCGCTGTGCTGCTTTGCAGGTGGGCTTTCAGAAGATCCTGACCCTAACCTACGTCGACAAGTTGATAGATGACGTCCACAAGGAGTTCAGAGACAAATATCGTAACGAGTTCCAGCAGAAAGGCACCCTGGGCCTCCTAAATGGCACCTTTGATTTTAAAGATGACTTCATGCGCCTTCTCCGGTAGCAGAGCCTTTTTTTTTTTTTCCTCCCAAGTTTCCATTTAGAGCAGAGGTAGATGGGGGGGCAGAGCTGAAATTCAGGCTAACGGGCCACTTCCCCACAGGGACGCAGAGGAGAGCAGTAAAGTCCGAGCTCCCACGGTAATGAAGACGTTTGAGCAGTCTCTCAAATCCCAGAAGACTGTCAAGTGTATGATAGAAACCCGAGGGGAGAAACCAAAGGAGAAAGTCAAGAACAAGAAGAATAAAGGTTCCAAAAAAGAGGGTGAGTTTATGGGAAAGATATACGGGGTGAGGGGAATAAATATTCCAGAGCTCTGTGTTCCAGCCTGCATGTTCCCAGTCCTCTCAGAGCACCCAAATGCTGGTCTGAGCTCATGTTGGCGCCCTTTCCGTCAGGATCTGAAGCTGTCACGGCGCCCGGTAAAGCGTCTGTGGGCGACAAGCAGCCCTCTGCCACCGGGGACAGGGAGGAACTGACCAAGGATGAAATCCTGCAAAAGAATCGGGAGGAATTCTTCAAGAGACACATGAAAGCAGGGGAGAAGTCCAGGTGGGAAACAAGGATGTGCTCAGTCTGCATGTGCTTCAGACCCCTCTTCCTGGCGTGCCTGGGCTGAGCCTCTCCTTCCTTCAGTGACCCCTGGAAGTCAGACCTTGCTCTCCTGGCCCTTATTTCCCTTTTCCTTATTTCCCTGCTTGCTGGAAAGACTGGAAAAAAGCCTGCTCAGGGTCCTGGAGGGGTAAAATTGAGCCTGATCCCTTCCCTGGGAGAGCCAGCAACCCAGTGTGTGCCTGGGAGAGGTCCAGATCTCTTTTTGGTGAGGCTTTCCTGCCGTGAGCAAAGGGCAGCGGCACATCGATGACTGGCTCAAGCTAAAGTGGACTGACAGAGGGTTAAAGTTCCAACAAACAAACTCTGGAGACTGAATCAGCCAGGTTTAGCCTTAGGTTCTGCTTTTTTGTGTAACCCAGGCTTTTAATTTTCACAGCTTCTAAGGAGGTGATTGCTGCTGCTTCCCTGTGCTGAACAAAACGTGTTTCTGGGCTTTATTTAAACAGATCTCCAAAGCCTGAGGCACAGAAGGAGAAGGGGAAGAAGCCCCGAGTGTGGGATCTGGGGAACTCTAATGCCAAAGTACTCGATTACAGTAACTCCGCTACCAACGGAAGTGCAGAGGCTTGTCCTGTGGAGGAGTTTGACCCTGATACAGTAAGGAACGGTCAGGTCACTGTCCGCTTCAGCGCGTTGTTCTGGGCTCAGCTGGGCATTGCAAACCCAGCCTGGTGTCCGCGGCTGGCTGAGAAGGTGTCGGAAGCAAGGATCGTAGCGCCTGGCCCTTAAAGCTGCTGCCTAAAGGGTGTTTTCTCCAGCTGTGGCCTCTGTAAACAGCACTAGATGGGGTCAGCCCGCTGAGCCCTCGTGGCAAAGATCTCAGCAGAGCTGTCTCTTGGTACTGCCAAGCATGCGGGGGGAGAGGATGGTAAGCAGTTGCCGATTTTCAGGGCATGTCTTTTCTTCCCTGCCCCTCGCAGGCCCTGGGGGATCGAAATAGGGAGCCTGGCCGCCTCTACGACCTCGAGTATGAGAGTGACGACGAAGCCGAAGAGGAGAAGGTTATTCAGAACCCTTCAAAACCCAGGTAGAGGCTCCTGCAGCCCCCACTTGTCACACGCTGCTTGATTTTTCTCCTGTAACTCCTCTTCCAGTCTAGGCAGTAACACAAGGGGGACAAATTGGTGCGTTTGTCAGCTGCGTGGTGGGCTTTTGCATCTGGGCATTGCGTGCCCTATGCAACTCGCTCCTCAAACCTAAAGGTACCTCCTCTGCTTCTCCACAGCGCGAAGAAGGGTGGCCTGGGGGGCATGTTTGGCATGCTGAAAGGCCTGGTGGGCTCCAAGAGCTTGACGAGGGAGGACATGGACCCCGTACTGGAGAAGATGAAGGATCACTTGATTGGTATGTCTAGATCCACCGTGAGCGGGTTAGTTTGAGGTGGTTCCCAGTGCTCCATGGGGGTGGGCCCCAGCGTGGGGTAGCACCTCCGGTTTGGGACCTTCTTGCCCACAGGAAGGGTGCTTGTCTTGCCTCTGGGGAGCCCTCGAAGGCACATCAAAAGAGGGGCAGCAGTCTCGTCTGGTGGGGTTCCTGCACACTGACTCCATCCTTCCCTTGATGCGGATATCTGGCGTGTGTAACCTTCTCAGCAGCGCTAACTCCCCTCTCATTTCTTTCTTGAAGCAAAAAACGTGGCAGCTGAGATCGCAGTGCAGCTCTGTGAATCGGTGGCTAAGAAACTGGAAGGGAAGGTGATGGGAACGTTCACCAGTAAGTGGCCGTGCATCCTCCTGCGTGTGGTTTGGGGCTCGGGAGTGTTCCCCAGGCGTGACAGGTTCTCTTCCCCTCTCCTCCTCCCTAGCGGTGACCTCGACGGTGAAGCAGGCCCTGCAGGAGGCTCTTGTGCAGATCCTGCAGCCCCAGCGCCGTGTCGACGTCCTCCGTGATGTCATGGATGCCCAGCGCCATCGCCGACCCTACGTGGTCACTTTCTGTGGTGTCAACGGTGTCGGGAAGTCCACCAACCTGGCCAAGGTAGGACATGGTCCTCCTGGTCTCTTGGGGCAGGTGCTGAGGTCAGGCTGTGGCTCCTCATGGGCTTTTCGTGATCTTTTGTTCACCTACAGATCTCGTTCTGGCTCATCGAGAATGGTTTCAGCGTCCTCATCGCCGCCTGTGACACCTTCCGTGCGGGAGCGGTGGAGCAGCTCCGCACCCACACCCGTCGCCTCAACGCCCTGCACCCTCCGGAGAGCCACGGCGGACGCACCATGGTGCAGCTCTACGAGAAGGGCTACGGCAAGGATGCCGCGGGGATTGCCATGGAGGCCATCTCCTATGGTAGGTGGAAAACCGGCGGCAGGAGAGGCTGTTTTGGGGGAGCATCCTGCTTAATGTTGCTTTTTGGTTTTCCCCAGCGCGGAACCAGGGCTTTGACGTGGTCCTGGTGGACACGGCGGGCCGCATGCAGGACAATGCTCCCTTGATGACGGCGCTGGCCAAACTCATCGCTGTCAACGCTCCCGACCTCGTCTTGTTTGTTGGGGAAGCACTGGTGGGAAACGAGGCTGTGGATCAGCTGGTGAGCATCAAGGCTTTGTTTCCTGAAAGATTGAGGCGGGGAGGGGGGGAAAAAGCACCTGCTTTTTCAGGTTTTAGTGGAGATTTGGATGGTGGCAGCACCACAACTGCGTTTCTCTGCTCTATTCCTTTCCTCAGGTCAAGTTCAACAAGGCTCTGGCTGATCACTCCATGGCCCAGACGCCGCGGCTCATCGACGGGATCGTCCTCACCAAGTTTGATACCATCGATGACAAGGTAAGGAGGCTGTCAGGACGGCTCTGTGCAGAGCTTCCCGCTGGTGACTGCAGGGGGAGAGATGGGAATTGTCAAACACGGACTATTCCAGACACCATCCCCTGCCTTCCTCTTGCATTTGAGCCATTCCTATAAAATTTAGCAGTCTGATTTCCGCACACGTGGAAAACGGGGCCGTGAGGTCTCTTGGTTTATAGGCATTACTGTGGCGGCGCGTACAGGGGACTGTACAGAGCCGAGAAGTATGAATATACTGAATATTTGCCAAGCTCTTAGGCGCATTCCCCTGAGGAGGTAGTGCTGGGTTTGCAGGCTAACGGTGCTTGTTGTCCTCGGCAGGTTGGCGCCGCCATCTCCATGACCTACATCACGAGCAAGCCCATCGTTTTCGTTGGTACCGGACAAACTTACTGTGATCTGCGAAGCCTTAATGCCAAGGCCGTGGTCGCAGCGCTCATGAAGGCCTGAAACCCACCAAATTGCTGTTTGCAGATGTCCAAGAAGAACATGCTTTACCCCGTTACCGACTAGTCTTTCCTGTGTAGTGCAGAACAGAATGAAGGGATATCTTTTTTTTTTTTTATGGATAAAACCCTTTTTATCCAGCAAAAAACCCTTCCGCTGGGTTCCTTCATTCTGTTTTAAGTGACACAGGCTCCCTCGCAGGGAGGCTGAACCCAGAGCTTTGTATTGTTCCATGCTGCACGGGGCAGGGAGGGGGCAGCACAAGGACCTGCTGTGCTTTTTGGGGTGTTTAAAGGTGGGGTTTGTTTTTTGAGCTGCTTTTGATTTTTAGACCAGCTTAGGGAGGATGTAAGAGTGACTTCTTGTCAGGGGTGAGCAGGATAGCTGTCATGTTAGAAGATCTGGCTGTTTGTGTCGCTGCTAGTGGCAAACTAAACTAAAAATACTGGCGGGCTGTGCCGGGGCTGGAGCAGAAGATGCTAAATTACCTTAAGGTCCCTGTTTTTGTTGTCACTGGGATGCCGGAGCAGGGTAC
This sequence comes from Phalacrocorax aristotelis, assembly GCF_949628215.1. Taxonomy (NCBI): domain Eukaryota; kingdom Metazoa; phylum Chordata; class Aves; order Suliformes; family Phalacrocoracidae; genus Phalacrocorax; species Phalacrocorax aristotelis. Next base: position 7,885,619 of record NC_134297.1, on the reverse strand, counting down.
CTGGATGCTGTGTGGAGAACTGCAGCTGCTTGGTCCGATAGTGCTAATCCTGGCTGGGGAAGGAAGGCAGCATCCCCCTGCCTGTCTCCTGCCCGCTGGCCTCAGTGTTATTTGCTAGTAAAGAGAAAAAACAAAACAACAAACCAACCCAAATTAATACTGGAAGATAATGGTGGCTGATTGCTGCTTTCCTGCACCCTTTCTCCCCCTTCGAGTGCCTCTTGATCCCGGTCTGAAGTGCTACACTGAATAATACAAAACTCTCTTACGATGTCTTGTAGCTCTGTATCGCAGATGTGCTATAGTGCAATAAATTGAATGCTGTCTGCTAAGAGACATAATTTATATAAAATAAACTTCATAATTTGTTGTCTGTGTATAAATAACTTGCCTTTAGCCAGGACCTATTTTCTCCTTGGGGAGGGGAGACAAACTTCTGCCTGTCTGAGGTGTTGCAGAGGGCCTATAAATCACACACCAGCCAAAAGTTAAGTGAACAGGCCTTTAATACAAACTCCCAGGTACAAAACAGTGTACAGTATAAAGACAGGACTAGAAAACTGGAGTTTCCAGTGAAAAAACATGTTCAAGTTGTTTTTTTTAATTGAAAGTACAGGATACAAAAGCACTAAGTATGAAGTCAGAGGAGGTCGCAGCTCCTTCGCGAAGACCATGTTCTCTGGGCACACGTGGCCTTGGTAAAAAGACAATTACTATGTTAAACCAGGTGTCTGTCTGAGGAGGCTCTGCCCTGGCCTTTGCTCCTCTCTTAGACCAGCTTTAAACCACCCAGGCCTCCCTGGGAGCTGCTGGGTCTGGCTTAGGCCTGTCCTAAGGGCACAGGTCTTGAAGTGAGGCTGGTGCTCAAGTGCTGTGCCCTGCAGGAATGTCCTGCATCTTCTCACAGAGCTTCTTAAACTCATCCACGTCTCTTTGTATGAGCATGAAGTGTTCCAGGTCTGACTTGGGCTTCATGGCCTCTAAAAACAGGGCCTGAAATGTGATGTCATCAACAGTCCAACCACAGCCCAAGAATTACTTACTTTCATCCAGCTTCTGAATCTCTCACTTTAAAAAAGGGAAAGATGTTCTTAGTCAAGGCAAGTCTTACCTTCATGAGGCACAAGAGACACCTTATCACTGATGAGGCTCTTGAGGAGTGTCATAATTCGGTCTTCCTCAACACAAACGTAGCGAGGTGCTTTTGCAGGTTAGCAGGCGAGAGAACCCATCCCTCCTCTTTTTCAGGAAATTAAGGACTCTCCCACCACCCAGCCTTTAAACTCAGCCCAGTCTATGCCCGGGTAACACAGGGGCCTGTCAGGAGCTTGCGTGGGAAGTGGGATGCATAGATAAGACAAGGTATGGGACCACAAAGTATGCCCTGCAGAGAGAGGAGGCAGGGCTGCCTCACCGCGACCTCCGTGTACCTTCTGGTACCCGGCTGGGTGGAGCACTATGCCCCTGGGGTTGGTGTAAATGCCGCGTTAGCTTCCACAGTGCTGTGAAAAACACCATGCTGGGGAAGTGTTTCAAAGAGGCAGCTTCTTCCTCACATTCTCCCTGATCTCCTCAAGGGGTCATGAGTCCATCAGCCTCTACATTGCGGCCTGCAGCTACCAGCCTGTTTGGGTCAACGCTTCAGCTGAACGCCAAAGGTGGTGGGAAGAGACTGAACCGATACACCAGGCTCAGCCGGAGAAGGGGGAAAACTCTATGAATGTTAAGCCAGCATGTTTCTCAAGCCTGTTTTTCAAGTTTAATTCTCAAGTACAAATCAAGTTTCTTTCTTGACCCCGCTGGTCAATAGCTGACCTTCATTTCAAAAAGCCGCTTCTGAGGCTCTTGGTTTACCCCTGCAGACTAGAGCTTGTTTAAGCTCATAGTAATTAGAATGCTTATTTGTAACTCTGTAAGTACTTCCAGCCATGCCGATTAAGAGGTCATGCAGCAAACGCAAAGCACAGAAATTACTCAGAACAGAAAGAGACCGAGCACTGCACAGCACCTGCTCAACCAGCGAAGAGGACAAGGTGCTCCCCACCAGTAAAACCCACGGTGGAAAGATGAGGTGGGCGAAGAGCTCAGGGTCCAACAGTCTGATTTTCTGCCTGACTGGGGCAAGAGGAGGGAAGCTAGCGTGAAGTGAGCAGCTATGAATCCCAGAGCACAGCAGAAGAAGCCAGAGGACACGGAGCAACCCCACAGGAGTCATCCAGCCATTTCAGAAAGAGGACACGGGGCAAGAAGGAAGCCTGGAAGGCTACAGCCCCACAAGCGCTGTCACAAAAAGCACTCCACAGCACGCTATAAAAATAGAAAGGTCAGCTTTGTGTCTCGCACGGAGTTTCCTGTGCCAGTTAGAAACATCAACCCAAGCCCTAAGTGGAAGCGAGGCTTCCTGTACCTCAGCAAGGCCAAGCCAGAAGTTTGAAGGACAGAGATTAAAGAAATACCAGGCTTAAGGGCTTGGCCTGAGCAATGGATGTCAGCCAGCAAGCACAACATTTCAGAAACGAGCATTCATCTTCGTTCCTCTGCTCATTGCCCCAAATGTCTAGAGTCTCCGCCTGGACTTTGTCTAACATCATTTAAATTGCTGCAGACAGTACAATCCCCTCACGTGGGCACAAGGGCACATCCCACAGCTGACGCTGTCCTGCCGTTGTCCCAGCTCGGCCCTGACAAAAAAGAAATCATCATCATTTGCCTTCTTTTTGTTGGTTAGGTCAAGAGACTCCAGTTGCTTCCCCTGGTGTGCTGCGTACAGTTCCAGCAGGTTATCCAAGTTTGTGGTTAACACAAGAGCCCCGTTTGCCATTAAGTGAAGCACAGATTGAAGCAGTTGCTTCCCAGAATCTTCCATTTTAGATTCCAGGTCATCAAACACCTTGTATAAACAGTCTTTGAAAAAGGCTGAGCAGACATTGCTTGTGTGCTGAGAAAGGAGAGACAGATTAAGATCAGAACCTGGTTTCTTTTAGCACTTCATGCGGAAAGACATAATGAAAAAACACCCACATATTTCTCAAAGATCTCCGTAAGGCTCTAGGTCCTTGTCCAGGACACCGCGAGTGAAATACCCACAAGCTGGTGTCCACGGCAGAGTTACGTCTCAGGAACCTGGCACAGTAACTGCACTTGTGGCTTCTTGTGGGTAGAGGGATCGTTGGGAGATGGGGGCATGCTGGAGAACCAAATATGGCTATTTCCAAGAGCCAACTCCTATGCTCAGGGCTAGGTACCAAATAATTATGTACAGCACTACAAGCACACTCACTGGAGACAGCTTCTGGATAAGGTTGTGGGCAACATCAACCAAGTTCTTGTCTTCCTGGAGGCACTTTTGAAAGTGTTTTTGCCCTCTTCATCCTCCAGGAGATCAAAGCCAATAGCAGCATCCAGGAGTGCCTGGATGAATCCCTTCCAAGACTTCAGCACTGGGACCTGGGGAGCAACTGCTGTGCTAATTCCTGACCCTGGTCAGGACTACTTGGGGATGAGTCCATGTGGGAGCAGGATACCCTGAAGCATCTGTGGCTGTGTATAAGCCCACGCCAGAGCAGGGCAGGTATATCTCGAAGTGTCTGTGGCCATGGTTATGTCTGTGCCACAGCAGGTGTACCTCTGAAGGAATTGTGGCCCAAGGATAAATCCATGTTGGAGAAGGTACACCTCAAAGTGTCTGTGGCTGTAGATAGGTCCATGCTGCAGCAGGTACACCTTGAAGCATTGGTGGCTGTGCATGAGGTCATGCTGGAGCACCTCAAAGTGCGTGGCCATGAAGAAGCCCACAACAGAGCAGGTTTACTTCTGGAGGGACTGCAGCTGTGGGTAAGGCCATGCTGGAGCAGGTATATCTCTGAAAGCATCATGGCCCATGGAGAAGCCATGCTCGAACAGGCACACCTCAAAGTGACTGTAGCTCTGGATAAGTCTATGCTGCAGCAGGTGTACCCCTGGAGAGACTATGGCTCCTGGGTAAGACTCCACTTGGAGCAGGTACAACCCTAAAGGACTGCAGTCTGCAGATAAGTCCAAGCCAGAGCAGGGGCAAGGGGAAGAGTCCCTTACAGTGTTAAACCAGATGGTCTGGTCCAAGGGGACCAGGGGTGGAATTGTGATGGAAATGCCTTTAAATTGTTGTAACCCAAGATTTGAGTAACATGTTACGGAAATTACTATAGCAGAAACCACTTGTTGCTGGGAGCAAGGGGAGGAGTTCATTGCAATGTTAAAACCTATAACCTGGCCCAAAGGGGCCAGGGGTGGAGACTGTAATGGTTCTACCATTAAAGTGTTATAACCCTTGATTTGAGTTGCATGTTATAGGAATTACTACAGCAGGGACTACCTGAACCCATGGAGAACAAGCCTTACCAGAAGCAGTGCAAGTGCAGCAGTGACACGACCTGAGCTGGCTTCGGTGCCCCATAACTCCACGCAACACCCCACTTCTCCTGCCCCGAGCAACCACCGGAACAGATGGAGCCCAAAGCCATGGACTGGGTCAACTCAGGGGACATTTTGTGGACGTTTGTGGACCCTCTAGAGACATTTTACAGAGGTGGTCCGTAAGGTAAGGGAATGGTAAATGAAACCGTGATTTTATCAAAGGATAGGAAGGGGGGTGGAGGTCAATGAGGTTGTATTGGATAGTGTGGGACCTGAGCATGACGTAAATGGTATGGAATGAGGGGTGGATACTGTTTCAGCTGGGGTAGAGTTAATTTTCTTCATAGTAGCTAGTATGGGGCTACGTTTTGGATTTGTGCTGGAAACAGTGGTGATAATGTGGAGATGTTTTAGTTGTCGCTAAGTAGTGCTTAACTCAGGAGTTTCCTCTCTTTTACTTTTCCGGTTCTCTACCCCGTCCCACCAGGGAGGAGTGAGCGAGTGGCTGCGCGGTGCTTGATCACTGACTGGGGCTAAAGCACGACATGAGGCTAGGCCGCGGCTCCCTGACCCCCCGGGCAGCCCCACTGACCCCCGGTAGGGGACGGGGCGGCCGCCGCTTCCCTCCCTCACGGCGGCCCTGGCGGGCGGCCTTCGCAGCGGCCACCGCTCCCCTCAGACATCCCGCGCCGCCGTCGCCATGGCAACGCCCGGGCGCGGCGGGGCGGCGGGACGCGATTGGCCCGCCTCCACCCGGCCCCGCCCTCTCATTGGCTCGTAGCGGAAGAGGCGGGATTATGGCGGGGAGGGGTGTGCAGAAGCACTTCCGCGAGAGTTCGCTCTTCTCGCTAAGCTTCGTCCTGCTATAAACGGTACCGGGCGCATGCGCAGGGCAGTCGTCGCCTGCGCGCGCAGCGGGGTGGTTGTGAGGCGGCGGCTGCTCAGGTCGCGGTGTGAGAGGGCGGGGGGTCGGTCCTGCCCGCTGGGAGCCCGCCAGGCCGCCGTGGCTTCTCTTCGAGCGGGTATTTGTAGGCGTTGGTGCGCCCTGTTACCCCCTCAGGGGCGCGCTGCCTCCCTCTCTGCTGGGGCCCTGCCTGTGCCACAGCAGCTTCAGCCCTCTGAGGCTGTAAGAGCAGGTTGTGAAGTTGTAATGGCTGCTGTGATGCTTTTGAGCACCTTTATGAAGGAGTTTGGGTGTATCCAGAGCTTTTCAGGAAGAGAAGCGGTTCTCTGGCTTTCAAGGTCACTGTATACCGCTTTGTATTGGCGCCATAAATAAAGCATGTTGATGGTGGGTGTATTTAGAGGGAAAAGTAGCCTTATTTTCTCACCTGAACACCTTTTTGGGGTCTGGCTTTGGCCCCCATTTGCTAACGCTCTTTGCAGGCGATTGCGCAAACCGCAGGTTTTCTTGTGATGCCCGACCCGGTGGTACCATAACCAAAACAAGCTCGTATTGCTGTAGATTTCAACGTGGTGCTGCTCCTGGTGGGTCATGGTGTGTTGTGAATCAAGCTGTGCTTGCTTAATTGCTCCGTTCCCTTTAATAATGATTATATTACAGCTAAGGCAGGGGTGGAGGTTGACCTAGAGGAGTGTTGCCCTTCCGGAGCTTGGGTTTGCGGGGCAGCGTTGGCTGCTGGGACACGGTCCGGCAGCTCTGGGGTTTCCAGTTGAGGCTGACTCACATAGGTGGGTGACTCACCTTCCTCTGGGGCACGTCCTCAGGTAGGGAGTTGGTTTTTGGGGTGGTAGCAGCAGCAAAGTAATCAGTCTCAGGGTGGGAAAGTGGAAGAGATTAATTAAGGGATGGGGTTGAGCAAAATGGGGTGAGTGGTGCCTGACCCTGGCTGCCTGGGGGTCCCCGTGGGGCTCAGCGCTGCTCAATCTTGGGCTTTTTCCTTTGGGATTCGGCCATGGAGGAGCTGGCCTGTGGCTCCTGCTTGGTGCCTGGAGGAGAGGAAGGCAGCCGGGGTTGCGGCAGGGCTGCGGTGGGAGCTCGGTGCCTTTTGGGGGATTTATTACCTTTCCGGGCGCGGGCTGCCTTCATGCGCCCCAGGTTCCTCTTACTTGCCACCTCGTGTTCCACAATGGGCTGGGGGTAATGGGTGCCCACCAGACAGCCCGCCCGCTCTTGCACAGCCCGTGGTGCCTTCCAGGGCTCGTAGATGTACTTGGCAGGGAAATCCTTGAGGACAGGGAGGTATTTTCTACGGCAAGGGGTCAAAGCCACCAGGGATGCCACCCCCATCTTGCGTGGCTTTGTGTTTCACGCCTACCGAATGTACACTCCATCCCGGTCCGTCTTCTTGCCGAAGGCGACGGGCGAGTAGACGTGGAAGTATCGGTGGAAGAAGGCACTGCCCGACAGCCACAGCCAGTTGCCAGCATTGAGGGACCAGTCAGCGTCCAGCAGGAGCTCCTCAAAGACCTGTGGGGACACTGTGATGGTGTGGGGATGGGGTCTCTGGGAGTCTGGTGGGTGACAGTGGGTGTCAGGGGAGATCTGACCTTCAGCCCTTCTTCCCAGGAGACCCAGAGGTCCCCACGGGTAAGGAAGCAGGCGACAGCATGCCGGGCAAGGTGGTGGATCCAGCCCTCAGTGCGCAGCTGGGTCATGATGGCATCGATGAAGGGGTAGCCTGTCTGGCCCTGGTGTGGGGTGTTGGGGTTAAATGGGGCAGGGGGACTTTTTTTTTTGGGGGGTGGGGGGGTGGGTTGGAAGATTTTTGGTTTATCCCTGAGGGAAATACCTCCCTCCAGGCGTGGAGGTGCTGGGGGTTTTTGTCCCAGTCGACCTGCAGGCAGACGGGGTTGCCGACCATCTGGTTGAAATTGGGAATGCTGGCACCGGCGGTGTAGAAAAACTCCCTCCAGAGGAGCTGCCCGTGCAAAGAGACGGGGGGCCAGGAGTGCTCCTGCTGCTAATGAAGGCAGGATCAGCCCCTCCAGCTGGGCTGGCCCATCTTTTCCAGCCCCCCACCCCTCCTGCAGGTCCCTCTGGCTCACCCTCTTCCCCCCTCACCCTAAAAATGCTGCCTCACCCCCTGGTAGAGCTCATCCAGCCGCCACCAGAAGGTGCGGACTGAAAGGCAGCCAAATTTGAGGTAGGGGCTGAGGACGGTGGTGCTGGGGCTCAGCGAGTTGGGCTCCGTCTTGGGCTTCTTGAAGCTGCACACCCAGGCCTAGACAGGGCGGGACACACACCAAGGTCATGTTTTGGGACTGAGGGGGATGCAAAGCAGCCTCGAAATTAGGGTGATGGGCGCCGAACACTGACCCTTCTCTCCATAAGCGTGTCGAGCCGGGTGAGTGCCGCCGTCTCCCCGCCGGGGTAGAGGTTTGGCCCCACCGCGGTGGGGTCCTGGCCCAGCTCCTCCAAGGTGGGGACCCCGTAGTCGGCATCATGGCTGACCTGGCATGGTGTGTGGCAGCCTGGGGTGCCATGTAAGGTGGGGGTGTGATGGCCATCACTCCGCTCCAGGGTGAATGGTGAGGGAGATGCTGACCCAGCTTTGTGCTCTGCCCACCCTCAGGTCTGTCCTGTGCTCACCTCGAAGATGCTCCCATGTGAGTGCTGGGGCTGGCTTCTCCGGGGGTCCAAGGGATGCCAGGAGGCTCTGCAGGTGCTTGTAGGTCAGGGGGGCTTTGCCATTGTTCAAGGCAAGGACTCTGAGGTGGGAGAGGGAGGGACGTGGTTGGCACTGGGGCTGAATCCCCCGTACCCCGAGGGACGGCGCAAGGCACCCACCTCTTGGTGTCGTAGAGGGTGTGGGACACCTCCTGAATCACCTCCACGCCATGCCGGGCTGCCAGCTCTGCCACCGCGGCATCGCGCTGCCGGGCGGGGGGTTCCGTGTCCACCTCGAAGGTCAACCGCGTCGTCCCCCAGGCGTGGAAGAGATTGGGGAACACCTCCTCTGGGCAGCCCCGCACCACGAACAGCCTGCCGGGGAGCCGGGTAGGCGCGAATCCCCTCGAGATCCCCCCAGATCCCCTCAAGATGCCCCCCAAATCCCTTGGGGATGGCACCAAGACTCACCTGGAGCCCATTTCCCGCAGGCTCCCATCCAAATCCCGCAGGGTGTCGAGGAGGAACCGCTGGGCATTGGCACCTGCCCGGCCGCTGGAGGGGTCGAGGATGAAGAGGGGATGAAGGCGGTGGCAATCAGCAGCTGCCGCCAGCAGCGCTGGGTTGTCGTGCAGCCGGAGACCTTTCCGAAACCAGTGGATGGAGCTGTGTTGCATAGTGGGGGACTCCTGGGGAGGTGCGGCCTGGGAAAGGAGAGATGGAGAATGGATTTTTTTCGGGGGAAAAAGCACCTTGTTTGGTAAATTTAACTCATAAGCGGGAGCAGTAGAGATGGAACTGTGTCTGGTTATAAAACCATGAGGGAGGGAAACGGGTCAGGGCTCGCAGGCGTGTGCTGGTGCCAGTAAGGGCTGGGCGTGGTGACGCCCGGCTGGCGACAGCATCTGGCCAGTGGCGGATGTGGGAGGGAGGCCCCGGGGAGGCCTGGCTTCCCTGCCCTGTGGGATCGCAGCTGACTTCCCCTGCCTGCGCTTCCGCATGCCCAGGCGGAGCCCAGACCTGCCGGCAGTCGGGAGGCCGGGGCAGCTCCTCCATTCTGTCCCTGGGGAAGCTGGTGGGTGTCCCCGTCCTTTTCTCAGGCCCAGAGCCGCTCTGTTGGGAAGGGCTCCCAGATGGGGAAGCTGTAAGGATGGGTCGGCCTTGCCATTCACTGTGGATCCCATTAGGCTCCAGAGTGAATGTGCTGCATCCTCCCTCTCCTTTCCCACCTAAGCGATCCCAGAAGGTCTTCCTCCTCGCTGAATCCAGGGACTGATGCATCCCCCTTCCCTGCTCCGGTGCCTGACTCCTGCATCCCAGGTAGGCAAATTTCCCCCCCTCCGTTTGCCATCCATGCTTGTCGTTCAAGCCACGCGTGAGCTTTTTGCTATTACTAAGCAGTGGCTCGCTTGGGGAGTGTGGTTTCCGCAGGCGTGCGAGGTCTTGCCAGCATTTGCTGCACTCCTGCACTATTTTTCGGGGCAGGGGAAAGGCTTTGGAGTGACTTGGTGGGGGTTTTATTTCAGGAGGGGTGATGCAAGCAGTGGAAAACAGCGGCCGCGTTTGTTCCTGCTGCTCATTTCCCCCATTGCTGCTCCTGGGTACCTGCAGGGAGGGTCAGGGCACCCCAACCATACCGGGAACACAATGCCGAGACGTGGGCACAGCGTGAGCTGGCACAGGGTGGACAGGGATGCAAGGGCACACCAATGCGGGCACCACCCAAGTTCTCTTTTGTTTGCCAGCAGCCGGTCAATCCCTGGTGATCCCTGCTGTTCCCCGCTTCTCCCCTCTGCAGGATCCTTTCCCCACCGCTGGGAATGACGGCCTCTCCTGCCCCTCGACTCTCAGCCTTGCTCACTGCAGGTGCGTATCTCCAGAGGAGAGAGCTGGTAACAGGCAGTAAAATGGTGGCCAGGCAGGAGGGTTGCTTGACCTGCTGCTTCCAGCCATGCTTGAGCTCAAAATGCTCCTTCCTTCCTGGCAAGTTTTGGCAAGGCGGAAGACCCTGCCTGGGGTGACCCCGGGGCTGCAGGCGAGCACCCCGGTGCTGCACGCGAGCACCCCGGAATAAATGCCACAGAACTCCTGGGGCTGAGACTCACCACAGGGACGTTCCTGCTCTCCTAATTTTTTTTTTTAATCCCTTTTTTCTGCTGGCAGGAGAGGGTTCACGCTGGCAGTTGGCAGCTGAGCAGTGCGCTGCCCGCTATGGCCGGTGAGTCTGGGCTTGGTTCATGCCAGGGCGGGGATAAACCCTCTGGCTCTGTCCCCTCCGTCACTGGCATCCCCCGCCACCGAAACATGAGGGTGCTTGCCGTGATGCGATTGCATATGGGTGTTGGTGATAGCCGAGGTTTTAGCCACTGGGGTGGTTTTGGTGGGGGGATCAGGGTGAGATCCCACCCAGCTGTTCCCATCTGGAGGTGTCATGCTGAGCTGGCAGTGCCGGACAACACCCTCGGGAAGCCCTGGGGAGTGCTGAGCCTACCCCAAACCTCACAGTGGTCCCTCTGGCTCTGCAGGCTGGTTTAGGCGACTCCTGCACAAACCCAAGCCCAGGTCGGTGGAGAGCAGCCTTGATTCCAGCCGCTCTTCTTCATCCTCACCTTCCTCATCCTCTGACCGCTCCGGCTACTCTCCCAGCACGAGCCTGGTCAGTTCCGTCCGCCTGTCACCCATCTTGGTGTCGGACATCAATGCCTCAGACAGTGCCCGGTGGGCCAAGAGCTACGACGTCTGCATCTGTCACAGCGAGGTGGACCTGGAGCTGGTGGAGGAGCTGGTGTCCTACCTGGAGGGTCAACCCGAAAGCTTCCGTTGCTTCCTTCAGCTGCGGGACGCGGCGCCGGGAAGCGCGATGATGACGGAACTGTGCAATGCCGTACAAAACAGTCACTGCTGGGTCATGCTCATCACCCCTGGCTTCCTCCAGGACCCTTGGTGCAAGTACCAGATGCACCAGGCATTGGCCGAAGCTCCGCTGGCCAATGGGCGCACCATCCCGGTGTTGAAGGATGTGGATCGGAAGGATTATCCCAAGGAGCTGCGAAACCTTTACTACATCTACATGGCGCTGAAGGAGAACAGCTTCAGGCAGATCAGGGACACAATCATGCACTGTGAGTATGCTGCAGGTGAAACATTGCTCCGGTGGGGTAGAGACCATGGGAAGGGAGTGGATTCTGTAAACTTCACTTAAATAGTTGGTTTTCAGATGAATTGGCTGCTAATGGGGCTTCTCTGCAGACCTCCAGGAGCTGTGCCGGAGCTCTGCGAGCAGGATGGAGTAGAGCCGGGAGGGAGCGAGGCATCCTGTGGACGTTTCGGAGCTGCCACCTCTGGATCTGGATGCGGCCGTGTCCTGACAGCCCTCATGGGTGAAGCAGAGCTGCTCGGGCCACGCCTGGGAACCGAAGATGGGGAGATCCCTGTGGTGGCGTGGGGGACAGCACCGCGGAGCCTGCCACGTCCTGGCGACGCTCCCAGCATCCCAAAAGCCAAACCCCCCTCGTCGGGGCTGCTGCTCATCGTGCAAACACTAAGCTCCCACGTCGGGTGGGTCTGGGGGTCTTCGGAGCTGTTTTATGGCAGTGTAACACCAGGGTGAGGGCTGGTCCTGGGGCGCTCAGACCCCCCCCAGGACCCCTGGTAAGCTGACATGGTGCCTGCCCCACGGGCAGGAAAAGGAGGGGCGAGCAGTGTCTTTGTTAGGACTATGAAAATGCAGAAGTTATAAATTTTTTTGTTGTTTTAATCCCCTGGTTTGTGGGTTTCTGTGCTGCAAGTGGGTCTGGAAGGAGCCCTGGGGGTCTGTGACCCAAAATGGCGGGGTGTGTGTCAGTGTGTGTTTGATCCCTGACCCGTGTGTGGGGTGGGGTGGGGGCAGCTAAAGCAGGGTATGGGGTCGGTCCCGCACCCCAAGGGGGCGGCGGGGTTCGCGGCACCGCCGAGGCGCCAGGGAGCGCTCTCGCCGCGTGGCGCCTGGCCCGGCTACTCTCTCGGTGGCGGCGCCGCCGCGCAGGCGCAGTGTGGGACAGAGGGGGGCGCAATGGCGGAGGGCCCTCCGCCGAAGAGGAAGCGGGAGGAGGAGGAGGCCGGGATCGCGCATCCCGACGGGGCCGCCGCCGCTTTCTCACTGGCGGAGCTGCGGCTGCGGCGTGTGCTGCGGGAGTCGGCGCGGGACAAGACCGTGTTCCTGCACGGGGAGGTACCGGGAGAGGGACGGGAACAGGTTGTGGGGCCCGGGGAGGGGGGGGCGGGGGCGGTGGCCGCCAGGCCCGGTGAGGCCCGCCGCCATTTTCTCCGCTGAGGGGTGGCCACGCCCTCACCCAAAAGACCACGCCCCCGCCAAGGATCGCGTGCCCGCTGCGGAGGCCACGCCTCCACTGTCGAAGCCACGCCCCCGTCAGCACATGGCGCGCCCGGGTCCAGCGTGGCCGGCCGCTTCCCCGGTGTGTTTCCCCCCTCAGTCCCCTCCTCGTCCCCCTCCCCTCCGCTGGGCTGCGACCCGGCCCAGCCCAGCCCAGCCCGCCCTTACTCACCAAAGCCTGGGCCCAGACTGGCGTTTCCAGCCCGGTGCTGCCCAAATCCAGCAGAGCGGGTGGGCAGGAGGCAGCTGCTCTTGGCCACAACCTCCTGGAAACCTTATTTCCAGCCTCAGGTTATTTTTTATTACTAGTGTAATTGTCCCTTTTGGCCCAGTGAGCAGGTTTTTCACGCTTGGTAGGTAAAGCAGCACTGAATTGAAGCAAGATGCTAACTCTGGGGCTGTAAATAGGATAGGCGTGTCAATCCGGTGCCATAAAAACAAAATTTGTAATAACTCTTTTAAGTTTTATGGCTGGAGAGCCCAGCTGTGGTGCAGGAACCATGCAACCGCCTCAGATCCTGTCTCCTGGAGATGTGTATCCGAGCAGGTGATGAGAATGGGAAAGTTTCAGGCTGCTGTTTTGGTCTCAGGGCAACGGGTTGATGGGCAGTGGATAACCGAGCTGGGCACAGACCTGCCCTGTGAGCGTAGCTGTGTTGGGAGCCCCACATGAGCCCCTTTGCCCTCCCCAAGCACTGTTCAACAAGGCTTTGCCCAGGTCCTGCACAGACAGGAAGTGATTTGGGGGTGTTCTCTGCACCTCCCAAAACCAGCATGCTCAGGCCATGTCCGGATCTGGGTTGTGGTTCCTCAGAGCAGGGCGGCAAAACAGCTAAGGTTTGCTCCCTGACCATGATGCAAACCCCTGCTTCTGCCTCTGCCCTCTTCCTGACCCTCTGACTACCTGGTTGGTAGCCACTGGTAAGTATCTGAGATTAAATCAGTGATGAAGGTCAGTGGGAATGCAGCTGCAGGCACTGGGAGCATCTGGGGAGGTACCGATGGGCTGAGATGTTGTCCACATCCCCTGCTCCTCCAGAAAACCTTCTGTGTTCTCTGATGGGGAGTAGATTCCTGCTGTGCTTCAGGGAAAACTTGCCTTTTATTTTTAAATGGGTGTTGCCCAGCAGTTGGCTGGACTAGGAGGAGGTTTGCGTGAGAACTGAGGGGCTGCAAGGTGTCCCTGGGTGGAGGTGTTCAGGTCCTGGCCTCAAACTCTGCCCAGCGCTGGATCCGTGTTTGCCAATGGGTTTATCCATCCTTATTCCAGGTGGCCAGCCCCTCCGGAGAGGGCACAGATGCCATAGTCATCCTGGAAAAGACTCCTTTCCAGGAGGAGAAGGTATTGGACCTGCTGAAGAAACATACGAAGCTGGAGCTGCAGATGCGCAATGACATTTATAGCACGTACCACCTCTATCCTCCCCCAGAGCTAAGCGGTGAGTGCTCTCGGCCTTGCCTGGGGGTTCTGGGGAGGGCGGCTCGCTCCGTGGCTTGGCTGTGGACCCGTGGTTGTGGCTGGGGTGCTGGTCGGTGTGGTCCTGCTGGCTCCAGAGGGGAGGGCGCTGTAAGACAGGCAAGTGTCGCTGCTGGATCTGACCACGCCACCCTGGTTGTGGTTTGGCTGACAGCAGCAGACCTGGCTGAGGCAGGGAAGTGGGTGGATCGTTGCTGCTCTGAAGGCCACGTGGTACTCTCGAGGCTTTGGATGCTGCCTTCTTTTGCCCCCTTCTCCCAGCACTTACCTCGCTCAGCTGATGAGTGTCTGGCCGTTAAATGGCCTTTGCTTGATTACTTGCAATCACCTGCATGTGCCTTGATTTAAAGTGAAGAAGAGCTTGTGGGTGTGAAAGCTTTCCTTGTGTGTTTAATTTAGTGATGTCAGCTAATCTGGTAAGATATTGTCTCTCCTTGTAAGGCTTACCTTGAAAACAGTCCCTGCAGAGCGCATGTCAGCCTCATCTCACTCAAGGGAATCATCTTGCTTTATTTTTTTTGCCTGATGTCACCTGGTAAGGGCAGACAACTGGCATGTTTGCACAGGGTATTGAAAATGCTGGTAACCTCGAGTGCCTGGGGCAGATAGGCACCTGGCTTCTGCCTTTCAAGCCTCTCCCTGCTGATTTCACACATCTGTGTGTTATGAAACCCAATTAATAACTGAGTAGGACGAGGTGTCGTGAGTGGGTTGGAGAGCTTCAGTGGAAGGCTGTCATCCCGCGAGACGGATTCTTGTTTCTTGTCGCAGTGGAAGGGCGTCCTGTGACTGTGGTCCTGTGCGGCTGCAAAGCGGGGCTGCCATTTGGGCAGGCCGAGCACTTCGATTTAATGTGTGTGTTCACATTCTGGAAGGGCAACAATGTCGTGGTTCAGCCCCAGGTAGCAACTAAGCACCACGCAGGCACTCGCTCGCACCCCCTCACCCCTGTGGGATGGCGGAGAGAATCGGAAGGGCCAAAGTAAGAAAGCTCCTGGGTTGAGATAAGAACAGTTTAATGATTAAAATAAGACAGTAATAATAATGTAATGAAAAGGAAAATAATGAGAGAGGTGAAACCTTGGGAGGAGTGGAAAAAAAAAACCTGAACAACAGCTGATGCAACCGCTCACCACGTGCTGACCGATGCTGCTGGTCCCCGAGCTGCAATCGCTGCTTCCTGTGGCCAGCTCCTCCCAGTTAATATACTGGCCATGATGTCACAGGATATGGAATAGCCCTTTGGTCAGTTTGGAGCAGCTGCCTTGGCTGCGCCCCCTCCCGGCTTCTTGTGCACCCGGCAGAGCATGAGAGGCTGGAAAAGTCCTTGACTAGAACAACCACTACCGAGCAACAGCTAAAACATCAGTGTTATCAACATTATTCTCATACTAAGTCCACAGCATGGCATTGCACCAGCTAGAGTAAAGAAAATTAACTCTCTCCCAGCTAAAACCATGATAAGCGATTAATTACGTGGTGACACTTCTGTAAGCACAGTGATAGCCAAACAGGTGTATCAGAGTCAAAAACAATCAGAGCGGTAGCCTTAAGTAAGAAGTTGTTGCGGTCCTGAATTAAATTTTCGGGGTGTTTGATGTACCTTCCCAAAAATGCTCCTACTTTGGCACTATGGCTATGGTGTAGGAGGAAGCAGTGTCTGGCTTTGGGAGGTTCAGTTGTGCAAAACACCTCTTTTCTCTCGATGGCTCTAAATCAGAGGTTCCAGTGTTACAATGCCACGTTTCAATGGCAGGAAAACACCGTGACACGGTGGTTTTTTTGCGGATGCCCTACATGGGAAGATGTTAAAGCTATGCTTCGCTTGCTGGAAAGACTCCTGCTTGGGTACACGCTGCATTTGAGGCTGGCCGCAACTTGTGGCAATTCCCACGAGGTGGCATTGCAAGGCTAAAATCCCCTGGGCCTCTCTCCAGCTGCAGCCCTGCCAGCTGTGCGGGCGTTTGACTTCCTTGCAGCACTTCCTTGCCGTGCTGTGTAACTCCAGCTTCACCCCGATAGCAACATTTTTTAATTTAATTTAAGATTTATGCCAGGTGTGAAACCCCTCACCTGGGTGAAAAGGCTCTCAAGGGTGCCAGTCCCTGTCAGCACCACTCCAGGTGCTGCTCTTTCGGAGAGGCTGGAGCAAAACTGGGTGAATCTGGGTCTTCTCACGTCCTGTTTCCGGGTCTTTGTTGAACTTAATCCTTGCTGGGGTTGTTTCTGCTCGGCCTGTCCTCTGTGCCGTGACTGCCCTGCACAGGCACACTGTTGGTCCAGCTGTATGTGAAACAAAACGCGCTGCGCTTTTGGATGAATGTTCACGCTGTTCCTCTTGCAGTTTTGAATGGGGAAAAAGCCTCTAACATGCTTCTATTATCTTTTTAATCACTTTAAAAATTGCCTTTAAAAGGCAGCTTTTGCAGAAACATTACACGGTGGTGCATGTTTGTTTCCCAGCCCTCTCCTTGGCATTGCTGTGCCCGCTCTGGGTGTTGGGCCGGAGAGCTGGGGGGGGACTGCAGACCCTCGGCTGCCCTCCAGGCTCCCCAGCTCCGAGTGGTGAGCGAGGAGGATTCTTCCTTTGAAGCAATTCACAGCCAAATAGCTGTTTTTGCGGATGTGTTGTGTGAGCTGCTGGTGGGCAGCTGGGCTGGCACTACAGGGAATGGTCGCTCATGTCAGGAGGGGAAGGAAATTGCCCTTTTTGAGCTGAGTCATGGCCCAGGGAGGGAGTGGATGTGAGGAATGCTGCTCATAAACCTAAAACTGAAGGAGGAGAAATTTTCTGTAAGGCTGCAGACAATGCCAGGGCTCTTGAGAAATCCCTGGGCATCGAGTGATCGTGTGGAGACGCAGCGAGCCCTTGCACAGGGCCTATCTCAGCCTCTTGGTAGCAGGGTTAGAGAGAGAAAGGGTTTTATCTCTTGGTGCTTGCAGGTTTACACCTGGTTGATGTGATGCAATACAAGTATTTTGCAGCAAAGGTCAAACTTCGGCATTAAGCAGTTCCTTTGAAAAGTCATGGTGTGCCACAGAAGAGGAACTCATTCCGGGTAGCCAAGCCCCACCATGCTCAACTTCTCGCTTTTTAAAGGTAGGTTAAACCTCCCGGGATTGAGAAAATCACGCCCGCAGGTGATTCATGACATTGGGTGCGTTGACAGCATGAGGAGCTGCCTCCGGGTCCCTCCGGTCTTTTTGAAGCGCGTTTCTCAATGCGGCCTTTGTGGTCCGAAGCTCTTCATTCAGCTGGAGGTTCATGATAGCTGAAAGTGGATATTTTCTTCAGCCTCTCCCTGCCTCCTCGTTTGAGACGGATGTGCTTCCCTCCCTGGAATCAAGCTAACACAGGCCCCATGCGATGAAAGCTTGTTTTGTCTTGGTGGTAAAAGAGCCTGCAAGGCTGGGCCAGTTGCTTTGTTTGCGTGGTGAAGGCAGAGAAAAGGAGGCCAAAAGAAGCGTGTTACCTGAGCAAATGTCTGCCTTCTGCCCTGGGAAGAGGAGTTTCACTCTGCTGCTGCTTCTTAAAGATGAGATTTTTAGGCTGGGAGCACACCGGCTTGGGGACACATGAAGGCAGTGCCGGTGAGAAAGAGGACCTCATCCATGTCTTGCTTGGCTCATTGGTTTTACTGGACAGAAGGAGAGATGCGTGGAGGCTAATGTTTGCCAACCAGCTTATTAACAGTCAGAGTTCATCTGAAGAGCAACCTGAAACCGTGCAACTAAGGAGGAGGAATTTTGTGAGTGAGTTTGTGAGGAGGAGCGGTGTTGGAGAACATGCCCTCTGATAGTAACTGCCCTGCTAACAGCAAAGGCAGGCACACGTAACTTGTGTTAAGGCTGGGTGTTGCCTAGATTTAAGAGGCAGGTTATGCCTGGAGTTGTGCGATGCTAGCGGATGAAACCCCAGCCTGGGGACTCTCCCTTTCAGGGAAAGCGAGGGCTGCTTTCATAGTAGGGGAAAGATTTTCCTGCTGCAAAGGCTCCGTTGCAAAAGCCAGATGGTCCAAGCAACACAGTCCCCGATAATATCCAGCTCCTGGTGGTGCTTACACACATTTAGCAAGGAGAACTTGCTGTTTCCAGCAAAAAGCAGCCTTCTCTTGCCTGGCTGCTGAGGGATGTCATGTTTCACAGCACCAAGGCCATGGCAACATAATTTAAGGGCTCTTATCAGTCATTTAAGGAGCCGTTACTCACTGAGCACGGCTCATCCTTGCACTGCAGGCTGAACCTTATTAAAACCATCTAAAAACAAGCGCAGGGGGAGATGGTGTGGCTCCATCTCTCCGATTTGGGGTGAAGAAATTGTGGGAGAACTGGGAGAGTGTGGAAGGAAAGAATTTGGTCATGCAGTAAGTGATACATATCCCTGTCTTCCCGAGCCTGAGAAGTGTCTGGTTTCAGGCAGTGAGAAGCTGGAGAAACTTGCACGAGCTGCGCTGGGAAGGCTGGTTCGTCTCCTGGCATTTCCACGCTCTGCCTGCCCGTGGGGCTGGCCCAGCAAAGAAAACTCTTTTTGCATTGACACTTAAATAAAAAGCTGGAGCCTGAAGCAGCAGGAGCACGTGGAGTGGTTTGGGGGGACAGCAGGAGGCTTAATCGTGCATTGATCTGTTTTTTTGGGTAACTTGCAACTTTTCTCTTCGCCCCGGCTGTTGCATTGAGAGCCCACCGAGTCCTTGGATGAGAACCAGGGGCCAGACAGCCTTGGCAGAAGTCCCTGGCGGCACTCTTGGCTTGCCCTGGCATGTGCTGGCCTCAGAGGTTGTAAACCCTTGCAGGCTTTATCCTTTTCTTTTGTGCTTTGATTTCATTCAATAATGAGAGCCCCAGATGTCCGAGGCAAAGCCGCAGTCGTACCTGGTTGGGGGTGGCTTAAATTTAGGTGTTTCCCTGTGAATGCTACACAGCAATCATAAAAATAAACACGCTGTTAATACAGCAGGGGAAGGGGGAGGTTGTATGTTGTTATATTTAGTTAGGGCTGCTTTGAAGGAGACACCTGATGGTGGGAAGGCAGTGCAGAGCTGTATGCAGCAGGAAAGAGGCTTGCAGAGGAAAAGAAAACGGAGTGCACTTTCTCTGCTGTTTCCTGGGCTTTGCACCTTCCTGCACCTGAGGGTTGAGTTGATGAGGCAGATTATAAGCCAAAGCTCAGCTTTCTACTAGCAAAGGGAGGAAAAATCACCCCTGCCCAGAAGTAGAAACAGGTTGTTCCTGCCCTGCGTGCTTCTCTTAGCTCCCCGGCATGTTTAAATGTATTTAAAACAAAACTACAGTGGTATATTTTCATGTTGCTGAGTGGGATGGGAGAAGCGAGTGCCAGGTGCCTCAGCGGGTCGTCCTGGCCTCTCCTCGCCATTTGCATCAGTTCGAAATTTGACGTGCCGAGCTGGAGGGGGATTTTGGCAGAGCCTGGGGACGGCACGGCGTGAAAGGGGACGAGGCATCACCAGTGAGCCTAGAGTGCGCTTTCCTATGTGCACGAGATCTCTCTTTCTCCTCCCCATCTGTGACACGTAGCTGTCCTGCGCCGTCGGGAGCATGGTGTAACGTGTTTCATCCTCTCCTCCTGGCGACAGCTGCCTTCAGCCCTCTTTTCCATAAGTTCCCCAAATTGATCTGGTGTTTTGGTTTTCATTTCTTGTGCCTTGGGTTGTTTTCTTCACTCATTTTTAGCAGGAGAGGGGAGAAGATTTTTTGTGTTTCTGATCAATCCGAGCTTCCTTTTCTCCTGGGCAGGGAAACAACAGTGCAGTGCCTCCTCTCAAACACCCTTCGCAGGGTGAACTGCCGGTTGGTTGCTTTCCACCATGATGGTACCTCTGGCTCCTGTTCATCTTGGTTCCTTCATTAAACCTCCTTTTTCATAACCTCCAGTTAATTGATGGCCAGTCCTGACTTCCAGAATAAACCACAGGTGCTTTGTCGTGTCCCTGGGCTGGTGTTCAGGAACACGCCAGCTGATGTGACTCAGATGCAAGCAGAGACAATCCCTGACCCTTCAGCAAGCTTAAAAACCCACATCACGTGTCCAGCAGTTCTTTATCCCCAATTCCAGCCCAAGGTAGGTTTGGGCTGCCCCACGACATACATGATGCTTTAATGCACGTGGAGTCTGCCAGGAGCAGGGCGACTTTTAAAACGGAGCGTGAACGCGGCCAGTTGCCAGCAATGGAAAGATTTTGTGGCAAGCCTGGTCTCGCTGTGGATGTTTCCTGTGGCTGAGTCCAGCCTTAGCTGGGACTTTGCAGCCCATGTGCGGGCTCCTAACGATAGTCAGGCCCTGAGCGTTTACCAAACCCCTTCTCTGGCTGTAGTGATTTATGCTAATTAGTGTTGCTGGGGTGTTTCAGGGTTGATGAGACCTCTAGAAGGGAAATAATCATTAGCGAACCACAGCCTCTCCCCCCTCTCCTCTTCCAAACATCTGCTGCTCAACCGCAGCTGCACATTAAGGATTTCTCTGATCTTGTGTTAGGTTTTAAAGTATCCGAAGTGGCTCTCCCCACCAAGAGCAGCCACCCCCAACCTAGGGAGGTGCTGGAGAAGCCGAGAAGGGTCCTCTGCAAACCCCACATCCCAGCCAGGACATGTGTTGCGGTCATCTCCACGCCTGACACGGAGGGCTTTCTGCTGCAGTCCCTTGTTTTGGGGTAGAAAATTAAATAGTGGAAGTTTCAGCCTGAGGCTGGATGTGATATTTTCTTATCTTTTGCCTTTTTGTTTTCTCCCCAGTGCTTTTCTGGTCTTTGCAAGTGAGGAGCGGAGGAGCCTTGTCTTTTCTTTTTTGTTTTTGCTATTACATCATCCCACCAGAAGTGCTAATGGAGTCCTGGAAAACAACCTTGTTTGAACATGTGTATGGTGGGAATCAGACCAGACTGCCCTTGTGGTTTGCATTTTCATATTTCACGTTACCAGCATTTTCCTGTGGATTTCATTAAGCTGGGTTTGGCATGAAATGAAAAGGCAGAGTCTCCCAGCTTGTGCAGTGCCGACCTTAAAAAAAAAAAAAGAAACCAGAAAACTTAAAAAAACACCCCCAAGAACCCCAAACCACCCTAAATCCTGCCTTTAGGAACAAATAAATATTTATATTCAGTGTCCGGCTAGCATATATACGTATATAAAGCGTGAAGCATGGCTGGTGCCCTGGTGAGTGTGCTGCCCGTGGTTTTCGCGGCCGTGGCAGATCTCGGACGCAAGCTGCAGTGTTTGCAGTGCCCCAGCTGCTTGCTTCGGTCTGATCTGCTCAGGGTTCATCCAGGCTCGCGGGGTTTTTCTCCTTCCTGTGCTATGTTTTATAGCAGCTCTCCGTTAGCTGGGAAGGCGGAGGCGCTGCTAGTGACCTTGGAGTTGTGGCAGGCTCTGTATCACACATCTAATCTCAGCCAAAGAGGGATGTTTTCCAAGTGTTTTATCACTGTGGGTACGGTTTACTGCTGCCAGGTTGACGAGGTGCCTGCTTGCAGCTTGTTTAATGCCACAGAAATTATGCAGTGAAGTTTTCATCTTGAGGTAAACAGAAATTGTCTTGCTTTTCCTAGAGTAAACAGCTAAATGCTCTTTGTTTGTTGGCTGGTGTCCGGCCAGGGAATCACCCAGCCCCCTTCCCTCAGCTCATCCTGCACCATGTTAACCCATCCGCTGGCGTCGTCTGCTCCAGATCCGTCCCTGTGCCCTTGACCTCCTGCGCTTGAGGCCGAGCATCCTGATGGCTGAGAGCTCTGGGAAGGAGCTGCCCCTCGAGCCAGCCCCAGCGTGGCTCGCAGCTTGTGCAATGCCTGGTTTCGTGGCTGGAGAAAGTCGCTGCGGGCTCGATCGATAGCGTTCCGTGAGATTCGGATTTAAGTGTGAGGAAGATGTGTCTCTGCCCCTGGGGTCATGTTTCTGTCCTGGTTGTTGACTGCACGTAAGCTCTTCCCTGGGAGCCTCGGCTCTGCCCCGATGTTCCTGATATGCCTGAAAGAGCAAGTGTGGGAAACAAAACCTCTCAGACAGCAAACTCCTCCACCTGAACTGGAAAGACAAGCCCTGGCTGTGTTGTCGGCTTATCCTTCCCTGAGAAAAGGATGCGAGGTTAAAGCACTTGTTTGCTTTCCACGTCCATTCTCCCCCACCCCGCCGCTTTAGTGGTATCTTTTAAAAATATGTTAGCGTGCCATTTATTGGTAGGCAAAACAGATTTATTGGGGACTGAAGGAAGTAACGTGGGTTTCGACTGTGATGGTAACTCAGGAAACATGTTTGTTTCTAGAGATAAAAACCACAGTGGTGTACCCCGCCACGGAGAAACACCTTCAGAAATACCTCCGTCAAGAAGTGCACCTCATCCGTGAAACCTGGGAGGATTACAAGAACATAACGCTGCCCTTCATCCAGTCCCAGAGCTTCAGCATCCAGGTATGGGTACCACTGCTTCCCCTCTGCAGAGACGGACATCTTTGGTCTCCTCCTTCAACACTCTGAGCTGTCAGATGTCTCCTCCAAAGCCCAGGCTGGAGGCAGAGGAGTAAGGAGTGCTCTGTCCCCGTCTTCCTGGTGGTTGCTCCATCAGCGTATTGTCAGCACCTTCTCATCTGTCTGGGAGCCTGCTCCTCAAATGCGACTGGCTGCCAATTATTTCTGCTGGTCCCGCGTTGTGATGCTGCCTGAATCCATCCCCTCACCTACTGTGCTTTCTTGAGGCTGTCTGGCCTTTGGGGTAAGCTCAGCAATGCTAAACAGGGCTCCCTCTCCCCTAAACCTCCCCCAGTGTCCCCATCCTCTGTCGTCCAGGGCATCCTTCTCCGTCTTTGCAGAAGAACTTGTGCCTTGGAGATGTACCCAAAATTGCCTTCCTCAAGGTTTCTGGAGACTTTCTGAGCTGGGGCGTTCCTCCTCCTTTCCAAGGGTGGCTCCCTGGGCGTTGGTGCAGTTCGCTGGGCTTTTTAGGAGTCTCTTGGGTGTTGTGGAAAAGGGAAGGCACAGTTTGCCCTTGGATTCCTGCATCACAACTCGCTCCTTGGGCTTTGCCTACAGCCCCTCTGCCATTTGGCCCTTTGGTCCATATTTCACGTGCCGAAGCTGTATTTTCAGTGTCTTCCTTGCCCCAGGCAGCAGCAATGGACTTTTTTTTTCCTGTTTTCCATCCTTTTTGAACATTCCTCTCCCTATATTTCTTCTTTAGAGTCCAAAGGAATGGAAGGCTGTAGGGACCAGTTCAAGCTAGGGGGAATAAAACAAATCCTGGGTTTGCTGAGGCTATCCGTTAGAAATAAACCCCAAAACCCAACCAACTGCAGGCCTTGGGTATCCTCCCCACCTCTTTCCTGCTGCCTTAAACAGCAGCAGAATGGTTAACAGGGCTCACTGTTGCGACGTCTGCTTTCTGATCGCTTGCAGATGGACGTGCATCCCGCTTTCTGCGGCTTGTACCAGAAGGCACCTTGCAAGCTGCGGTGTGCGCCTAATCACTCCTTGCCCGTCTGCTTTTCTTGTGCTCTGTCGTTCAGCTTTCCCGCCAGCAGCCGGGCTGCAACCCTGAGAACACCCAGGCGGCATTTATTAGCTGGAGGAAGACAACAGCGTGTTTCCACCGGACAGCAACCTGCACAAATGTTTTCTCCATGCTTTTGTTAAGTTCCCAGGTGTAGCAGCTGTCTTCAGAAGGTGCTTGAGCTCTCTCTGCCTCTTCCGCCAAATGCTTGCGACAAACAAACAAATGATTTCTGTACATGGAAACATATTCCTGGCGACCATCAGGAGCATCTGCCAAGAGATCTTGGTCAGCACGGTCAGTCCTTGACCTCTGTGATTTGATAATGCGGTTTCTTGCCTTTATCGAACCGCGTTTGGCGAGCGGGAGGGGAAACGTGAAGGGTAACAGAAATATCAGCCGATATCTGCGCTGTTACAGAAGCGGCTCTGTCTTCTGCTGGAGGATGCAAAGCATGGATGCTTGCGATATAATAGTTTTGTTGTGGTGACAGTCTCTGGACATGTTGTCCTCACTGGGCTTGTGCTGGAAACGGCAAGAGCAGTCAGCTGATGATCTCACATGAGGCAGCACTGGGTTTAAAATTCAGCTTATCTGATCGGTGAACTTCTTTAGGGCAGTGATAGCTTGGCACTTGTGAAAAGAGCAGGCATTTAAAAAAAACAAAAGGCAAACACTCATTTCCTGCTGAGCTTCCTGCCCTGCTTTTCTTCCGGGGTCACAGAGCACAGCGATCTTGGGCCATGCTTTCCAAAATCACTTTGCAAATCTAATCTCTAAGACTTTGTTGCTGTGAAGAAAAGACCAGCAATTTAAGAAGAAAAATACCCAGATCAAGGGAGGAGAAGTTTGTTTGTCTCTGAGGCTATATTCAGCTCAGTTTACAATGATCCTAATTTTTGATTGGATTAATTAAACTCTTGACAGATCTCCCCAAAAGGGATGTCTTTTTCTCTCGAGTGTCTGGCATGCGCAGCATCTGCTGACCCAGCTTGCTCGGTGCGTCTGCGAGGCTGGCTGCATCTTCCCTACCCCCCTGGCGTGACCAAAATGTTTCCTACCCAGACTTGATGGGGGAAAATGATGTTTCAAAATGGTTTCAGCTTGCAAGCCCTAGCCGTTTTCTGCTGGCCTTTTGTCTTCTAGGGACCTGCCTGGGGACTCTGCTGGCAGTCTGATACTTAAGATAGATTTAAGTTAGAGCAGAAAGTGCATTTTGGAGCTATAAAGGAGGTGTAAAGAAGGATGCTCAAGCTCAGGTTGGTAGCCAGGAGAAAAAAAGATGCTTTCTGCTTGTCTTACTGTTGGTTATCCCCGGTCTCTTCCATTTCGTAGCTGAAATTCCTCTCTGGATGGTGCTTGGCTTTGAAGGAGGAGCGCAGGGGGATTACCAGAGCAGGGCTTACAGGCAATCTGGAGGCTGAAGCTTTAAATATAGAGGAAGAAGAGTGGCGAGCTGTTTTCTAATCAGCCAGGAAACCGAGAGACGTGCATTGCCCAAGAAAACACAGGCCCTTCGTATTCTCCCGGCGAGCGCTGGCTGCCAGCAGCCGGAGCCGCATCCAACCTCAGGCTCGCAAGCAATCTGCTCCTTCCTTTCTGAATGGGAAAAACCAGCTGAGTTCCCTTCCCAGACCTAGTTGTAAAGGTTTCAGCGCAGCCTGGGAGGTAAAAAGGTGTGAACAGCCCTGCAGTGCTTCGAGAGCCGTCTGCTAAGCCCCACGTGAGCTGCCTTCCACCGCTGCCCGCTTCGCCGGGGTCTGGCATGCTCCGGGTTGCTTGTGTTGGTGGCTGATCTGGCTGAATGCCTGTACCTGCCCATTGCCGACCGCTGGGAGCACGGAGCAGGGATCCTGCTGCCCCTTGGGGGTTTTAGTGCTTGCAGCAGCTTCATCTATGACCAGTAAAGCAGCCAGGTCTGGTTTACTCTTAGACCCCATTGGGAAGAATGATCTCCGAATCCTCTTAGGGGGTGAATGCAGGTATTTCTACACCGTGCTAAACCATCTCTGTTCCATACCTCATCTGCAGCTGTGGCCAGTTCTTACTGCTTGAGAGGAAAACAAAAGTCCCTGAACAATTTAGCTAGCTGGTGGTGCAGTGCCACGCAGTGGGACTGGGGGTGTATCTTTTCACTGGAGTGCTCCTAATAGCCTGGAGTTTGTTGTTGGAGTGTTTCATGGGTAATTAATTACAAATGTTACTAGCCATGAAATTATTTGGTCATCTTAAAATCAAGTTGTTGCCTTTTTTTTTTGTTTAAATATTCTACTTGCAGTGAATACGCACTAATCCATGGGCTTGGCCTAAATGTGCCTGAGGTGTTGGGTTTTTTTTCTCCACTGGTTTATAAATCACAAATTTCTCTTTCAGTGGGTGTATAATATCCTGGAGAAGAAAGCTGAGGCCGATCGGATCATCCATGAAAACCCAGATCCTTGCAATGGCTTTGTTCTAGTCCCAGATTTTAAGTGGAATCAAAACCAGGTTTGTTTGCTTGTCTTTGAAGGGGTGCTGCTTGTCTGAAGGTAATCCAGGGGAAATGTCCACTTTTGTGCTACTAATAGCACGCTAATGAAAGTTTAAGTAGGGAAATGTGTCCTTCCTGTTCACACTGTCACTAAGTGATGGCATTGCCTGGGCCTTTTATCACATGCTAGTGGTGGACACTGTGAAACACAGGCTGTTCTCACCACTGCTGGGTGATTTATTTATTGGCTTTGCCTTTTCTTTCCTGTATTAGCCCAAATGTTGTTGTGATGTGTTTGAACCTAAATCCAGCTGCGTATTTGTTCCTGCTGAACTTGTTTGGGGCTTTTTTTTTTGGTTTTTCTTTACAAGCCTCAACCTTAGGCACAAACTGGGCAGATGTGTTGTCCTTTGGTTGCTGCAATTAACTCTCCTCCACACAATATTAAACAGATGGTTGTTAGCTTATGAGCAGCTGCTTAACCCCTCGTGGGAGCAGCCACTCGTTGAAATGCAGAAGTTTTTAAGCCCAGGCTGTAATCCTCAACTGAGTGGCTCATTATTTCCTTGGGCTCCGCCTCCATTTTGTGCTGTACTTCAGGTGATGTGCCCTGGGGAGGTGAAACTCCACACTTGCGCCCCTTGAATTCTGTGGAGTCAAAAAAGAAAAGTCCACTTCAGGTTTTGGATCCTCAAAATGCTTCTGTGGGTGGCAGGTGGGGGAAAGTTACCGCATAATTAAAACTTAGGAATGGGAACTGAAAACTAAAAAAATGGGAACACAAGCCTGGTGGTGGGCAAGAGGATTCTGTACTTCTGTGCTGGGAGCACCTTTTTTTGCTCTGCTGCTGAGTCGCTGGGGAAACGACTTGGGGAGGACAGGTCACTGCAGGGTAGTCTCTGGTCACCAGGAACTCCTTGCACATCAGCTGCTCCAAAAATCCCTTGTCAAGCTGTGGTGGGGTAACCAAGGTCAAATTTCCGCTTGTTCACTGGGAGGCTTGACCTTCTTCCTGGAGAGACTTTGCATAGCAGGTGATACATGGCAAGCTTGCTGTTGTGCTTGTGCCATTGTGCCTTGTTCAGTGGCATTTACTTTCAGGGTGGTGATATTTCGGGATCCTAAGAAGTGCAGCACACCGTCCCTTTCCTTGCTTTGAGCAAAGCCTCGGGGTAAATCCTCACTTGCCGCAACCAAGCTTTGCAACTCACATTGGGATTGAAGGTGGATGGGCTAAAAATAGTGCTTTAACTTTCTTTAGAGACCTGTCGTATCTGCGTCTTGCAGCTAGCATGGTCAGGGAGCACTTAAATGGTAGGATTTGTCTTCAGGGGAGGTTTCCCCATGCTCCTGTTGCCTCTTGGTATGCTGAACAGGATCTTCTTGATTTCTTCCCAAGGGCTGGGCTGCTGTGTGCAGCAAGAGAGCCGTTATCCCCAGGGCTATCGGGGACCTTTGCGTTGCCTGTCTTTTTCCCAGGCAGGCGAGCTGGCATCCCAGCAAGGGCCGTTGACTTCTGCCTTCGAGCCAAGGAATTTCTTGGCTGTGGGGATGCTGAGCCAGAGCTGATCCTGGCAGCCCCAGGGCTGCCTGTGAGCACCGGTTCTTGCTGCTGCGTCCCACTGAACAGGCAAGGCTGCTGAATCAAATTAGGGAAGCGAGACAGAGCTCCCAGCAGGATCCTCCTGAGCGTCCCCTTAGAAGTCCCTTCAACAGCATCGCCTTGCACTAGCTTAGTACGTTGCCCGCAAATGCTACGAAATCACCTGTAATTATTTCAGGTTAGTTGATGAGAGGAAGATTTCTCATTTGTGTCATGAAGTGTGCACGCTTGCTGCCAGCCTCGACCTTCTGGGTGCTGCATCAGCTCCAGTTGCCCACCCTCGATAGTGGTTTGAGTTGGTTTCTTGGAGTTTTTTTTTCTTTTTTTTTAAAATCTATTTTTTTAGCGTGGGCTTTTTCCCCCGCTTCTTTTGAGTTGGTTTCAAACCCGCAGGAGCCCTGAGGCGTTGCCTGAAACGATGCCCAGCATGACATCATTCAGGGCCTTTTTAGCAACAGGCTTATTTGTTTCAAACAGCAACATGCAGATGTTCTAAGGGGAAGAGATGTTTGCTTTTTCTTCCGCCAGCCAGCCCTGATCCAGAGGGAACAAGCTGATATGCCGTCTTTTTCTGGAGCTGTGCACAGGCTGCTTTGGGAATCAAACCGAACCGCGAGCATCGCTGTGCTGGCTGGATGCAAATAGAAGCTTCGTGTTTTGAGAGCCCCGAGACAGGGTCCTGAGAGCATCTTTTGGCACAAGTATCTGTTTCCAAATAGCCAGATGGGTTTCTCACAGCCCTGAAAAGATCTGCTGGGTCTCAAGTATCTAAACCCTTTGCTTTGCAGTGTTTATATTAGAAAGCCGCTAGCTGAGCTGAAGGAGACAGGGATTTTTATTTTTAGTTTTTTCTTTAAAGTGTAGTGATCCACAACGCTGTGTCTTGTTAAACATTGAATTCAGTAAGTGCTTCAGGAGATGCTAGAGGTCTGGCTGAGAGCTGCTGAACGGACGTATTTTACTGCACTGGGGTTGTCTGGTGACTGATTAGGTCTTGATAATAGTTATTTGTAGAACTGGTGTGACTGGAAAGTGGGCGGCTATTTGCACAGTGGAACTATAGGAAGCTTTTCACTCAGGGAAAAATCTACAGTTGCAGTTTCGGCTGCTGCGATTCACTGTAAATCCTCGCCTGAGCGTGGAGATAAACCATTTGCTCGCTCTGCAGAATAGCCGTGCTCGGCACGGTGCCCGCGCGTGGGGGTTGCTGGCAGACCCTTCTGGGCTCGGGCTGGCGGGCGCCTCGGTTTCCCCCACGTAGCTTGGTGGGTGCAGCCTCGATCCGCACTGGGACAACGTATTTTTTCGTGCACAGGGAGATGTTGTGAACGTGCAAGAGCAACAGCTAGTGCTGTGTTTATGGTAGAAAAGGGTTGATTAATCAATCTGCCTATCGAGCTGAGAAGTTATTTGTGATCCCACCATTTATCAGTTGGGGTGAAGCTGTCCGCGTTGTTTTTTTCTGGACAAAACCTAATTTGTCCAAAGACGATGCTTTGAGGCTCTGGCTTTGCGAGCGCATGTCGTACTGGGAGATCCACACTGGATTCAACCCAGCATGGCCATGGGTTACGCGTGATGGCAGGTAGCCCCTTATAACACAGCCTGGAAAGCTGCGGTTGTTAGTCAGTTCCAAAGGACTCATGCCTCCGTCTGCTCTTTCTGTGGTCACCTTCGTCACCGTCCTCCATCCCTCTGTTTGCAGCTGGATGACCTCTACCTGATAGCCCTCGTTCACCGCCGGGAGGTCAAGTCGCTTCGGGACCTCACTGCTGAGCACCTCCCGCTGCTGAGGAACATCTTGCAAGAAGGCAAGGTAAGCGGGAGGCCAGGCCAACGCTGCCGTCCTGGGCAAGGAGAGCACAGCCTGCCTGCTGCAAGGTCGCTGCCTGCCTTCCCCGGCAGCTGCCTGTCCAACCCATGCACAAGATCTGTGTGGGAATCATAGAATCATAGAATTATTAAGGTTGGAAAAGATCTCTAGGATCATCAAGTCCAACCATCAACTCAACACTACCAGTGTCCTAAACCATGCCCTGAAGTGCCACGTCTACACGGTGTTTGAACCCCACCAGGGACGGTGACTCCGCCACCTCTCTGGGCAGCCTCTGCCAGGGCCTGACCACTTTGCAGTGAAGACATTTTTCCTCATATCCAACCTAAACCTCCCCTGACGCAGCTTGAGGCCGTTTCTTCTTGTCCTGACAACCAAGAGATGATGATACATCATGAAGTGGGGCTGCTCTCCCCTCTAGCATCTCTGCTTGCAGTCCCCTGTCCCTGCTTCTCTGTCAGCACCGTCCCCCAGGGCATCGGAAGGCTCTGCTGCATTTGGGCCGTTTCAGGTGTTCTCGATATTTCTTTGTTAGCAGCGAGCGCCATCCTCCTCGTGTTAACAACTTCCTTCCCAACCCCTTGACTGTTTTCACTGACCGACAAGTTTTTTCCAGCCCCGTGACAGGGTGTGCTTGGTAGATGGATGTGCGATAACTTCTCTCTCCTTCACTGCGTTAGAAATTTGGGAAGCAATTGCACTGGAGAAAGTGGAGATTAATTAAGAGATTAGTCAGGGGATTGCAGCGTGCTGAGCAGCGAACCAAGCCAGTGTGCCGGAGTTCACCGTTGCTGTTTATAGCTTTAATTACAATGGCTGGTAACAGGATCCCCGTAACTTGCCGAGTGAGCCGAAGCGATAAGGGTGAAAGGGAAAACGATACGAGTGGAGAGCCCATGGAGAAAAGTGGGGCGGCTGGAGGCATCGCTCCATCCCCGCGGAGGCTGAAACAGAGGATGGGGAAAGAGCTCTGTCCTTCCCAACTTCTCCCTCTCCCTTGCTGTGAGGATGGAGGAAGCAGAAATCACTTCTGCCTTTCTCTTCGCCTTTGTGCCATCAGGGATGCTCCTTTTCATCTGTTGTGAGGTCTGTCCATGCGCTGCCTGCCCCCAGCCGCCCCGTGCCCTTGCTGCATGTCGCTAATCCTGACCTGTGGGGTTTTTTTTCTCTCCTTAGGAGGCCATAGCGAAGCGCTTCGGTGTGCCGGGATCCCAGCTGCGAATCTACCTGCATTACCGACCCTCCTACTACCACCTGCACGTGCATTTCACCGCTCTGGGCTACGACGCCCCGGGCAGCTCCGTCGAGAGAGCCCATCTCCTGGCAGACGTGATCGACAACCTGGCAATGGACTCCATGTACTACCAGAAACGGGCTTTGAGCTTCGCCCTGCGGGCCGACGAACTTCTGCTTAAGAAATTCCAGGAGGCAGGAAGAGTGTGAGCCGGCAGAGGCGCTTTTGTATCTATTTTTAATAAATGCCCGTTTTCGGGTTTTTTTTTTTTATTTTTTAAAGGTTTTGGTGCTTTTATTTTTTTTAACTCTGATTTTGTACAAGTTGGGGCTGATGGCCCATTGCTATGGAAACCATTCCTTCTCCTCAAGTCAATTAAAACGTTGATTGAGTAACCCCTTTGAGCGTACTGGTTTTTATCAGGGTTGTAGCACCAGGCTGGGCACCTCTAGGCTGCAGTGAGCAGAGGAGTTTGGGCAGGAGGGTTTGTGTGTGCCCATTTTCTCCACCCAAAAGACAGCCCCAGCCCAAATGGGGGGAGTAGGCAGCCGGAGGGGTCCAAGAAAACCCACTGCCCTCAGAAAGCTTCACTTATTTCTTATGAATTTACCCCTGGGAGCGGGATTGCAGCTTTCCTGGGACAGGGAGGGGTTTCTTGCTCCAAATAAATCAAATGACTAACCCAAGTCCTTGCCCCTCCCGGCCGGCCGGCTGCCATGGGTCCGAAGGCAAAGGAGGCTGCGTGCACTGCCTGATCCCCAGCCTTGGAGCTATCACCTCTACCCTGCTAATTAGTCATGTATCTGCCTTAAATGAGCTCATTTAAAAGGGCAGCCCCTCCCTGACACAGGCTTGTCAAGATTTTGCAAGGATTCCTCGGCGTGCTTGTTTAAAGAAAAACATAAAAGAAATAAGGTTGCTCTTCCTTCTGCCGCAGTGGTGGCATGGCGGGGCAGTAAATGCCTTCCTGCAGCAGGAGGGGCCCGGCAAAGGAGCCTCCCGAGACCCTGGCTGACTTTGCTGCCACTTTCCAGTTCCAGTGAGGTTTTTCTTGTTCCATCTGTGAGATGCCGACTCCTTCCCCACTGCCTGACTCTGTATAAACAGTCCTCACGCTGTGACCTGGCGAGAGCTGCCTCTTGTGATGGGAGAAAACCAATTTCTACGTACAGAGAGAGGCTTGGTCTGCCAACCCAGCCATCGTTTCCCCTGCACCTTCTCCGCCAGACACCAACCCCTGAAAACTTCATGAGTTCTTGCTGCCAAAAAGGGCTCTGGTTTCTAGTCAGCCGGTAACTGGGGATGTAATTGCAGGAATCCTCTTGCTGGCTACCCTGTTTTTTTATTCCTTTCAACACACTGGGCTCTTAAGGGTTTATTTTTTTTGGTAAGGTGGGGGAAAACCAGATGTGACTTCTTGTTTGCAGGGCTGCTCTGCGTGCCACAGCGCTGCCCTGTGATGGAGCGGTCCAGAGCTGGCTGGATTGCAGGTAGCAGCATCAGAGGTGCCCGGGGTTTTGTTCGGCTCATCCGATTAATAAATATTCAGGTCAGGCGGTTCCCTGCTACCTTTTGAGCAGCAGGGAGAGGCAGAGCATCTGGATGCAGCCACATTTTCTTATTTCTCTGCAAAAATGCAATGCGTGGTAAGAAAGCCAGGGTAATCTGTTTGGGGAGTCTTCTTCCCTCATTTCACATCTACCCATGTCCTGGGCAGAGGATGTCTGGGGCCGGAGTTGGTGTAGGAGCTGGGGAGCGGTGGGTCTAGAGATGATCGGCGTGGCTGGCCGTCCCCTGGCTCTTTGTGTCCCTGGGTTTTAAGTTGCCAAGGGGAATTAGTGGCATTAATTTATAGATTCATAGAATCGTTAAGGTTGGAATAAGGCCTCTAGGATTATCAAGTCCAACCCCCAACCCAACACCCCCATGGCTCCTGAACCATGTCCCCAAGTGCCATGTTTTCACAGTGTTTGAACCCCCCCAGGGACGGTGACTCCCCCACCTCTCTGGGCAGCCTGTGCCAGGGCCTGACCGCTCTGGCAGGGAAGACATTTTCCCTCATCTCCAACCTAAACCTCCCCTGACGCAGCCTGAGGCTGTTCCCTCTCGTCCTGTCACTGGTGCCTTGGGAGCAGAGACCGACCCCCCCCTCACTCCAGCCCCTCTCAGGCAGCTGCAGAGAGCGAGAAGGGCTCCCCTCAGCCCCCTCTTCTCCAGGCTAAACCCCCCCAGCCCCCTCAGCCGCCCCCCAGCACACTTGTGCTCCAAGTCTTCCCATCTGGCCAGAATCTTCCCAGTCTGGCCCCCGTCTAGGGCCAGAGTCGATGTAGCAGCTGGGGAGCAGTGGATCTGGAGATGATTGGCGTAGCTGGCCATCCCCTGGCTCTTTGCATCCCTGGGTTTTAAGTTGCTAAGGGGAATTAGTAGCATTCATTTGCTAGTATTCAATTTTTTTTCGATATTGGAGTGCTTTTGGCGCCAAGAGGGAGCTTGGTCTCTCTGCGTGAGGGAACATCACAGTTTTACATACCCACCTTGGTCAGCCTGGGAATGGAGATGGTTAGACATCAGATGGGACTGTCCTGTCACCCAGGAAGCTTCCCTGTTCTTCAGGTATTAAAAAAAACCAAACCAACAACAAACCTCTTATAAATAGACTTTCTGAGGGCTGCGACAGACGACTGAGCAGCACATCTTCCGCAGACCATCTCTCTGCTCCTGCTGGAGGAATCATTTCTCCTGGGAGACTAAAAAAGGTGCTGCCTGGCCATCACCCATTCTGTCTGGAAGCAGAGGGAAGACGTGGAGCCCAGGACAGGGGCTGTCCCTGCCTGCCCCGAGGGAAGAGGGCAGGGGGATGTATTTTGATGGATCTATGCCTGGAGCCTTCAAATGATTTATTGAGGTCCTGGGGCTGGGTTTGCAAAGCCAGACAGCGTTTCTAGGCTGGGTTGAGGAAGGGTGAGCCCGAGGTGGTCAGTAGGACAAAGCCGGCTTGTGCTGGGCATGAATCGCCCCATTCTTGTCCTTCTCGAGCAGATGCTGTGAGCCTGGCCGAGGGCATCCCCCTCCTCCTTTATTAATAGATCGCGCTTGCCTGGCTCCTGCTTTGTCCTCGTCACCCTTTCAAGAGTGTTTCGGCTGCGGCGTGATGGTGCAAGGCCATCCCGGGATGGCAGAACCTCTGCCTGCACGCTCCTGGGGCAAGAAAACAGCCCCGTTCCCCGCTGCTGCTGCCGGGGCATTTTCTAAACCATTTTATCGATGTGATTTCCGAATAGCTTTGGACCGGGTGATGGAAGAGCTTATTACAAATTCACTTCTCAAACAGCCAGGTTTTCCACCCCCCCACCCCCCCAAACCCTTTTCTTCTCCAAATTACTCAGCGCTCATCATGCTGAATTAATCTAACTGGCAATTTATCCTTTGTAAATTAAATATTAGGGCAGGGTGTAGTTATTAGCAATGACTAACTACCCAGCAAATGCTCGTGGCATTCTGCTAAGGCAGCAAATACGTTTCCAAAGCCTGGTATTTTTTGGCGGGCTTTAAAAATGTGTCGTCTTTCTGGAGCTGCGGTGGCCACGGGAAGCTCTTTGCTGGTCTTTGGGTCCCTTGGGAGATGGGTTAGCCGAGGAGATGTGAGTAGGCAACGCAGGCGCCCCGGGGATGCAGGGTGGACACAACCGGTGTTCAGCGCTTGGCGCAGGGTCACCGTCGTTACCCCAAACCTTGGTGAAGCTCAGGCCACGGCACTGAGACCTCTCGGCACGGAGATCTGGGCAAGGAAGCTCATGTGGAGCTGGAGACGCTCCCCGATACTGGGTTTGCAGCTCTGCAAGGGCTTTTACTCTGTGTTCAGTCCTGTGGATGCTGTCCCAGGCCGTGGGGGGATGCTCCGATCACCCCAAAACGAGCCCATCGCACCACCGCCAGCAGGAGGGAGCTGGGGACCAAGAATATCCTGGGAAGCGAATCTTTGCAGCCTCTTTATTATCCTGTCTTGGGGGCATGGTAAAAATAGACATTTGGGATGCATTATTATTGCTGGAGTTTTATTGAACGCTGTTTATTGTTTTCAGATGCAATAAACCTAGTGGGGGAACCCAAGAGACCGAAGGGTCTAAATATCTTTCAAGCAAATCCCAGCTCTCCCCGCTAAGCTGCGGCCCCAGTAATTACCCCAGGATCGTCTAGGAACTGGTGGCAATTAAAGCCTAATTATGGCGGGCCTGCCTGTCACCACGGGTAAAACTCTCTGCCCCGTTGCCTCGCTTCTTGCCGGCAAGGAAACCCCATCCTCCGTAGGCCGGGGCGAGGATGATCTTCAAATATTGATGCAGATGTTCAATTAGCCTTGGCAAAACCAGAGCCGTCAGCTCAACAGGTGTTTTATCAATTAATATTGTTGGCGCCGGATGCTTTGGTCTTCAAATGGGGCTGGTACCCTCCAATCTCTTGCTTTCCAGCTCAATAAAAGAGGGATAAACTTTGCTGCCTTCAACAACGAGCTGCCTGCACCGGAGCCAATATTTCACGTTATTAACTCCTTAAAAATCAACGTTAATATCGCTAATTATCTCCGGGATTGGCAAAACCCCACCCCAGCGCAGGAGGGGTGGATTCTCAACTGTAGAAATAAAAGCCTCGAGGGGGTCGGTTTGGGATGGAAATGAAATCCCATGGGACACCCAGGTAGCTGGAATTATTTTTTTTTCCAGAAAAAAGCAAAAAAATACACAATACTTCTGTGAGCTGTTGTTATTTAGTGGGGGGGGTTGGGGAGATTTCTGCCAAGGGGGGGGGGGCTGAGCCCACCGTAAGTTTGCCTGGGGAGAGGGCTGTGATTTTGGGGGAGGGGGTGGTTGTCCTCCCTCACCTCCCCACTGCCGGGGGATGGGGAGACACGGGATGCCCCCATCCCCTGAGATGCTCTTCCCTCTTTTCCCTCCCTTCTTCCCTCCCTCCCTCCCTCCTTCCCTCCCTCCCTCCCTCCCTCCGCCGCCCATCCCGGCTCTGTGCGCAAGCGTGCCCGCTCACCGCCCGCCCAGC
This sequence comes from Phalacrocorax aristotelis, assembly GCF_949628215.1. Taxonomy (NCBI): domain Eukaryota; kingdom Metazoa; phylum Chordata; class Aves; order Suliformes; family Phalacrocoracidae; genus Phalacrocorax; species Phalacrocorax aristotelis. The sequence continues at coordinate 7,850,118 of NC_134297.1, read as the reverse complement.
CCCGGGCTGGCTCCGGCATCCCGCACCGCTGCCTGTGCGTGTGTGTCCCCGCTCATCCTCCTCCTCCTCCTCTTCCTCCTCCTCCTCCTCCCGCCGCGCTCCCCCCCCGCCACCGCCCCATGGTGAGTCTGCAGCGTGGGGGGGGGGTCCCTCCGTGTCCGCGTCTCCCCCCTCCCCCGTGCCCGCGTCTCCGCTACAAATCCAGCTGCAAAGCGGAAAAAAAGAGGGGGGGAGGCGAGCAAAAACCCCGCTTGCTTATTTTTTTTTGGGGGGCTCCGCGTTGGGAGGGGGCAGAACAGGCAGCGCTGCCTGTTTTGCAGCTCCCAGGCAGGGTTTACATGGGGGAGGGGGTTGCAAATTTGGGAGGGGGGGTTTGAAACTGGGGGGTGTATGTGCAAATTGGGGATGGGGGGGGTACGAATTGGGGATAGGAGGGTGCAAATTGGAGACTGGGCGGGGGGGAATCCCCGCCGTTAACCTTGGAGCCTCACTGATGCATCCCACGCCGTCGGCATCGATGCCCCAGCGAGCGCGACGCCCCAGAAAGCACCTTTATTTCTGTGTTTTAAGTGGGGTTTTTTATTTAATTTTTTTTTTCTAATTAATGTAATTAATTAGTGCCTGAGCGTGGTTAAACTTCCAGGTGGTGAAGCGTGTGCGGGCAGCGGCGAGAGGAAAGCCCCCGCTTTTGCGATGCCCTTCCGGCTGCTGCTGCCCAATCCGCGGCAAAACAAAACCCCATCTCGCCGGGAAAAACCGGCCTTTGGCGTCGTTCCTGCCCACAGCCTCCCCTCAGGAAGGCGAACCCAACCTGAGAGCCCTGGCAAGAGAGTTTCTGGCGTCTCCCGATAATATGGGGGGACTCATTTCGATGGGTATTTGCCGTATTAAAGCCCTGGTGCCAGCGTAAGGAAGGGAAAATCCTCCCGGAGGCCCTGGGGAGGGGAGGACGTGCCCCGTGTGTGGCTCAGGACGGTATCGCTCTCGCAGTGGTGTGGGCTGAGGATGATTTAAGTGGTCTGAGCTTTATTTTCCCCATCCTTGGGCATCCTCTGGCTGGTTGATGGATGCGCTCCACTGGCCTGGTGATCCCATAGGGGTAGGAGGAACTGATCCTGGTGTGGACAGAGCTGCCGGGAGCACGAGCCGGGCGTCATGGTGCAGGATGCTGATAAATCCCATCCCGGCCCTTTGCGTGCACCTGGAGACCTCCTTTCCCACGCAATGGACTCGCTCCTGGGTGGAGATGAGGATGCTTCCCTCAAAACAGCAGCAAAAGGACCAGCTGGGCTTTTCTCCATTGATTTTTCAATGTCAGGTCTTCTGCAGGGTGAGCTGGCGGGGTTTTATTGTTCTGGGCAGCAGAGAACAAAGGAAAAATCTTCCTCTGGGGGCTTTTATATGCTCCTCGGCTTGGACGTCGGGTGCGGGGTGCCTCTTTCCCCATCAGGTTAATAGAGTGGTGCCCGCGCAGTCCTGATGCCCGGTGGGTTGGTGCTGGGCTGCCGGGCGACTCCAGGCCCCGTCTTTGCGAGATGAGCTAATTAAAGTCTCGTGGTAGAGCTTTTGCAAAAGCCCTGCTGAATTTGCCCTGTCTTCTCTGCTGGGCTCTCCTTCCGACCGCTCTTGGAGACGAAGAGGCTGCCTCCGCCAAGGCTTTTCATGGTGAGTGGCAGGGCAGAGTGACACAGGACGGGCACCCCGGGCAGGGCAGAACCCCGGTTTGGTGACGGAGCTGAGGATTTAAAGTGTGTATAGAGAACCTTCTCCCTTTGCTTAATGTAGGGGCTGGAGCAGGCGGGTGGTCCACGCTGGTCACTGCTCTTGGGCCGGAGCTTTGAGTGGGGGATCAGCCCTGCGGGGGGGATGGATGCGCTGGTGGCCGCAGGCACCTCGCACTTCCCCTTCCCATCGCATTGCGCTTCCCCTTCCTGTTGCGTTGCAATTCCTGTTGCGGTGTGTTGCATTGCACCGCAGTTCTCCGTAGCACGTGCCGGATCCTGGCCTGGGAAGAGCCGGGATCTCGAGTGGATGACTTGGAGGTGGGCTCATCACAGGAGATGCCCGCCTCCAGCCCCGGTGCTGGCTGTCTTCCTCATCCAGGGAGGTCTCGTCTTCCTACCCCTGCTCCTAATGACACGTCCAACCTATAATGAACTCCCAGTGTCCTTATGAGCTATGGGATGGGATCAGTGTGCTTTGCTGGACTCTCCCTAACCCCTGTGCTTAATTACCTGCATCATTAGAGGGCTGCTTGCTCCTCCAGCTCCAGGCAATGATTTAACAGCAACTGCTGTGGCAGGGCAACAAATCCCATGAGGATACGGGCTAAGGGCTCTGCAAATATAAATACAAGAGGAGGAACTGTCTGCCGATGCTAATTTTAAGGGATGTCCACCGTGGAGATCTGTGAGTAGGGTGTCTTCCAGAGCTGGGACCGGAGCATCCTCCTGGCCCCTAGCCCACCTGTGGAGCGCAAACCTGCCCGTGGAGTGAAAACATGTATTTAAATCCATTTTAAACTCTGGAAGAACCATATTTATGTCTCCAAGCCTGGGTTCTTACAGCTTGTGTCGTCCCTGTGCTTGTCACCAACATCAGAGGTGGATGCCGGGCTGCCGGACGCGGGAATGCCAAGGCCGGGACCCTCCACGTGCCTGTTTTCGGGGGGTTTCTCAGCAGTTCTCAGACTGAATCCCACTAATTAAAACTGATTATTTGGCAGTATCTCTAAAGCCCATATACCCTGTTGCTTACTCTCTCTATAAGGTGATGGTCCTGTTGCTTTAGTCCTGAGTATTTCAGAGCTGCTTTGGGCTGGGAGTCTTTTTCTCAAGAGCTTTTCCTATCACACTTTTTAAAAAAAATAATTTATTTTATTTAATTTTTTCCCTCTTTTGGTTGTTTTCTCTGGGTGTAGCACAATGGCTGCGTAAGGAGTAGGGACATGGTCCTCCTCCCGCAGAGGTTGGCATCCTGGCTTCGGCCGCATCCCTACGGGGACGCTGTCCCGCTCTCCCCATCCCGGGCTGGGGCCGATGACCCTCGTCCGACGCCGTTGGTGACACTGGCATGAGCGCTTTAGATTTTGCAGCAAGGAAAGGAAATGATTTGATGCTTTCACACTGTTCTTTGCAACTTCTGGTTCTCCTTTTTTAGTTTCTTTTTAACCTCCCCTCGCGCTTGGACACCGGCGGCTTCTCCATCCTCTGGCCACAATCGGCATGTTTATTGAGCTTTTTCTAGGAAAATCCTGCGTCTTCTTGGGAGGGAAAAGAGAAAGGAAAAAAAAAGCCCAGTTCTTGCTGATCTCCTGCATTTCCAGCTGCTGACCCCTCGCACGTGACCGGGGTTGTGCTGGAAACTTTCCTCGGAGAAAACAGAAGGGGATTTGGCTGGTGGAGAACAGCAAAACTGGAGAAAAAGCCCCTCTCCATCCCGCTTTTCCTTTGGACCAGCGGATGCTCAGAGCGGTTTCAGGCTGGCACAGGCTCCGGCTCCTCTCCAGGATGTGTTTTGCCGTCTGCCGGAGGCTGCCGAGCTGTGGTGCCGGCATTGCTGGCGGATGCTGCTCCTGTCTGGTCCGGCTCCGCCGTGCCGCGGCTCGGCGCAGGATGGTGACTGCTGAGCTGCCGGGAAGGTGGGTGGGAGTGCTGCAGGTGGGAAGGAGGCGGGCGAATCTGGAGGAATCTGGCGGCCGGGGGCGAGATGCTGCACATCCCCTGTGGGTCCTGTCCTGCGATATATTGCTCTGGCACAAATTGAGATGGGGTGCGGGTTTGCTGGCATCACTTTGGCGGCATGCTTGGGACTGCCTGAGCGCACAAGCTGCTGTGCAGGTGTTTATATTAATTAGGGGCAAGTTATTTATATAATATCGGTGTAGGTGTTAACATGTGGTTGGGTATTTTTGGTTTTAAGGTGGTATTTGCATGCTGGCCCTGTGAAAGGGCACGGCGGAGCTGCAGGAGGGCGGTGGCAGGCAGCCTTACCTGTGCCACCCAGTTTGGGGTGGCCAGGTTACCATCCCAGCATGGCACGTGGTCCACTGGGGTTGTCCAGCAGGGGGTGGGATTGACCACCCGTGGGTGCTGCTGGTCCCTGTCCTACGGGCTCAGGGATGGCTGGAGGAAGCTGGGGGCTCCCTGTGGTGTCGGTGCCTTGCGGAGGATGGCCCCATCTAAGCTAGGATGGCATCCGCCATTGGCTCTTTGATGCCATCCTGAGGATGCTGGGATGCTCCTGGGTTTGCTGCCACTCGAGGACCATTGTGGGATGCAGCCGGTGCCGCTGAGGGATGCTCGGAGGTGGGACCCAGCAGTGCCCTGGGTGCAGGGGTGCATCGTAATGCGAGCAGAGCTGTTTCAAACCGCGCAGCGCTGGAGGAGGACTCTCCTCCTGACACCACGCCTGCAAAATTCTATCAACAAATCTATGGAGGGATTTCTCCTCTTTGGGGTTTTTTTAGGATGCTTTTATCGCAGATCAGAATCAAGCTAAATCAGAAAGCCACGTCCAGGTAGGACTGAGCAGGGAGCTGGCTTTTTTTCCTTCATTATTTGCAGGTTTAAAAATATATATGCTGAAGCTTGTTTGGTTTTTTTTTTTGTTTTTGTTTTTTTTTTTTTTTCTTTAATCCTGGGTCTGTGAAAGAGGCTTTAACCTGAGCTCACGCTGTTGGAATTCCCCACTGTGCCTGGGAGAGGCTCCTCGCCTCCGATAGCTTCCAGATGCTGTTCCCGCTTCAGCTCTTCCCCTTGCAAAATGTCTCCCCCAGCTCGCCGGCAGCCTCGCCGAAGTTTTCCCAGCCGGTATCTGGCCAGGCTGAGTCAGCCGAGCCTCAATTTCTTTTTTTTTAACCCGAGTGTGATGCCAGCGGCGAGAGGTTGCAACTTGCCCTGTGGCCTTGCACAAGCTGGAGCCCTGGGTTGGATCCTGCGTCAGGTTTTGGGCTGCTTGCGACATTTCCATCAGGTGGTTTTTTTAATTTCCTTCTTAAAAAAAAAAAAAAAAAATATATATATATATATATGAGCCAGGCTGGAGTCTGGAGCTCAGGGTCCCTGCTGCATCCCCTATGTGTGCTGCCGAGTGGGCAGAGCTTCCCTGAGCCCCGAAATGGGGGGAATCTGAGGCAGGAAAGTGCTGAGCGAGACTTGAAGCCGCTTTAACGCTGCAAACCTGTGGCTCTGGGGCTTTGCTGATGCCGTATGCATGCCGCCAGCCGAGCATCCCCACCGCAGATAATAAAACACCCCTGTCTGGGTATTAAAACCCTGTCCTGGCAGCTCTGTGGCCGTCGGGCTCGTCCAGCTTCCTCAGCGTGGGGTTCGTGGGGTGGGATTTTATGGGACAAGGATGGATCCGGGCCCACCTGGGTTGGGAATGGAGGAGAGCACTGGGGCATTTTTGGGAAAAATGGGGTGGAAAGTGCATCCCCCGGCAAATTTGGCTTTAACGTCCTTTGGCATCCTTATGGTCCTACAGCAGCTGCAGCAGAGCTGGGGCTTCCTGGGCCCCTTTGCTACCTAATTAACAAAGTCGCTGCTTAATTGCAACTGCATTTACAAGTTAAATTGACAGATTATCTGTATTATGCAAATGCATATTTAAATCTTAATTATTTATTTGCCTGGCTCGCCTAAATGCGTGGAGTGTCTGTAAATCAGTGGCTTTAAGCCTGGGGATGCTCTTCTCTTGGAAGCACAGAGTTTTGCTAAGAAATAAACACAAAATAAGCTTTTTTTGGTCTGATGGGTGATGCTAAACACCCCAGCTTGGAAACAGCTCGTGGTTATTTCTTCCTTTTTATTTTTTTTCTTTTTGTTTTTTTTTTTCAAGGCGGGGGTTTGTCACGGGAGGCTCGTCCTTAAATAGCAGTGGTTTATTTTTAGGTTGGTCGCTGCTTCGGATAATCTGGCTTGGCTGGGCAGCTTTGCTTTTCTTCCCATTCTCAGGGATTTAGTAGAAATAGGTTTATTACATCTTCTTTTTAGTTTAAAAAAATTTAATAAATTTAAGAAATTATTAATTTAATTTAAAAAAACCCCAACAACCCAACAGTTGACGTGGAGGATGGGGGTCCTGCTGGTGGTGGCTCTTCCACGCTCTCCCAGCCAGGGATAATCTGCCGGGATGCTGTGGTGAAGATCAGCAGGGGAAACTGCTGAAAAAAAATCACATCCCACACTGGAATCACACCTTTGGCTTGGCTCAAGGATGGCCGGGAAGCGGCCGGGCTACCTCCCATGAAATAGCTGCCGAATGAGTAAGCTCCTGGTCCCGGGGCGATAGGGATCAGGGTGATGTGAGGGATGTGCCAGGCTTGGAAACACCTCGCTCATGCCAAGTAGAGATGTTTTCTCTGTAGGAGGAGGATGAGCTCACCTGGATTTTCTTTCCCTCCCAGCCCGGCTTTTGCTCTCTTCCCCCTTGGGAGGTAGTTTTAGCCGAGGGAGACTGGCGCTGGCGATGGAGTGCCGACAGACGGACAGACAGACAGCTGCCTTGCTTCAGGTCTGGCTGGTGGAAGGAGGAGAAATGCTGTCTCCATATACCCCTCCTTCTCTTTTTTAACAGCTCCCGGGGAGGGTCCGGTCCTCAATGGGGAGGATGATGGATGGGAGGGATTTTGTGGCTCGTCCCTGCCCATGTCACCTCTCGCCTGTGCAGGTCTGGAAAATGCCCGTGTCCCCCTGGGGATGCTCCTGCACCGGGGCTGAGCCCGTCAAAGGTCTGATTCTGGCTGCCTTTAATAGGGGAAAGGATGTGGCTTTTTGTTTTCTTCTGCCTGAAGCCACCAGCATCCAGGAGGGGAGATGTCGGGGAGCGAGCACAAGGTGCCTTTTGCCCCCCTCAGAATTGGAAATCGTTATTTAAAACGCAGCCTGGTAGGCAGGAAGGGAAACCAAGGCAGGCGGCGTAGCTGGGAGCCTGGGGAGGAAAAGGAGCAAAATTCAGCTTGTTTAGGATTTTTCTGAGGGCTCTGGGATGTAGGACGTTCATTTCCTGCTGGGATCAGCTGCCAGATGGGTTGAGCTGCCCGCGGCGAGCGGTGGAGACGGCAGATCTCGACCTGGTGGATGCCTGAACTACGATGGGCTTTTCCCGGACCTTGGGCTGGGAATGGTTGGTTCCATCAACTGATGGTGGGGGGGGATCACCTGGGAGGCTGGAAAACAATCCTGGGGAGATTGGCAACCACCCGGCTCCCAGCTCTTCCAGTCGAGCTGGAAAGACCAGCTTCAAGCAAGACCTCAGATCCTCCCCAGCAAGGCCCATGTGCTTTAAGGGATTGCGATCTCCTGCTGATCCAGGGCTGGAGTGTCCTCCTGGGAGGATGCTGTGGGGATGGAGGCGTCCCCTTGCCCACCCTCAGGCAGCTCTGAGCATCATCATCTGTACAGGTAGGGGCCGATGCTGTGCTGCAAAGTGCTTTAGCAGAAGCTCCCTGGGGAGAGTTTAACCTCATTCGTGAATCCTATAATTCATGGCTCTAAATAAAAAGGCTCCTTGTCAGCAGCGATGACAGATGCTCCGGTGGATTCAGGGTTGCTGGGAAGACTCTGGTGCAGGAAGGTGGATATTTTGGGCACTTGGAAAGTGGCCCCAAGTGCACCTTGTTTGGCTGTTGATTGCCCCAAGCCCTCTGGTTTAATTGCTCCCCCCAGCAAATGGTGGAGGTAGGAGAAAGCAGAGCTGCTTTGGCTGGAAATGTGGGAAGATGTGGCACCGGGATGGAGCCACCCCTCATCCTCCCAGGGTGTTTGTGGAAAGCCTAGTCCCTGGGGAGGAGCATGCAGCCTTGATGATAGGAGAAAGCACTTTCCTTCCCCATTCCTTGCATGCGGACGTACCCTCTTTGTTAAAATTAATGGGGCATTAAGAGCGGCACACGCCTTGGGAAGGCTTGCACCAGCTTGGTGGCCCACAGTATCTCTTGCCTTTGCTTTTCCCAGCTGGAGGAGATGAAGAGAGTTAAGGAAACCTCCTGCCCTTCAGAATTTCCCCTCAGAGGCATCTTTTCTGCCTGGGCTCGAGCACCAGCTGCAGAGAGATCCTTGCTGGTCCTGTGCAGGTCACCCTTCCCTATCGGCTTTGCCTTTCCTTGCACTGAACTGGGCTGAGCTTGTTCCTCACGGGGATTTTTGGGGAGAGCTGTGACTCCCACCATCCCCTACCCATCCCACCAGGCAGGGAGGGAAGAGCAAAGCTAACTCCCAGCTGCTAAGTGAGGCAGCAATGGGCTCACTTCACCTGGCTGGCTTGTTTTCCCCCTTCACCCCACCGTGCTGCTCAGTAGCCGAGGTAATTAAGTTGGATGCAGAGCAGCTGTCCTTGCAGAGAGGCTGTTTTCTGAGAGGCAGGATGGCAGAAAGAGTTCTGTGCATGGCAGTTCCTCAGCAGGGCTTTTCCTTCCCCAAATCATAATGATACTACAGTGCTCAGTTGAGGATGTGTAACTTGGAAAGTTTTGGGGGAAGAGATGCTGGAGATGTAGAATTACGGAGCGTCCCAGGACAAGCAAGGCTGCGTCTTCTTTTTGCTGGGAGAGGGCATCACCTGCTTCCTAAAGATCTGAGTGAGTTGCAGAAAGGGATTTCGGGGCACGGGGGGAAAGGTGAACAGATGTGGGGGAAACCTGCGGTGAGGTCCGGGCTCTGAACTACCACGCCTCCTCCTTAAAAGCAGCTTGGTGCTGCAGGAGGTGGGTGGCTTTGCAGAGAGCTCAGACATCCTCTGCGAATGCAATGGCTCGTTGGGGCCCTTCTGCCGGTCCCCTGGGGCTGGGTCCCCGTCGGCGCTCGGACCCGCTCTGCTTGGGCATCAGTAGGTATCCATTGGATCTTCTGAAGGTGGATGGCTGCTAAGCGAAGCGTCCCTTGCGTGCTGCCGGTGTGGGTTGCTGTAGCCCTAAGGATGTTCTCCCTTCTCCCTTTGGCAGGGGAAGAGAGGATGGCCTCGTAGATCCCGCCGAGCGCCTGCCTGCTCTGCCTGGACGAAGAGAACGGACCGTAAGTATCTGTGACCTCCTGCCAGCTTATCGCCACCCTGAGGGGGACTGGCTTCAGCCTCTTCCGCTGCCGGGGATGCTGGAAAAGGTCTCCCCGAGACAAACATCCCCGTCCCGGCATGACTGATGGGGTTAACAGAGCAATCAAAGTGATGCTGGGGGTGCAAAATGATGGAGTGGGTTGTTTTCTGGGTATTTTCCCCTGGGGCCCTTAATATGGGAGGAGAGAGCAGGGGAGATCGCAGAATCACAGGTTGGAAGGGACCTCAGGGATCATCTAGTTCAACCTCAGATGCGCAAGCGCACTGGTGTAGGGGCAGGGGGGTAAATCCATCCCGCTGCTTCGCCCCGGAGGTTTCAGAGCCAGAGGACTAGAGCTCAAGGGTGGGGGTTACCCTGGGGGTTGTCCTGCCCCAAAACTGGCCGTTTGCTGGTGCAAAACAGGAGGTGGGGAGGAAACAGGAGGTGGGGAGGAAACAGCAGGGAAACCACAGGGCTGCTGTGGCGGGCGTGGGGTTAAGGTGGCACTTGGAGCCTTGCAAAAGGGATGGTGTCTGCGCAGGCGGCTTTTGAGCCCCCAAAAGGGGACCCCCGTAGTCATAAGCCCTTGGGGATGGTAGCTGCCTGCAGGATAACTCAGCCCTGGGACTTGAGATCCCTTAATTTTCCACCTCTTTTCACTGGAGACCTGGGGATGAATCTGGGTGTTGATGGGGGATGGGCTGGAGCATCTCGACGGTTTAGTTTTTTAAGTCCCTCGAGCATTTGCATCCCTGCTATAAGGGAGCGGGTGCTCCCTACGGATGCTTTGCCTGCCGCTCCTGGAGGAGCAGGCAGTGAGGCGAGGCTGCCTTCCCCCTGCCTGCACCCCCAGATCGCTGCTTTCCCTTTTCTGCTGCTTTTTGGAAGGGGTTAGACTGAAGCATAGGTCTGAAGCTGCTCTCGCCGTTGCCGCCCACATCCCTGGGCGGTCCCCGAGGGCGGAGGTGCTGGCGAGTAAACACAGCAACAAGGTGACAGTGGTGGCAAACGAGGGCTGGCTGGGGCAGGTGGGAGCTGGGGGTGGCTGGGCCCATGCCAGGGGCTCCTGAGGCTCGGTGATGAAATCCCATGGGTATAAAATCATCACGGGTGGGTGCCCACCTTTGTCTCAGTAGCGTGGGGTTGTCTGCCCATGGGTGGCTCAGCTCTCCTCTGGCAGTTTGGCTATAACCTCTGGGTTGTAGTGAGCAAAAAGGGTCTTTATATTATTTTTCTAAATAGGAAAAGGGTGATTAAACCTATATAATAGAAATAATAGTATATAACCTATAAGAATGTAGCCTAACCCACCAAGGAGGAGCCCTGTATCTCCTTCAATGGCATTGCCTTACCCTGGAGACACGGGATGCTTGGGCATACCCACGCAGCTGGTGTTTCAGGGCCGTAGGAAGAGATTTGGGTTCCATCCCTGTGTTTTTCCTGCTGCAAGAATTAAAATAAAATAGTGGGAGAGGAGAGGATGGTGGCAGTGCCGGCCTCAATTGGGTTTCAGCTCCCGAGCACGTTAAAACCAACAGTGGCGTGGAAAAGCAGGAGCAGCGTGGATTTATTCTGGGGACCTGGTGCTGTGGAAATACTTGTCTTACCTGAGTGTATTTGCTGTTGCCACCTCTAAAATGTCACCCTCGTCGCAGGGAAATACGTTGTTGAGGCTTACGTGCCAACGAGGGATTTTTTTTGCTTCCCTTCCCCAAAGCTTTGGCCAGGTTACTGTATGCCTAGGACACCACGGGCTAGGGAAACCACCCTGCCTCTGCTATCAAGAGGTAATTAAGATTCCTTTGAAGTGACTTGCAGGGCTCTTAAAATAGGATAAATATGAGTATTGGTGGCACAGGCTGGCTCTCTGTGCCCTTGATGGGGCAATGCCCGGTGCCGAATGGGATGGATTTTTGCAGTGCTGTGGCCTAATGAGCTCCTGCGTCCGCCAGCCCGCTGCCTTTGCAGGTCGTGCTCTTGCGATTGCTCTGCCCTGCCATTTCCTGGCTGGTGCAGGTGGCCCTGCCTGCACCTCCAGCACCCCTGGGCCCGCCCCAGCATCCCCATCCCACCTCAGCGTCCCTTGTGGGGGGTCAGACCCAGACCCTGCTGCCTTTTGGGCTTGCAGCAGTGGTTGTTTTCAGTCCCACGAGGTTTTTCTCCTGACCGTGGGTCTCTGTTTCCTTCCCAGCTTGGAAAAAAAAAATCCCTGAGCACCTGGAGCTCACAGCAGCCGGGTCGAGGAAGCTTTGGGATGCCAGGCTGAGGATTTGGGTACCTTTGATGCTCTGCCAAGCCCAGGCAGCTCCTTGAGTTGGCCAGATTGTTTCCCCGGAGGATCACCCTCGCCGGCCGCCTCCCAGGTTGCGTTCAGGCTCCGGCACGCAGTGGTTTTGCCGAGGCAGGATGCGGCTGAGCCGGTGCGGGGGGTAAGCTGGCATCTGCCAGGCTCCTCCGGCAATCCCAGCCCTACCGCGTGGAGAAAACCGGCGGGATGGGGGCTTGGAAGGTCCCGGGGCTGTAAAATGCTTCCTTGGGTGGTTGATCCTGGTTGTTGTCCTTAAAATGGAGTGCAGGGTCCATCCTGCTGGTCCCCGCAAGGCTCCGCGTGCCTTGAAGGCTCAGGAGAGATGGTCTGGCTGGGGTCAAAGGCTCTGTGCTGTCCCGGCCATCTGTCCGTCTCCCTCCTACTGCCAGGAGTGAATCCCTAGGGATTGTCCTCTGGCATGATCCCTTCAAATCCATCTCTGCTCCAGTTAAAATTAAATGCCTGGTTTTTTGCGGGGTGAATGGTCAGAGATGGTCATTCTCTGACGAGCATCCATCTCACCCGGGGAAGCTGGACTGGGCAGCTCCGCACCCCGTGGATGTGCGGGGTGGGATGAGATGGTGGGAGCACAGGAGAGGTGTCCTCGCCTTGTGTCACGCTTCGTTTTCCCAACCCATAGGTTACCATGGAAACATAAAAGTACCCAGAGCTTTTGCTGTGTGGCCTGCTGGTCCGCGGATGCTTTGCTGGGATGGCAGTGGGTAGCTGGGATCACTGCCCACGCTGGGATGGGTGGGGGGATTTATAGTCACCCTCTGCCTTTGCACTTGCTCCACGACTTTAAATGCATTTTTCTGCCCGCTGCCGCTTTGTGGATTGACGTGACTGAAATCTGGAGACATGGGATCTGGCTGGAGCCGTTGAGGCCGTGGGGGGAGCTGGGGATGGATGGAGATAAAGGGATGGGCTCCTGTGAGGTCACCCCCGCAGCAGGAGGGTCGGTCCCCGTTGTTGTTGTTGGCATCTCCCAGGGGCTCGGTGAAACCGGGAGGCGAAACCCTGCTCTGGATCGGAGGGAGGCGGGGAGTCTCGGCGAGGAGCTTCACAGCATCCCGAGGATGGGGCTTTCTCGCAACGCCAGGCAGGGGAAGGGGAGAACTGGCTGCAAAGACTGGGCGGCAGCGGGGCTTTTAAGTCATGCAGCGATAATATTCAACCCCGGCGGCGCTTGCTCAGATGCTGATGTGGAAGTCACGGACACAGCACACGATCAGTATGATCAAGCAGATGTCAGTTTATTACAGACACCGCGCGGTTAATATAGCTCTGTAACCACCTTATCACACACAAGCCTATTGTTACTTGGTCAGTATGGCCTTGGGCTTTATCATAATGATAGCCCCTAGCAGCGTCAGCAACTCCCGAATGTGGATTGCCCTGGTTTTGCTAAACTGTAACGAGACACTCCCACGATGATATGGGATATGGCCCCTGTTGACAGAGTAGCGTCTGTGGCCAACCTTGGAATTTGTAACTTATTAGGAAGACGTAATGCTATCCTGCACGTTCCCATAATAAGTTTGTACAATGCCACTTTGTAAGTCTTGGAAAATACAAAATCACATTTGTTAGTAACAGCTACATCCATGGGTTAAAACCAATATCCTGCTTGCTTTGTGCCTTTAAAACCGCGGTTGACTTTTGTGACATCCTTGAGGCCTTCTTGTTCACAGGCAGATTAAGTCCACACAGTCTGAGTCTGGATTGTTCACTACTTGTCCTTGGCTTTCCAGATATTCCACAAATCCCCCTTTTTGTTTTTGAGCAATCCAGACTCCAGTCATCATGTGCTCTACTGCTTTCATGAAACACTTAAAGACACATCCTAATATTAGCACGGTTAATAATAATCCTAATAATAACACAAGCCTGTGGGTAATTAAATCTCTTACCCATCCTGAGATACCTCACCCAGTTAACCAGGAATCAAGGCCTAGAGAGCTAGTTTTTAACTCATTGGTTAGTTTCTTAAGTCGATCTAGTTGCTGGTAAATTGAATTGGAGTTATCTGTAAGGTTCATTCAACACATACCTTCTAACTCCTCACACCCATGACCTTGGGCTAATAACAAGAAATCTAGGGCTGCATGATTTTGTCAAGTCACATGCCGTACTGAATCTACCTCAGTTAAAAGCCCACTAAGCGCTAATGTTGTGGCACTGTTCCGTTTCGCTAGCCAGCAGCCTAGTTTGTTAAGCGTGGCAAGGCTCTGCTCCTATTAGCATCTGAGCCTGTACCCCAAACAGAGGATTGCCCTGCTGTCGAGGTATCGAGGCTGCCCTATCGCAGGCAGTCTGCCAATGTTGGAAAAATTGTAGCTGCTGCGAGGGTGGCAACAGCATCCGGACAATCATCCTAGAGTCATAAGGAGTTAATAACTGTGAGGAAAAAATGTGTTGTAACACGGACTGAATATATGGCGATTTTAACCCATATTGAGTAACAGCATTTTTGGCCTCCTTCAACGCTTTCCAATCCAACGCTTCCCACACCCCTCTCCCTACAACTGGAAATGCCAGTGGCAAAAACTGCCCTTCTATCATGGCATCTCGAATCACCCCTTTCCATCGCATGGATGGGTCTCCTGCCCCCCCGCCAACAACCCTTGCCCAAATACCGCCGACGCTGGTGGCGCTGGCATTGGTGCAGGAGCACTGGTCCCACCCGGTGTTTCATTTGGGACGAATGGGTTAGACCCCGATGGTCCGGGGCATGGCACAGACAGAGGAGCTGGTGACTTTTCTGGCGGCGCCCCTAGGCGAGCCTCTAAAGTTTCCAGCCTTTTTACCAATTCACGCAATTGCGCATCCCCCAAACCGTTTGCTCCCCCCTCCTCCTCTTCGCAACGTGACGGTGGAGAAGAAGGTGGCAAGGGAGGGTAAAGTGAAGCGGTCGGCGCCGGTGAAGAGGGTCGGGGTGGTGGGTCGGCGTCGTCACAAATCCGAGGACTGTCTGACTGTGGTGCATCTGGTGGTGGTAGAAAATCTTCTGCAGCTTTTCCCTCTGGTGCCAGTACATGTGTGGCGGCGTGAGCTGTGGCTGCAGTTCCCGCTGGGATTCGGACCCCCCTCGCAGCGTGAGCCGGGGTTGTGGCAGGGATCGTTGGACCCTGGAACAGCGTGCCGGTTGCACAGGCGGACCCGTTGGCTGGAGTCAAAGCCGCAAATGCAGACGCCACAGCTTGCCGTTCAGCCCTCGTGCTTTTCAATGTTTCATTAATCAACCTCCACACGGTGGAGAATTTGCTCGCCTCCCTGGATCCTTTACTTATTTCTTCCCACAGCTCTGCCCCTATTTTTTCCCATGTTGAGACATCAAAGGTGGCTCCAGCTGTGGGGACCAAGCCCTTTCCCTTTGCCCAAAGCAGCAAAGCCTTCAGGGTAGACGAGTCATAACTCAGCCCTCTCATTGAGAGGATATGTTGGAGGAGCTTAACCACTGCTGACTCTTCTTTTGTCATGGTGGACCCCATCTCCTCCCCGGCCGCCCGCCTGATCAGGGCGAGATCTAATCTTTTGTGCTAGTGTCTTCCCGAGTGCCGGGGCAGCACTTACCTACGGCCGGCTTCCGCACCCTCCGTCTTCGGCTCCGTCGGAAAATCCAGCTCCGATCCGGGGGTCCCTGGTCGGGCGCCACTTGCTGACGCGGAAGCCACGGACACCGCACACGATCAGTATGATCAAGCAAATGCCAGTTTATTACAGACACAGCGCGGTTAATATAGCTCTGTAACCACCTTATCACACACAAGCCTATTGTTACTTGGTCAGTATGGCCTTGGGCTTTATCATAATGATAGCCCCTAGCAGCGTCAGCAACTCCCGAATGTGGATTGCCCTGGTTTTGCTAAACTGTAACGAGACACTCCCACGATGATATGGGATATGGCCCCTCTTGACGGAGTAGCGTCTCAGACATCAAAAGAGAGGGGCTTTCTCAGTTGCTTCTTCCAAGCGTGGGGAGCTGAATCCACCTGGGACTTTCCTCCCCCCGAGCTCGAGGGCTTGGCAGGGGAGGCGATGCCCTGCACTGAACACATGGGAGCGGTGGTTGAGGCACGCCGGCATCCCTTCTGTGAGAGGGGCGAGCACCGAATCTCACCCCACCGGGGACTGGGGGATACTGCATGCTCCGAGGGTGCTGTGGCAGCTGGGACGCTGCGAGGACCAGGACCCTTTAGCATCCCTCTGCCAGCTCGGTGTCCCTGGGACAGAGGGGGATGGCTCCAGGTGCTCAGATATTCCTGTTTTAAGGAGCTGCTCTAGTCTGGGATGCAGATCTGGTAGCATGAGGCTGGGGGGACCGTGAATTGACTCTGCCTTGGCCTGGGCATGGGGGCAGCCTGTGCTCTGTTTTGCTCTGCATTCCCCGGACGCTTGAATGCTTTGCTAAACAGTGCGTGTTTTCCTTGGGGATTATTAGCTGTGTTTCTCTTAAATGCATCAGGCTCAGCTTGTGCGTACAAGCTTGGGAAAAGATCATAAAGCCTTAAAAAATATATTTAAAAAAAGCTGTTGTGTAAAAGCAAACACCAGGGGTGAGAGTGGATTTTCCCAGTGTCTTAAGCTGCAGGGAGGGGTGAAGCACGCTCGGTGGCAAGCTCAGCTGGGTGGTTTGATGCTGAAGGAGAGAGCTGGGGGGGTGAATTTGGTGCTAAATTTGGGTCCCGATGCCTGGCAGCGCCCCGGCCCTGGGCGAATGGAGGTGCTCAGGCCCCCAGGGAGCATGGCCAGCCTCCAGCTGCGGCGGCAGATTTCCCCTTGGGGACTTCAGTGGCCAGTTTTGCTATGAAAAAAACATCCCAAGAAAACACAAGCTGCTTTTTAATTTCCCCCTAACTTTATGTTTTTTTTCAAACAGCTGTAACATATAAAGGGCCGAGACCCCCCAGCTCCTCGCATTTGATACCCGTGTTTTAGGGAGGAGAAGTGGTCTGGGGGGATACAGGTGCTTTCCCAGGGGACCACCTCACCTGTCCCTGTCCCCATCCCTCCGCTTTCCTGTCAAACAGACAGTTTTCTTTGCTTCGTATCCCGTCCCGTTGCTTGTAGCATGGTTTAATTGTCCTTAATTCCCCTTTAATTGCCCTTCCTGCCTGTTTTTCAGGAGCTGGTGATGAGGAAGGGAAGGGCCTGGCTCTTGTGGGACCGTCTTTGGTCCCGTTTCTCCTCTTTCATGATATATTTTGCCCCAAAAGCTGCTGGTCTCAACTGGTTCTTGACTGGGTGAAGACTTGGCCCCGTTGGGCGGTTGATACCAGTTCATTAATGGCACTTTGTTAGGTAGGGTGGGGTGCTGAGATGGGCACACGTGCTCCCCCCCCCGCCCCAAGTTAACTAATGCCCTGAGACCAGGATTTCCACTCCCCAGCACGGGCGTGCACGTTTCCTCTTGGCTGGTTATTTAACAGCTCCTTGCCCTCTCCTCTTCTGAGACGTGGCCAGTCCAGAGCAGGGAGCAGCTCGGTTATGGGTGGCAAAGCCAAGACCTACTTAGAGTAGGACTCATCCTCAGGGAGCAGTTTATCGGGGAGCAAAGTCTCCTGTGTAGCCCATAACTTTTCCCAGCTGGTAAGTTAATTTTCCGTCCTTGCCGTGTCGCGACAGGATGGGGTTGAGCTGGTCCCGGGGTGGCTCCGACCACGGCTCTTTGCTGCCTTATTCCAGGAGTGAGAGGTTTCGGAGGAAGAAAAAAGTCACTCCGCTTCCCTGACCGACGTTTGTACATGCATTGAGCTTGCGGCATCCCCTTTCCCCCAGGCCAGGATGGTTGAATCGAAGGTGTTGGAGGTTTCCCAAGTACGTGATACTCTGCTTTCATCCGTTTGGCTGCTTCTGCCCTTTCTGCCTGGCATGGTGGCGGCATGTTTGGCTTCGTACCTGTGGTGGCTGGTGCCAGTTGTATGCTTGAGCCAGAGCTGGGCTTAAAATCTCCCCCAGGTCATCCCCACGGGCATTGGTTTGGGTGCTTTGGGGTTTTTGCCATTGAAACCCTACCTCGTTTTTCCTCTTCAATTAATATTTTTTTTCCTTTGGAATTTCAGTGTTTAACCTGTACGGCCGAGGCTCCTTGGGAACCGCAGCTGCTTGCCTGGCTTTTATAAACTCTGTATAAATCAAACCTTTGTTGGCTGCGGGGCAGAGAGATGTGAATTTAAATGGAAATAAATCCCTTCGGGAACCCTCACACCCGCTTGTCCAGAGGTGTGGTTGGGGCAAGCGGGGGGGTGATGCCTCTTGGATGGGGTTTTCGGGGATGGCTCTGATGGGTTCTTGACTTCATCTGGTCCCTCTCCCTCTTTTCCCACTCCAGGTGACCGGCGGCAGCCGCGATGAGAGCTCCGGCCCTTGCCTGATGCTTCTCCTGCTGATAAAAATGATCAACAAGTCTCGTGAGTCCCATGGTGGGGGGTCCCATCTCCCTCTTTCCAAGCAGGGATGGGGGTGTTGGGGATCTGCTCTTGGAAATTTGGCTTCAGGGGTAAGATGGAGCTTTGCTGTGGCTCCAGCCGGGTGATGCAGTGTTCCCATCATGGGCAAAGTCGCCCCGGGGAGAGAGATTTTGGGGTCCTTGGTGCTCCTTGGGCACCTGGTAGCCCTCGGGCTTTGTGGTAGAAAAACGGGGTGGAGGCACCCAGAAGGAGGGACCTGTTTGTGCATCCTTTGACACAAGGCGGGCAGGAGGAAGCAGCACAGTGGCTTTTGGACCTGGGACAAAACCAACACAGCTCTATCTTGGAGCTGCTCCTCCCAGGGGACTGTGCCAGCCTCTCCCCCTGGGGAGGAGGCTCGGCCAGGGACGGCTTCGCCATCCTGGATCTGCCAGGATGCTCCTGGGGGGCTGCAGGTCCCCAACACCCGATCATCCAAACCCCAGGGTACCTCCTTGATGGTGTTTTTCCTCTTCCCCCCGCTCTCTGGGCACGCAGGAGGGAAGATACTCGGGGTGCTGGTGCTGTTTCTGGTGATGGTTTGGTATTCGATCTACCGGGAAGACAGGTACATACAGCTGTGAGTGGCTTTTATTAAAGTTTAAAGGACCTCCTGCCCTTTCCTTCACCCTCGGGAGGTGGCATCCTCCCCCTGTCCTGCGCAGGGATGCCGGAGCATCGTCTGGATCCTGGGCGACCAGAGAGAAGGCAACATCCTCTGCTGCTGCCGGAGGAGGGGGAATGCAATACGAGGTTTCCCCCTTGGTGGGTGCTGCAGGGTTTTCGGCAAATGCCGGTGTTTTTCCGAGCCTGGGAGAAAGGGAAAACCCTGCTCCCTTCCCAGTCCCGGTGACGGTGATGGAGACGGGGAAAGCGGGGAACATGAGGTTTATGAGCAGGGGAAGAGAGACCTCTTCCGATGCAAGGCTGCAAGCCCAGCATTTAAATAACCCAAAGCAGAGCTGGCCTTAAATCTGGCCGGTGATATCCCCGGCGCTGCTGGCATGGCTTGAGCCCCACTGCGGTGGTGCCCGAGCTCCCTTTGCTGGGAGGGGGATGCAGAGGGACGGGCATCTTTTTTTTTTTTTTTAACCTTTTCCTTTACAGCTTTTATTTCCCCGTGCAAGAAAACAAGACGATGTGTCCCCTCGGGGAGGTGGAAAAGAAAGCGGCGCAGCTCATTGGGAAGTGAGTATCCGGGTTGGGAGCAAGGAAGGGGGGGGGGGATGTGAAGCCAGGACCCTCCCCGTGCCGTCCCCCTGTCCTGGTCTCACCAGCCCTTTGCTCCTCGGCAGCTACACGAGGGACCACCCGCTCTTCTTGCAGCTGAAGGACTATTTTTGGGTGAAGACGCCGTCGCTCTATGAGCTGCCTTACGGCACAAAAGGAAGTGGTAAGCCTTGGCAGCCCTTGCTGTGGGTTTCTGTTTGTCCATCTGTCTCTCCTTCTTAAAAACATCTGTGTGTTGATTTTTTTTTACAGAGGACGCACAACTATTTTCTTTTTCCCTCCTCCCTAGCAAGCCATTTGCTTGATTTTTAGACTTTGCGGCACGTATCTACTTGCCCATGGTGTGTGTAGCTTGTGTGCATGTTGCCCTGTGCGTGCCTTTTAAACCTATAAAAGGGTTTTGGTTGGGCCAGGCTTTACTAAGCCCCAGCCAAGGATTATCTGCCCAGATCTGGGGGGAGCTGGGATTAACGACAGGAGGAGACCCGGCAGGGATGGGGCAGCACCCAGGGTGTTGTAGCAGGCAGGAGCTGCCTTGCTCACCTCCTCCTTGCCCTTGCTTTGCAGAAGATGTTCTCCTGCGCTTGCTGTCCATCACCCACTACTCCCTGCCCGAGAGCATCCAGAGGTAACACCGGGGTGGGTTTTGGGGCTTTTCTGTCTGTCTTTTCATTGTTGCTCTCTTGGGGTGGGGGGAAACTTGCACATTGTGGGCCCAAGATTTGGCAAAACGAACCTCTGCAACTCAGGTGCCTGCAACAGGGCACAGGAAGCTTTGCAGAGGAGGGTTAAATCCCCACCTTGGAGGTTTAAAACCACTGTGGTTTAGAGCAGCTCTGGTTGAGACGGCCTTTCTCTCGCAGCCTGAAGTGCCGGAGGTGCGCGGTGGTGGGCAATGGCCCCCGGCTCCGCAACAGCTCCATGGGGGAGACCATCAACACGTACGACGTTGTGATCAGGTACCACCCGGGGTCCGTCCCACCAACCCCTCCCCAGCCCCGCCTGCGGACGGGGTTTGACACCTGTGATGTCCCCCCCCAAGGTTGAACAACGCCCCAGTCCACGGTTATGAGCAGGATGTGGGCTCAAAGACCACCATGCGCCTTTTCTACCCCGAGTCGGCCCACTTCAACCCCAGAACGGAGAACAACCCTGACACGTTGCTGGTGCTGGTACCCTTCAAGCCCATGGACTTCCAGTGGATGGAGGCCATCCTCAACGACAAGAAGAGGGTAAATGTGGTGGGGAAGCGGGTCCAACACTCGTCCCACCTCACCCTGGGGACACACCACTGGACATCTCCATCCTCTTGCAGGTTCGGAAGGGGTTTTGGAAACAGCCCCCGTTGATCTGGGACGCCAACCCAGAGCAAGTGCGCATCCTCAACCCTTATTACATGGAAGTAACTGCTGCTAAACTGCTTAACCTCCCCATGAAGCAACCACGGAAGGTCAAACAGGTAAGGGGTGGGGATGGCTGGGTGCCCTGCACCCCTCTGAGGGGTGATGTCCTCCCTGCTGCCCCCCCTCCCTCCACAGCCATCCCCATGCAGCTTGCTGAAGGCCTGTGGCTTCTCCTCCACCTCTCCCTCCAGAAGCCCACCACGGGGTTGTTGGCCATCACCTTGGCACTGCACTTCTGCGACCTGGTGCACATCGCGGGCTTCGGCTACCCCGATTCAGCCAACAAGAAGCAGACCATTCACTACTACGAGCAGATCACGCTCAAGTCCATGGCAGTGAGTATCTAGCCCCTGCTTTTTGTCCATGTTACCCCCAGTTTTTCTCCCAGGATGGGGGGGGCAGCCCAGGAAAGCAGCGCCCTGCCCTGTTCGGGGATGCCGAGCAGTGCAGGAGGCTCTCCCCACAGGCGTCCCTCGCTCCCCTTCCATGATGGGTGTTGAGGTCCACCTTCAGATGGTCATCATCCAACTGCTCCTGTAGCCTGATGTCTCTGCAGTCATGGTGGAGAGTTGGATCTGGTTAATGTGTGAGCAGAAGGGCTCAAGGGCGGGGGGTTTGGGCAGGGAGGGTCACATCCCTCCCTTTTGGGGGGGGCTTCTCATGTCTGGTGAAGGCGTAGGGTCAACTCAATGCTGGTAGGGTGGACAAGGTGGGGGTCTGGGAGGAGGGCAGAGGGAAAATGGCAGTGGTCACCCTCTGCCAGGCTCTGTGGTCACCCCCTGCTCCCTATCCTGCAGGCGTCTGAGCACAACATCTCGCACGAGGCAGTGGCCATCAAGCGGATGCTGGAGCTGGGTCTCATCAAGAACCTCACCTACTTCTGAGGGTGCCGGGGCTGCGCAGGGACGGCATCCCGCGCCGTGGAATGGCGGGACATGGCGCCGGCACGGCTGGAGTTGGCCGAGGGCAAAGCATCCCTCTCACTGCCTCCACCTCGCCCTGGGACTCTTGAAGCGAGCAGGGCTGGGGTTGGGGCGGGGGCTGCGCTGGACCGTGGGTCCCCCGGGGTGGGGGGTGGCTCTTGGGGGGGTGCAGGGCGCCCCACAGGCCTGTGCCGCAGTGTTGCGGCCAGCGCCTTTTCCTACCGACGTGCTAAAGCTACCGTGGACCTGGAGGGGACTTTTGGGGTGGGGGTCACCCCTCCCAGCAGGCCTGGGGGGGCGGAGGGGGCAGAAGCCCTTGCCCTGGGCTTTCTCTTTCCCTTAATTCCCTCATATTCTGACGAGGGCCCTGCCAAAGGGCTGATAATGGGGGGCCCTGGTCCCCCCCCAGGGAGCAGGAGCCTTTGGGGGCCTGCATTGCCTCCTCCCTGCCATGGTCCCCCCCATATATTTAATTTTACCCTCCTTTTTTAAAAAAAAATTGTTCTACTGGGCAGCCCTGGCCTGTGCCTTAGCCCTGGCAGGGTGGGGGGGTCATCCCTGCAGCCCCCCCGGGCGGGGGCACCGCAGGGTGCCTGGCCTCAGGGTCTGCTGGGGGCCTTCGGGAGGGAGGATCGTCATGGTTTAATTTAATTAATTTAAAAGCTTATTTATCGTGGAGCCTCCCCCAGGGTGTGCGTCCCACTGGTGTTGGTGATGGGTGGCCTCGGGTTGGTGGGGCCCTGAGACCCCAATAAAGGTCCTGATGAGGCTGGGCTGGGTGCCCTCGTCTCTGGGCCATGTCCCCATGTCCATGCCCATGACCCTTACCTGCTGCGTCCCCATCTCCTGCGAAGGGGGTTGCAGGGCTCCCGTGCCCCAGTTTCCCCTCTGCCACGGGGCACCACAAAGTGGGGACTGTTCCCCTCACAGCCCCCTCCCCCACCGCCCTGGGGACCCCACGGCGAGGCCACGGCACCCCTGAAGTTCCAGGCCCGGTCCACGCTGGGGCAAAGTGTCACCGAAAGAGCCGGCATCCTCGCGGGGCGGCCATCAGCCCAGGCGTGCCACGAGAAACACCTCTTGTATTGACCGCGGCGCTGCGCTCCCGCAATACAGCGCGGAGAGGCCCTTCCCGGGGAGGGGGGTGTGTGTCCGTCCCACCGATGTCCCCCCCCAACCCTGGCCCACAGGGCAGGACCCCCCCAAATCCCCCCCACCCCAAAACGGACTCTATAAGTATGGACACCGAACACCAAGAAGGAAAGGAAGGAGCTGGGTGGGAGAGGGTAGGGGGAAGCGGAGGCGAGCGGCTGGGGGGGCACATGGGTGCGTGGTGGGGCTGGGGGCATCCCCAGCCCCATGGAGGGGAACGGCTCCCCGGGGCTCGGTGCGTCCTCGGTGGGGTTGTGCTTAGCATGTACCGAGCGGGGGAGGTGGTCGGCCGGTTTCCCCCCGTACCCAGCAGCCCTGCTTTGGGCCGGGGCTGGATCCGACCTCTTCCCACCGCCGCTCCCGGCGGGCGCGACTGTCCACGGCACCCGCGCGGAGGGTCCCGAGCGTCCCTGGAGGGGCTCAAACGTGCGTCTGCATCCGCCTCTGCAGGGGCCGGCTGGGGTCTGAGTTTTGGGAAGAAGACTGGGAATGATGGGAGGAGGAGGCAGAGGCCTTGCTGGCCTTGTCGAACTGCACGTAGCCGTCCTGCTTGCCGCTGCTGCTGATGCTGCTGTCGCACTGGGTGTCGAGGAAGGAGCTGCTGTCGCTCATGGAGCCGCGCTGGAACTCGCGCTCGCACAGCTCGATGGAGCTGCTGCCCATGCCCAGCACGAAGCGTTGGCTGTAGTCGTAGAGGCGGCTCTGCCCGCTCAAGGTGCTGTAGATGTTGGTGAAGGACATGCCGGTGGGCACCCGTTGCTTGCTGGTGGGGCGCAGGTCCGCCGGGCAGCCCGACAGTGAGATGGTGGGGGTGGAGTGGTGCTCCTTGAAGGTGTTCACGCTGTAGTAGCCGTTGGTGGGGTCCTGTGGGGTGGGAAATGGTGGGTGAGGGGGGCAGGTTGGCGGGGCTCTCCCCCTCCCATGCCCCGGCATTCAGGGCACCCACCCGTGATGTGTGAGAGGACGCCCTTGACCACCCAACCCCAGCGTCAGAGCGTCCTCTCATGGCCACCAACGCGTCCCAGGTCGGGGCAGAGCGAGGCGTGGGTGCCCCTTTGCACCCCACTCCCTGGCACCCATTGGGTTTTTTTAATCCCCTGAAGGGTGCTGGGACCAGTGAACAGCACTGGGGTACCCGAGCATCCCTCCCTGTGCAGGGACAGCCCTCCGGTACAGGCCACCCTTGGTGCCACCAGGGGATGCGGCACAAGGACAGGAAGCCTGGAAGAAGCAACACTGGGCAAGGGACAAGCCCTGCAGGGGCACGGGGGTGGGTGCCCGGCACCCCGGGGTGCACCTGCCTTGGCAGGAGCGACCTGGGGGGGGCTTTGAGCCACATATCTTCATGGGGTTGGGGACAGAGGGGCCACGTCCCCAGGGTCTGCCTCACCTTCAGGTTTTGAAACTCCTTCTCCTCCTCCTTGAGCACCTCGAGCTGCTTCAGCACCGAGTCCTGCTGAAACTCCCCCCGGTCCATCTATGAAAGGATGCAGGTGGGTGTCAGCAGCGCCAAGCACCCGCTGTTGTCCACCACCACTCCCCCTCCCCGAGGCTGCGCGGCCCCATGCTGCCATGGGGTGAGCCCCACGGCACAGAGAAGTTGTCGGCCACAACCTGGATTAAGGGACTTGCACGGGGACACTCCAGCCAGGCAGTGTTGGAGGGGTTGGAGCTGGGTGGCTGCCCAAAAGCACTGTGATTCCTGGGGTTACAAGTTGTGGTTTCCTTTTCCCCTCTGTTCAGGACTAACAAGGCCAGGCTGGTGCGGAAAGTGAATTATTTAAATCTGCTGTGGCGAGTGTTGGGTCTGCACCCCACCTGCCCAAAAAAACTCCCCCCAGATCGCCTTTTTGTTTGTTTTCCCTTCTTTCTTTCCATCTTCCCCCCTTACACTGAACTTGGCTGCTAGCATCTCAAAATCCCAGCTAGGTTCTGGCATTGCCACAATGCTGTAATTAATGTGAAAGTCTTAATTTCCACCTTCCCCCCCCCCCCCACCTTACACTGGCTCGTCTCAAAAGCGTTGCGTCTCGGTGGCTTTGCCCACCCTGGCCCTGCCAGCGCGGCTGGGATTGTGCCAGGTCAGGAGGGGCTGGATGGGCTGGAGAAGCTCCTTTTGATTTTATTTGAGTCAATTTTTGCCCCTGCTGCTCCTTTGCAGCCCCCCCCGGAGGTGGATGCTGCCCCCCCCCCCGCCGACGTGCTGCCTTCACCTAGCTTGCTCCGCCTCATTAGTTTTCCTTTGAAGGCTGACTGCGATGGGGGGGGGGGGGGGAGGGGCAAGGTTCACATTAATTAGACCACGGCTTTAATTACCCTTCCTTCGGTGAGGTGGGGTAGTGCAGAAACAGAATAATTATCAACCAATTTCTCAGCTGCCTTTTTTTCTTTTTTAATCTTCTCCCGTATTGATCGCGCCCCTCCAGCCCGGTTCCTCTGCCCCGGCGCTGGGCTTGCAGCCACCCTGATCACAGCCCCGAATCACCCTGAACATTCCCTTTTATTGCCCAACTTCTCTTCTCCTTTTTCAAATGGTAAGTGGTTGTGGAAATTCACCCTGCAGCACGTTCTGTTCATCTCCACAAAGCCTTTGATATGGCTATTAAATGCAATAAATTAAAATACCTGAGTTTTCCAAGGGGAAAAAAAAAAAGCCTGTAACAGCCATTGATTTATCAGGGTAAATACAAGCGTCACTGAGGATTAGCTTCAGTGCAGCTGAAATGGTACATGGAGGGTTTTTTTTTTTGCCAGTGCCACCCTAAACCCCCTAAAGCGTCGCTGCGAAGGCGTGGGATGGGGCTGCGACAGCCATATTAAACCCATCGAAAGGGTTTCACAGGTCCTGGCTTTTAGAAATAAAAGGAGCCACCCCTTCTCCTCCTTGGCTTTGGCTGGGTTTGGGTGTGGGTGACACCGGCGGATGGGGCCGGAGCCGGCGATGAAGAGGGGACAAGAGGGGGTGAGAACCAAAGGAACAGTCCCGCCAGTGGCACAACCTGCCTAGAATTAATGTCGGGTTTAACAGGGTATTTTAAGCCATTTTAAGGCACCTCTTGCAATGATGGTTGGAACGGTCCAGGCACTGGGATGTTCCTTGAGCCCCGGAGGCTGGCAGGATGCTGTGGATTTGGCTGCACCCCGTGGATTTGGGGGCTGCAGTGAGCCCATGTGCCGTCAGAGGGCACCGAGCCCCCGTGCAAGCGGAGCGCGGCGTCCGTAACGCGCCATCGCATCACTTAATTTCCAATCGGCGCGTTACAGCCGGTCATTAACGCGCCCGTTGTTAAAGTTTGTGAGGCGGCTTAGCCCCGATGCGATCGCGCGCCGTTAATAGCGGGCGGCGGGGACGCTTGTTAGCTTGCCGTCGCTGGTTAAACGCGACTGAGCTAACGAACGTTACCGCCGGTACCAACGTTAACGGGGATTACGAACGCAGAGGCAGCGGGGGAGAGGGAAATACATGAAAAAAAGAGACCAGAACTGTCCGAACGCACGGCCACGAGCCAGCAAAGTGCTTGCGCGTGCTGGCACAGGCATGGGATGCTCCAGCATCGTGCGCAGACTTTCCCCTCCCTGGAGCCATGTGTTTTCTCCAGCTGGGCTGGAGAAACCATCAATATGCTTTGGTCCTTCGGCTGCGCTGCTGCCACGCAGCTGGCTGGTGATAAAGCTGCCTGTTAGATCCACGCGCCCATTGTTTCCCCTCCTGCCAGCACAGCTGAATCCAAGGACGCAGCCCGATCCTGGGAACATCGTGCCAGGACTTAATCCGGTTTGGCACCAGCAGCCTTCGCCGTCCCAAGACCACGTTGCGGTCAGGCATGCCAGTTGAGGTGTAAAGCTGTCCCTATTTCCCAATGCCACACCTCTCCGGGCCCTCCTGGACCGACATGGCTAAGGGATGTGACTAACCGCATCCATAAGCTTCTTGCCTGTTTCCCCCGCTGCAAAAGAATGAGGCCCCCCCCCCCCGCTACAGAGCATCACGTCAGCTTTGCTGTCCTGGCTCCTGCCATCAAGGGAGCGCATCCCTGCGAAGCAAAGTGACATCTCAAGGTCACTCGAGGCGCTTAAATTATGAAAATAGTAGCCAGCTCCAGCGCTGTGCCTCTTAATCCTCTGCCCACTGGAGCACTCCCTCATTTAATGCCGCCAAATGAAGCTGCTTTCAGCTGGGATGTCAAATCCGACAGACCGGATATTAAATTTTTTGCTTTCATTAGAGGAGACAATATGTTTTTTTTAAAACGCTGCTCCCTCCGGAGTCCCCGAGCATCCATCCAGACCTGGCAGGCTCGAGGGCAAGCCCCTCGCTCCGGGCGAGGTGCCTCCCCCAGCCCTCGCACTGTGTTTAATTATAATGTTTCCCGCTAATTGGATGCCGCTGAGCCGCACTTAGAAACTCGTGTGGGTCAAACCCTACCGGGGCGAGGGCTGTTGTTTAATAGATTCCCGAGGCAGTGGCTTCCTCTGCTCCCAGCGGGGACTGGCTGCCGGCGAGGAAACAAGCACACAAATATAAAAACCCCACTGGGTTTTCCCAGCCGGCTGAGGGTTCGTCACCTTCAAATGCCGGCTCCTGCCTCCACTGGCCGACGAGGTGAGCTCCCACCGAGCGCCAGCGCTCTCCATCCCAACGCCCCCAGGTGAAGCCGCATCACCTTGTCCCACTGCTCCCCAAAATGCTGCTTTTTGCTAGGCAAAGGCAGTGCCGGCGGGAGCCCGCGGTACGTCCTGCCATCCTTCTCGCATCCTTCTTCCTTTCTTAAGAGCTTGCTGTGGCAGGCGCCCGTGTCTCGGTGCCCGGACAGTGCCTGCCTGGATGCACACTAGCACCAATTGCCCCTGAAGGTGTTACCTGCCTTGTGACAGCTCGGTCCGGCGCGGTGCTTTGGCAGCTGCCCCAAGCCTCGTGGTGGCCCAGCTCCGCTGCCACCCTGTGAAGCCCGAGCCACGAGCTGCAAAGATCCCCACCACTTTCACAGTGATTTTTTTCCTTCTTCTTAACATGGTGGGTCTTCTTCTCACGGGCCCGCTGGCCTCGTGCTGCGCCCGAGCTGGTACCCTCCCAGCAGCAGCCGCCACAGGTACTGGTGCTGCTGGAAGGTGTTGGCTGCATAGGAGGGACGTGTCCTGAGCCTCCCGGCCCAGGTCGGATGTCATGGAGGTGCAACCTCTGACCCAGCCCTTCGGCAGGGCAAAAATCCCTGGGGTAAGAGGCGATAAGCCTCTATCTGCCAGCTCGGGGGTTGCTGGTGCTTCCCAGGGCTGCAGTGGCGCCGGCCGCTGGGCACTTGGAGCATTTCTCTGGGCTGAGGGTAGGAATGAGCCTCGCCCTGAATGGCACCTCTGCTTTTTTTGATTTTCCCTCTTCTGTGGGGACCTGAGCCAAGCTCCTGAGTGGAAAAACATGTCCGGTGTCGATCTGCGGACTGTGAACAAACTGGGAACATCTCTTGGAGCAGAGGGATGGGCTTCAGGATAGGGACAGGAAAGAAAGGTGAGCAAGGAAAAGATCATCAACCTGTCTACCAGATGGGCTGTTTTGACTGTTCCACCCCAAATATGAACTAAAGGTGATGCCTGGGTCTGCCTGACCCCCAGGACTTGGGATGCTCCTGCCTGCTGGTCACGATTGCTCCTGGCAGGGGGGGGATGGCTCCTTTAGGATCATCAGCCCCATTTCACAGATGAGGAAACTGAGGCATGGAGTCCAACCAGCCAGGAATAAAACCCAGTCACCCAGCTGTGATGACAGAGGTTATGCCATGTCGGAGCTGACGATGGTCTTCAATCCCCTAATCACAGGCCAGGCTCAGCCGAATTGGCGTGCAGGTGCAATGTTCTCTGGCAGGAGAGACAAAGCTGCTCTTGTGATTTATTTTTTCCAGGATCAGACCCTTTAACAGGCTCTTTTGCCTCCAGCCACCGGCTGCTGTTTGCTTTCTGGCCCCTGCGGGCTGGCAGCCTTTCCCCTGTCTGTGGGCAGCGCCTGGCAGAACAGCTAACGGAGGGAGGGGGAGCTGGGGCTGAGACAATGTGAACATATGCAAATCAGACAGCATGACGTGTATCCTAAGGTGTTAATGAATTTAGAGATGCATGAATAATTATTTGTGAGAAGCACAGAGAGCTGCGGAGGTCACAGATGGCTGGAGAATAACAAATGCGATAGCATTTAGCAGGGGAAAGAAAAGTCACGCCGGAACTCTGCAGCCAGAGATGCTCCGGCCAAGCAGCGACACCGTGGGAAACTGAGGAGCAAAGGCACCATCCGCGGTGCAGCGGGCGGATCTCCGCTCCCGAAGCTTGGCAGGAGCAGGTCGGGCCGTGCTGGAGCTCAGGGGCTTGGCCAAGGCTGAGGGATGGGTGGGTGAAAAAGCTTCTGTGAAGCAGCAAGGTGTTGAGCAGAGGGGAGCTGTTTGCAAGCGTGGCCCGCTTTTCGTTAACATCTGCATTAATGATCTCTCTGCGCGAGCACCCGGCATGTTAATGAGATTCGCGGTTGATATTAAACAGCAAGGTGTTATGAACATTGTTGAGGGCAAGGAGATCATTTCAAAGGACGCCGTCGAGGTTGAGCCCGGGCTGGAAATAGTGCAAGAAGCTTAGGGAAGGCAAATGAAGACGCAGCAGGGGAAATAATGCGGGTACGGGGAGGAGGGAGAGCAGGAAAGTCTTGGGGTGAGGGCAGGGAGCAAGCAAGGGGTCTGTGCGTTGCCCCCCGCTCCTGCTGTGGAGGTCTTCTCACCCCTCATTAGCAAGGATGACTTTTTTTAACTCGCTCCATCGTTTCATTGACAAACTCGGAGCCTCTTACCAGGAATCTGTTCAGCATCTGATGCCTGGGACGCTAATGGCTGGAGGAGGATGCTTGCACCAGCTGTCGGAAGCAGAGCGGAGGGAGACCAGGGTCTCCAGGGGCTCTGAGGAGAGAAGAAATCAGGAAGTATTTGCTGGGAATGCTCTTGCTGAGGGCCGATGAGGATGGGGAGGCTCTGGTGCAGGCAGGGGAGGGGGCTTTGATGTCTTCTCCCAGGTGGGATGCCCCAACCAAATCTGCCCAACATCAGGGTCAGAGGCTATGGACCATCTCGTCCAAACCTCTTGAACAGCTTTGAGCCAATGATGTTATTTCTAAATGATGTATCTTCAGGATTTGGCCAGGAGAGGGGGAGAAACACCTTCTCCCGGTCCAGCAGCCAGGCAGTTACACTCTGTCATGTTGCATCCAAAAGCGCTTGACTTTGCCTGCCCTGTTTATACTTAAATATCCCCTTTATACTGTGCTGGAACTAAACCACCTCTCAGAAGTCTTGCTGATAAGCTAAAACACGAGCTCTGTAAACCTCCCCCCGTAAGGCACGTTTTTTCCCCGGCTATCAAATAAATGTTGTCATTTTCTTCTGCACCATTTCCATCCTGCCGGCATCCTTACTGAAACGTGCAGGGTGCAGCTCTGCACCGCTCCAGCACCAGCCTCATTAAGGGCACGTGTTGATGTGAAATCACCTTCTGGCTCTGGCAAATAATCTAGGCAAGCCCCCCATGCCTTGCAAGATCCTGTGCCTCCCATGACCATCCTCTTCTTCGTTTGCTTGTCAGTGGTAAAGGGTCCTTGTGTGTCTCCTCTGCTGAGGCTTCATGCGTGCTTCCAGCTTAGTGGTTAAGGTCTTGAGCAGGATTTAGGCTGATCTTAGCCTCTTCGGTGGAAGCCAGAGCTGGGCTTGGCGCTGTTGATCACTTTCTGTACTGATGGTGGTACAGGGCCCTATGGAAAGCAAATGCCTCATTCCCCTTCATCTCAGCAGGTTGCTCCAAACCCGAGTCCCAGCCTTCTCTGTTCTTCCACCGAGCAAAGCCTTGCAAATCCCGCCGTGGATTTGCAGCCTCCTCAGGGCAAAGGCCTCCTGGGCACGAAGGGTCTCACACAGAAACCTCAGCGGTGCTGGGATAACGTGCCAGATCTCCATCTCCTCCCGCCTTCTCATTCTGAGGCTCCCTTGCTGTCCATGTGCATCATCAGACACTGATTTTGCCCGCCCCATGATCCTCAGCCTTGCTTTCCACTGGCAATTCATCAAACAGCTTTTGCAGGCAGGGCATACCGATGCTTACAAGAGCTGCCCAAGAAACGGAGGGTTAGAGCAGGAAAAAACCACCCAGCAGCCTAGAAAGCAGCCCCCAGCCTCTTCAATCCCTTCTCCTTTTCCTATCTACTCTTTTCTCTCACCTTTTACGGCCACTGGCCTTTCTTTGTCATTTATTCGGCTTCTCTTTGTCACCTATGACGTGACACCAGCAAGCAAAATCCAAGGCAAACTGGGGCCGAGACATGGCGAACAGCGGCGACACCAGCGAGAGGAGCAGCCCGGACCAAAAAGCGCCTGTCCACGGGCTGAAGGTGAATTTCCTGGGCTCTCAGTCATCAGCATCTTGCCCTGCCTGTGTCATTTGGTCCCCTTGGGCAAAGAGAGTGGTGACACCTCCCAGGTTATTACAGACCAGGCTGGCCCCACAGCCCCAGCGACAGCAATCTGCGACCAACTGTGCGCACATACATTATTTTTGCACATATAACTCTCTAAATTGCGTCCAGGAGAGTGCAGTTCTCGCTGGCTAATTAGCTCATTATTATATTGTGCTCACCTATTGTGTGTCTACTTGGCAGTTTGCAGCTCTTTCCCCACGCGAGGTGGCAAATTTGCTTTGCAATTAGCCCTGCGGGCAGCTGGGCCACTGCAATAAACTTCTCCCAGCTCTCCCTCCTCATTAGCAAAGTTTCACTCGAGGAGCTTTTATGGCAGAGGAATGTGTATCTCAAGAGCAAGGTTTTTGGAAGAGGATCTTTGCCTTGAGTGGGGATTACAGCACTGAACTACATGTGCCTGGGTTCATTACCATCAAACACTTACCAGAGTAATTGCTTACAGGGAAGAAGAAGTAAATCCTTACCATCAGCTGCTTGATGGTTGGGTGCTCCTCTGTCTCCCTGCCCGAGGCTGGCTCCTTGTGTACGATCTCCACACGGATATCGTTCTTGGCAGAAACCACACCTTTCAGATCTGGGCAAAGAGCAAGATGGAGAAGGGGTTGGTCAAAGGCAATCGTGGAACATCCTCAGGGACCCGACTGAGTGCCGAGGTTGTCCACGAGCACGGGGGAAAATGAACCCTGGCTCAGAAAGCGCATCTGAGAATCGGGGGAGCAATGTTTGCATTGCCATAAGGTGAAACCTTCGCCTCCAGGGAGCTCAGATTTATTAATTTGGGAGCTTGGTTAGCCTCTGCCGTACTCGCGGTGCTATTACCAGGGGCTGGGCTGCAGCAGGACTGCTCCAGCAGATGGTGGGCTGCTTGTCCAGGCTGCTGATCTACAGCATCTGCTAGGGGAGCACGTGAACCACTGCTCCTGAGGCACGTACTGGCTCCTCCCTGGTGCTGGGAAGCTCCCTGAGACAAGCCTTCCCCAGGTTTGGGGTGCAGATACATGTGGAAAAGGCCAAGCAATGAGCAAAGACCCAGCCAGGGCTTTGGGAACGACAAAATCATCGCTGGCTGCTTCTCCAAGCAGCCTGTTTTCAGGCAGGGCAGAGAGAAACATTTCTGCCTTCCCTGAAGGTGTCAGGAGTGCTTTGAAGAAGTCATTTTTAGCAAAATGAAACCAAAGACACCAAGCAGCAGGAGCAGAAACAGCCAGGTGAATCCGAGATGAAAAGCAGAGATAGATGCAAATCTGAACAGCGAGATCTAAACAGCTCCCAGCTTTGAAGCTGGGCTTCAGCCTGGGATCTGGCTCTCACCTCCTAGGATGGCTGCGCCAACCCTCCTGGACCCCAAACCACCTTGAACCGCTGGGCTCATCAGCTCTACCTCCAGCCGCAGGAACCGGCAGTGCCCTGCCAAGCCAGGGCTGCACCGACTCAGTCCAGCAGAGGCTGGGCCGCGCAGGAGGAGGTGGTGATTTTATCTGTAAACCAAACTGAATCGCGCCATCGAGGCCAGCTTGAAGCTCTGGCCTTGAATTAATCCATCCCAGCGTCCTGTGCCCTCGATATCTGCAGCCCTGCTGCCACCCACAGACGCCTCCAAGTCTCAGGGTACCAGGTGAAGGGTTTCGCTGGCAAGTTGCTACTGCTCTTCCTTTTATTTTTTTCTTGCTGGGACCACGTTCCTGGTGCCGGAGCCTCCATCTTTAATCACAAGGAGAAGATAATTCTTGCCTTGCACATCCTCTCCCGGGAGTGTTGCCCCTTAAATAACTCTGGGCCATTAAGTCACTGAAGATACAACAACAGATGTGCAGTAAAGTCTTTTTTATTTTTTTCTTTCTCACTTTTCCAGAGCCTCCAGGCTCGGTGTGTCTGCACCCCGTGCATTTTTTTTTATTGCACCTCCCCAAGCAAGGACAGGAATTGCTTCCCCCAGTGCCATCAGTCTTGGTCAGCGGCCGGTTGCAGCCACCAGGCGATGATGCCTTCTCCAGGGTTCCTGCTGGGTGACCTTGTCCCCTCTGCCAGCAGCTGTGCAGAGCCGTCCCCGCAGCTTGCTGACGGGTTTTTGTTTGCAGGCTGTTGTTTTAAATGATGCAGCAATACTCTGGTATTTGTCCTGAGAGAGGAATCTGCAGTCATCCTGATAGGAAATGAGTCCCTCTCCTGATATCAAAGTGCTCTGCTGGTCCCATCACTCCCGAGCTGATCTCTGTAATACCTCTGCTGATTTCACACCACTAACCATGATGAAAGTCCTTTCCTCACCTTCTCAGCCTGGTGTTTCTACCTTCCTAATGCTCACCTGCTGCTGGAGACAGCAGCCGCAGCCTCCAGTTTGCATTAGCACCTGCAAAACTGGGATAAAAGCCCTTCATCCCGGGACAGCCAAGTCCTCCCCTGCAGGGTTTTGCACTACGAGCGTCCCTCAGGGACTGGTTTAGTTACTGGTGCTCCCAGCTCCCCCAGAAACCAAGGAGGGACCCTGTTTTGGCAGCTCCAAGTGGCTTTTGGAGCCATGTGATGGGGGACAAAGCAGCCCCACTGCCACCAGCACCCCCTGCACCTGCACCCGCACCCGGGATTTGCTTCGATAGCTCTACGGCATCCCGCTCCTCTCGAGTGGCAGCCCCGGTGAGCACCCAACAACGCGTCTGATACCGAGCTGGCGTCCCCCGTTGGGTCCAGCTCTCTGGAAAATGTAGAGCTGTTGTTCCTCCTATTTCACTTTGGGGACGGAGGGGACATCAGGGCAGGGATCTTTGCTGATCTCTTGGATGAACTCTGCTCGCTTGCTCTGATCCCAAAGTGAAGTAGCAAAGGAGCCTTGTGGGACGCACAGGGACCCGTGCTCTGGTCCGGAGATGCTGCAGACCTCTCCCCAGGGCATGGCAACCGGGGACTTACACTGCAGGAGGAGCTAAAGAACAGCAGGGAGCGCGCTGGGAAGACACCCAGACCCAGCAGCTGGTTGCATACAGGAGACTAAAAAGTCCTTTCTAAGCAGGACAGCACTGAAAACCCAGGGGAGGAAAGGGACTTAAACCACTGCCATGCCACCACGTCCCCAGTAGCCGCTTCCCAGCACATATCTTCCTAACCCCAGAACACCTCTTATTCCTGATTTACCACTGGGAACCCAAGAGATGAATCACACAAGGCGTTTGGGTAGGATGGGGTTGTCCCCTTCTGGAAGGACAAGCCCTGCTTTTTCCCCCAAAGACCCTCTGCACACCTCCAGCTTGGGAGGGGCTCTAAAACCTGGCACTCGCACCACGTCTTTGATCTGTTGTCGTGGCATTAGTGTTAAATTGTATGTCCTGTAAAGAACCCCGCACCATCTGGTTACATCAAATAAGAGAAAGGTAATGAACCACACGCTCTCCCCTGCCTCGAATGATGCGGCGTGGGGAAAGCACGGCTGGTTCCATCCGACCGTTGACACGGTAACATGGCTCGGCCCCTGCTTTCTTCAGGCGCTCGAATCATCCCTCCTTGCTGAATGATCTCTGCAACGTTGAATTAGCCTGGTCTTGGCTCCTGTCCATCAGCAATCCTCCCCCAAAAAGCAAGATAAATTACTTCCCCCCATTTAATTTGTTAATACTTGCTAGTGGAGGCTCCAAGAGTTCAAAAAAATGGAATAAAACAGGGAGAGGCACCATTACCGCTCTCAAAATTAAACACATTTCTGCTGTGGGAGGCCGTGTGTTCATATCCAAATCCAAGAGGAGCCTGGTGTTTTTGATTGCTTTGCAAATGATCAAGAGGGGGAAGAATAAAAAGAAGAGAAAACCAAGTGGGTTTTCTGGCACACACACATAGAGCTTGGCATCCTGGCGTCCGTACCACGCGTCTCCTGAGCCGGGAGCACTGTCAAGTATCTCCTTTTCTCCCCCGTGGCCTGAGATGTACCAGACAATCACGCTCTTCTCCCTTCTGGTTTGATGCCTATTCATTTAGCCAACAATCCTCCTTTAATTTCTTGGTGTCTTTTTAATGAGGCAAATGTTGCCACACTGTTTACCCCTCCTCCTCTACCTGCGTCTCTAATGTCACTTTAACTTGTATTCCCACTGCAGCCAGGCTTCAAAAATGTCCCATGTAAAACCCCTCGGCTGGCTGTAATCTCCCCCTAGGAAATATGCATTTTACGTCAAGAAAAATGGAATTAAACCAGAAGCAGAACAGAGAGCACAAACTGAGGAGGGTTTTTAAGCACCGGCATGGTGTGGTGAGGATACTTCTCCCTCTTGGACATCAGGATTTCTCCGAGGGAGTAAGAGCAGGTTCCTTTGCAATCCCTTGGCCCGCAGGACACCCCTGCATGCCTCCCGAGCTGCCTGTGCTGCTAACAGGGATTAGCGTTTAACCCTGGCACAGCTTTCCACACGCTCCGAAACCTTTTTCCCGCAGGGAAGCCATTAGCAGCCGGGTGGCACTGAATGTTTGGTAGACCAACACGAGGAGCAGATCGTGCTGGGGTCTTGTCAGTAAATTCAGGCTCTAATTTCTTTGTGACCCCCTCCATTCACCCCCCACCAAGGTTTTAGCCCCAGCCCTGCCTGAAGGGACGCAGCGGGGCCAGGGGAGACACTTACTCCTCTGGGAGCGGGCGCAGCAGAAGGCGACGATGGTGGCCATCAACACCAGGAATGCCACGCCGGCC
Organism: Phalacrocorax aristotelis; assembly: GCF_949628215.1. Lineage (NCBI taxonomy): Eukaryota > Metazoa > Chordata > Aves > Suliformes > Phalacrocoracidae > Phalacrocorax > Phalacrocorax aristotelis. The sequence goes on along the minus strand of NC_134297.1, from coordinate 7,814,453 downwards.
CCCACGGCCACTCCGATGATCACCGCCATCGGCACCGACTCTGCAAGAGGAAGGAGAGGGAGCATGAAGCCGGGATGAAGGTCGGAGAGGTGGCTTTTTCCCAAGGGACCCACCCCCGGCTACAGGAAAGCAGCTCAGCGATGAGCCTGGGGAGGGTTTTGGGGCCAAATGGGCCTCCTTCCCCGCTCCCGCATCCCTGCGTGGGTGATGCCAGCACGGGCTGCTCGTGGGACACTGGCGCGCGCTGCAATCTGTGCAAACCCTCATCTCTCTGTGCCTCAGTTTCCCCTGGGAGGGAGAAAAGAAGAGGGAGCCAGAAGAGCGGGTTGACAACCGCTCTCGATAGCACCCTGCGGGTTAATGAATGAGCATCTCTAAAGGATGAAAAGCGCAGAAGACGACAGCGTGTTAATATTATTAAGAAAGAGACACGTCATCAGAGCGGGCTGGGAGAAAAGTTAGAGCTGGGATGGAGGGATGGAGTCGGGCACCAAGCCTGCCTGCCAGAGGCGGTAGCTCAGCTGTCTTAGCAGGTGCTGTTCTGTATATATGGATGAATTAACCCAAAAGCCATCATTCACAGCCTCTGCCAGTCTCCTGCCTTCTCCCTTGGCTTACCAACGCTGCCACCCTTCCCCGAAGCCCTGAGGCTGCTACGAGGACTGGGATGGGAGGGATGGCCTGTGCTGGGGATGAGCAGAGGCCAGGTGGCTGTGGTGGGCGAGGGCTGCAGGGAGGGGCTGTGCGGGAGGCAGCCTGGGGGAGCAGCGCTTGCTGCAGAGCAGGGGTTACGTGCTCGCCTCTTTCTGCCTACAATAACTTTGTAGTGAGGTTCCTGGTGGGGATTTCAGACCGTGGCTCAGCCAGCAGAGCTGATTTATTTGCACAGATCCAGGCAGAGGCTTGCAAGGTGCAGGGAGGGGGGGAATACGAAATCACATTTACGGTGAGAGGGTCAGATTTGCAGCCCAAGAGCCTTGTTATCTCCCTGCTCAGTTCCTCCGGTCTCTCAAAGCACAGCTCCTACTTAATGGCAAGGGTTGGGTTGGTGCCTGCTCTCTGGGTGATTGCCGGGCAGCAACAGGCAGCACTCCCACTCGCAGGACACCAAAGCTGTGGGTACCACGAATTGCTGTCACTGGCTAGGATGATAAACAGCATCCTGAAGACCCTCTCCCCAAAAGCAGCAGATATCTGTAGGTCCCCCACTGCTGTTCTAAGCACCCCGGAGGCTCTTATGAACCCACAGAGGGCAAAAAGAGTTTAACCCTTTCCAGGACGGCTGACTAAGCCGGGTGAGTGTGTCCTCACCGCCTTCCTGCACACCTCCAATGCGTGTTTTTCTCCTCGGGGCCCCTGCCTTGCAAATGGATGAGATGAACCTAGGGAAAATTTGATCATCTTTCCTCCTCACCTGTGCTGCTGGGGAACAGGAATGCTGCTGGACATGGGGACACACGAGTAATCTAGCTGAGAAGCAAAGCCTGGCAGCTGAAGGCTGACACTCAACCGGCTGATAAGGAAACCATTTCTCGTTGTCCACTGCAGTGGAGCTCATGTTGACCATGAATTTCATCCTGGAACTTGAGATCCCAGAGGATGCCTTTCAGCCTTCCTAAGGGGCACGCCTCCTTACTGGTGGGACTGGGAGGAGCCGTAATTCCACCAGCATCTTTCCTGTGTAGTCAGCAAAGGGTTTCTTCGTTGCTATCTAATCCCAGCTGGGGCAGGGGAGTTATAAAGCCACTTCATGTTACTCTTTAGCAGTGGTCATGGGGCCTTGTGGGTCCTAAGCCCTACTTTGGGAATTGCGGGGTGATAAAAAAATGATGCTGGTTGAATTCAGCCTCTTCTGCACACACTTGATCTAAAAAGAGCCTTTAATCTTCCCCGCTCAGCTTGTTGTTTCAAGTGATTTGGTTGGTAGTTTATGCTGATGCTTTTCAGTTTCTGGCTTGCTCATCAATTTTCTGCCTGGCCCTGCTGGTCCCTTGAAGTGTCACTTGTCACTTGAGCATGGACCACTGGGTAGACCGCCAAACCCACCCAGAGTTCTCCCCTGGGGCCCTCGGTGAAACGGCAAGTCCCCTTGAGTGCTCTGCAGCCTTGAGCTGGAGCTCAGGTAGCAGATGCTGGGGCTGGTTCCAGCTGCACCAAGGAGCTCATCCTAAAACCAGCATCCTCCAACACACCAGCTGAGCCACAGACAAAAACAAACTGGGATTTTCTTCTCCAGGTAGCCTGAGGCCACCTGCTAGGCAGTGCTTCTGCTGATGATGGTAACTCATCGTGGGACTTTCTTGGCTCTCCCAGAGACATACAGAGCGAAAGGGTGAGGAGAGAGGAGCCGGGGGTCCCTGGGAGTGCTTGCTGGCTTTCAGCTTTGGGAGAGTGAGATCTGCAATGCAGAACTCAGTAAGAAGCAAGTGGTGATGGTGAATAATGCTGCTTGAAGGTGATGGAGAATCATGCAGGGAACAGGGTGGGGAATGTGGCCAGGGCTCTCCTGGGCTGCAAAAAAAGGCGATTGCAAAGGGACGGTGACAGACACCAGCGGCTGGGATGGTAAACTGTGTCCCAAAGACAAGGGTGAGCTGATGAGGAGCAGTTCGCTGGCTATGTGCTCTCCCATGAACCCTACTCTGGCAGAGGACGAGGAAGAACCGATGGCAGCACATGCCGCAGCATCTGCCCAAATAGCCATTCAGCCCAGCTCTGGCTGCGATGGATGCTGGCTAGCACTCTCCCAGGAGCTGAGACAAGCTGATGTCTGTGAATGACCCTGGAAACTTCTACTTCTCTCTCTTTTTTGCCCCATAATAGCACTTAAGTGGTCCCTTTCACAGCACTTTAAAACATGGCTGCGTAACATTATCCCCCTCTCCGTGGCTGGGGAGCTGGGGCACAGGAGGTTCTGGTTTGCAGAGCGAGTCAGTGGCAGAGCGGAGACTGGACCGCTCCTGCTTCCCAGTCCGTGCCCCAGTCACTGCTCTGCAGCTTTCCTACACCCCTTCCTGCCCTGCCCTGTCGAAAAGTTGCCGGGCCAGGAGGAGGACGCCGGGTCCTCAGGTGTGGTAACGGCTGGGGACAATTCACATTCACCGTCAGCTCATGATTTCCATACCTGCTTGAATACCAGCTCCTGATTTCATTTCCGTACCTGTTTGAAAATAAAGCAAGTGTCCACAGCCTTGCACAGCCCAAGCGCACATGCCAGTCTTTCTGAGCGCTCAGCCCTCTGCTCTGCTTTCTGCTCCGAGCGCAGAGATGTCCCCATGAAGGGCATGTGCTCTGCCACCCTATGGCATCCTCAGCCACCCTACGGCGTCCCCCTGCCCAGGGCAGGGATGTCCCCTTGCATCGCCTAGCAGGGATGCTCGGATCTTGGCTGCGGAGCTGGCTGTGGACTCGAATGCTGTGTCGCCGGCTCTAGCCCGGCTCAGCTGCCCGGCCACCCTCCGCCGGGACCCAGGCTTGCCGCTGAGCGCTCCCGCTGACTGGCAGACGACCTGGAAAAACCACTGGCTCTGTTTGCATTGGAAGAAGCCCAAGGCTAATTTTAAGGGGTTCATTTAGCTCTGATTTAATCTGGACGGCAGCCTTGCCTATAAATCACGGCTTAATGAGAACAATCCACCTGCCTGCCCTGGCATTTAATAAAATAGAAGAGAACTGGAGTCCCTCCAGGAGCTAGGCGTTCCTCACAAAAGCCATCTCCCTCCCTTGCTATTGAGAGCCCCAAGAGTGGAAATCCCCTGGCCATCCCCTGAGAGTTACTCGAGGTGCCGTCGAGGCTGGGTGGATAAGCCCAGCCTTGCAAAACACATGCAGGCATCATGGCTGGTGGCCGGGGTGGAGGGTTGCCACCAGCCCAGTCGCCTTCCTCCCCACTCACTCCCATCACTGCGGAGCAGTGGGGTCTGGTAACAGCTGGTTCCTGTTTCTCTGAGGCTATAAATGATCCTCCAGCCTGTGGCAGCAGCATCACCTTGTGCCGTGGGGCAGGGAGCGAGGGGTGCAGGATTGGCCCGTGCCCTCCAACTTCAGCAGGACAGGCAAAATGGGGCACTCTTGTGTCAAGCAGAGGCTTTGGAGGGCTTGTTCCACCTCTTGACCCTCTGCCAGGACCACATACCCTAAAGATGCAATCCTACAGCTAGCACGGCTGGAACACTTTTGCCGTCCTTCCTAATTTCCTCTTTGACATCCCAAGAGCTTTCTGAGCACCTCCTGCCTCTCACAGCATCTCCCCACTCTTACAGCCCGGCCAGGTGCTAATTCCCGCTGCCCATCAGCCCCCACCGGCTCCTCAGCGATGCCCACCTTGCTCTTTGAGCCGGATGATCTCTGTGTCGGAGCCGAAGCTGTTCCAGGCGGTGCAGTTGTAAATGGTTTGGAAATCAGCCCGGACAATGTTGCTGATGGTCAGTGTGGAGATAACGCCCTCATCCGTGCTCACCGTCTCCACTGTGTAGCGCCCGGAGGTCCCAGACTCCAGGACGTTCTCCTTCCAAGACCAAGCCTGCCAACCAAGAGAGGGGTCAACCCGGGGCAGGTTTGCGCACCGTAGGGCACCCTAAGGTGTGCAAGGCACCCACGGGCTGCTACTCACAATTCGGTCTGGTGGCGGGGTGCTGCGGATGAAGCACTTGATCTGCCCTTTCTGGCCGTGCAGGGCGTGCTGCGTTTGGGTACTGGAGATGATGGGTGGCCCTGCAAAACAGAGGAGAAGGCTGCTGGCACCTTGCACGGGTGGCTGCAATACAACATCGGGGGGATGTTAGCAGAGCCAGGGAGGGACATCAGAGTCCCTCTTTGAGGGGGAGGAATGGAGCAACATCTCCCTCCCCTCCCATCCTGCAGGACACAGACTGGGGGCTTTCCTTTAAGGGTCTGCTGGTTTTCTGCAGTCCCCGCAGAGCAGCAGGGTCTCCCCATCCCTGGGCTTGGGTGGCGATTAAACTACCCTGTGGAAACCTCCTTGGTGAACCTGGCCTCTGAGAAGGGCTGTTTGCTCCAGAAGCAAAGCAAGAGCTCAGCCCACCTGGTGTTCCTCTTCTGTGCTCTCCCAGATTTGTTAAGCAACCCGCACTAATTGCTCCCCAGGGGCTTGAGGAAGCGGTAGGAGGGCAGAAGGAGGCACTGACAGGCAGCTGCTACCTGCAAGCCACCGTCAGTGACCTGCAGTCAGCCTGCCCGATGTGGTGGAGAAATTTCTGTTGGAAAGACCTTGGGACCCCATCAGCTGGGCTGTCCTGCACCATTCACGTGCTGGAGGAGCCCAGCCTGGCTGGGAAAGGCTCTCCCTGAGCAATACAAGGACTGAACGCACCGGCTGAGCCGGCTTGTGAAGGGAAATGTCCATGTCCTGCCTTGGTGGACATCCTGAAGACATGGTTGGGAGAAAAAGGGTTGGAGAGCATGGCTTGGTGGGATCAGGGTGTCCTCAGCAGCCCTGCAGGGAGGGGAACCTTCCCCCGAGGAGGGGATCACCCCAAGGGAGCAGCACAAGAGCTGGGATCCTAATTGCTCGTTATTAGCCTCCTTAATGGAAGCAGATTTGCATTTCTATGAGTGGCTTGCTGCTGGCAGAAAAGAAAACAGCAAGAAGGATGCAGGCAGGCAGGGCATCGCAGGGCAGGGCGAGGGAGGAGGCAGGGGCTGGCAGATCTCCCCCTGCCCCTGCTCGGCTATTTTGGATGTTTGCTCTGGGTTATCACTCCTGGTTTTGAGTCTGTCACTGGCTTTGTCAGAAAACACAGCTTTATCGTCACAGCTACCCATGCCCGCTTGTTTGGCGTGATGTGCAAACGCCATCATCAGGCTCCGTAGTGGCCACGCAAAGTGGAAGAGCTGCTGGTCTTGAGCCCAGGTCTCTGGGACGGTCAGAGTGGGAGAGCTTGCTGTGCTTGTCCTCCCTCCCATCGATCCATCCTTTGTGGATTTGAGAAACTTTTCCCAATTTCTTATTTCTCCCCTGCAGCTGATGTTCCTTTAAGGAAAGTCTCAGGGAGTAGGGGTAAAGTGGGGAGAAACAAGGTCACCTGGGTATTCCTGACTGATCCTCATCCAAATTGCCCATTTTTGAATCTGCAGAATGCACAAAATGTACCAAAATGCTAAATTCTTCACTCTGGTGCTTTCATACATACAGTTGCCCATTGAAAATATCCCGGTGACACATTTCTGCACCGAATTTCCACACTCCCCAAATACTTCCCACCGAGATACGGCCCTATCCTTCCTTCCCTATGATGTTCCAAGGTGAGATGTACGGAGAACCAGCTCAGTGAAGCGCACTTCACTGACCAGCAACCAGAAACACGGTTCTGGCAGCTCAGGAAATTACTGCTGAAAATGAGCCGCCGTCCAAATTGGTGATAGCAGGAGCCATGCGTGAAGGAGAAGGTCAGGACGTGCAATCGTCATAGCTCTATGTTAGTGGAAACTTTTGCACTCCTTTATATCAGGGATAGGAAATTAAAAAAAAAAGACATTTTGTTATGATTTTCTGCCCAAATGCTCTTCTCCAAGATGTTCTTCTAGGCACACTCCCAAGGCGTGCATTCTCATTTATCTCCCTCTGAAAGCCCATCTTTCAAAGTGCTGGCCGGGCTCTCAGGAGAGTTCGGTCGATTCCTTCCTCCCGTCAGGAGGATGCAAACAGCATCTCACCTTCGTGAAATAGCTCTTTCCAAGCGTGCCCAAGGCACCATCAGCTAGCCTCGGCCTTCGCTCCCCAAGCCTGGTGTAAGAGCAGAACCGTGCCAACAGCCAAGTGTGACAGGCAGGTGTCCCTAAACGTCTGCTGGGGCTTTTTCCTCCTGGAGGGGACATGTGATGGGGACCCGTTTGGTCCCGACACCCTCCAAGGGTGGCACAAGGCATGCAGGATGAGCTTCTTGGCTAGCTAAATGTGCTAGGTGATCCTTGCCTGCCCTGCGAGCTGATGAACGCAAAGCCAAACAGAGGCAAGAACAGCGATGGGATCTGTAGGCGAGGCCTAAATAAAAATAAAAAAGCCATTTCTTTCTATTTCAATGGTTGTACGTTACTTATAAATTCTGGATGCTCTCCAAGACTGGGTGACGCTAGAGAAAAATGGCTTAATAATCATTAAAAGGATCATTTTCCCCAAGGAGAGAGGATTTTAAATGGCACAAATGCCAACGGCTTTGGGTTTTATTATTGCTTTAGGAGTTCAGAGTCGAAGGCTTATCATCATGATAATAGCCTATGACTAAAGACCATTTGTGAGATGAACATGCCCAGAAATAATAGCATGAAGTTGCAAGCCTCTTCACATTCGGGGCCGGCGTCTGATTCTCCACCAGGCTCTGGCTCCTTATGAAAGCTGCCAATCTCCGGCTTGGCATTCAGCGCTAAGTGTGAGACAGCCCACAGGCAGGAAAAAGGCTTTAAACAATGTTGCTATGGATATAAATGATGGAGCTATTGGTTGCGGTTATTTTTAGCACGCCAGTGCCAATTTATTTGTGCGGTCCTGGCGGCTCAACACAAAAGAGAAGGCAGCTTGCTGACTCGGGAGCCTTGGAGGAATGAAAGGATGGCCTTGACTTCTCCAGCTTGCTTTGAGGCCATCTGAACCTTTCCTCCCAAGCCCTTCCAATGTTGGCAATGGTTCGGCAGGGGAGTTTGGTTTAACTCCTTGCTTCCTGCAGAAGCCCTGGGCTGGCTCGTTCTGCCTGGTATTGCAAGGGACCGTCCCAAGGTCCCCATCCCCAAGCACTGGTGAAGCCCTCAATGGGCTGCTGCAGGCGTGAGCTGAGGGGACACCATGATGTTCTCCTGAGCAAGCAGTGTGGCAGGTCAGCTCCCAGCTCTCTGGCAGGCTTGGCTTGCTTGTTGGGGTGAATCCCAGGCAAATGAAATCCTGAATTTGCCACCTGGAATTGTCCTGCCCTTCTAACAAACCTTTTCTTGCAGAGCAAGACGGGCAGGGGTGGTGGTCCCGGCTCATCAGTTCCTGCCAAGCTCGGATGATGCATCCACAGACCATACCACAGGCAATTCTGCTCTGGAGGTCATCTTGGGGTGCTTATTCCACTGGGGTGGGAGCTTCAGCCAGGCCTGTGTGCAGTCAGGAGCATCGAGAGGCTTTGTCTCGTGCGGGGGCTGTAAATCCGACTGCTGCTGATTTATGATGGCACCAACAGTTCCTCGCTTCCTTCTTGCCTCTGCTGCTCCGGCCCTGCCAAATGCTGCTCATTTGCATAATCCTCCTTCCCATTAATGAGACTCTGAATCATATCTGCTTCCTTTCAGGCTGGTGGCCTCACGCTCCGGCTTGGGGATGGGCTGCCAGCCCCTCTCTGCAGCCGCAGACCTGGCCGGCGAGGCTGCCGGTGGGGAGGGCAGCGCGACCCCGTTGCAGGAGGATGCTCTCCCACCCCAGCATGGTGCTGCCACAGTTACTGACTTTTTTGAGAGTGGATGGGCTGCTACAGGCAGGCTCAGGCTGGATAAAGATCCTTCAGTCAGGGTCCCTGTGTGCTTGGTGGGATGGATCAGCCCCTTCGAAGCCCGTGTCTATGCAGCTAGCCCAGACCAGACACTTCTAAATGCCTAATTTTACTGTGGCGAATCCCAGCCCACAGAAGAAGGTACCTGGTAATACCAAGACAATTGTAATACACTCTGGATTTAAAATCACTTGAAAATATGAAGTGTTCAACTTCCCTCTCAAATTACAGCGGAAAAGACTTTCAGCAGAATTCATTAGCTGGATTAGACACACTGTGCCGTGCTCCCAGAGCTGGAGAGCTGCTCCAGCTGCAGGACGGGCTGCCAAGCCCCGGTCCTTGCTGGATGTTGGACCTGGGAGCGCTGCTCTGGGGATCGCCCACCTTGGTTCTCCTAGGTTGGAGGGCCAGGAGACCATCTCAACCTGGAGGTGTGGGATTCTCCGCTGGTGTAGGGTCCAATGCCTGTGATGATGAGCCCCAACACTGTCACTGTGGGGTTTCACCAAACCCCAGCAGCAGATCCCCCAGCAGCGCGTCCTAGCGGGATGGGATGCCGCAGGCTGTCAGCTCCTGGGAGATGCTCAAAGCTGAGAGGCAAACCTCACGGATTTCATTTGCTCCCTGTCAGCTCTGCAAGGCAAAAAGCTCAGCACGGCATAAGCTGCAAAGCTCTCGAGAGAAGCTCTTCCATGCCTCACGCTCCAGACGGCCCCAAGCCTGCCGAATGCTTTGCTCTGCATTCAACGCGTCCGCGTGCCTGGTAGGTGTCAGGAAAGGATCAGGTTCTTTGTTGGCACTAATTTGTTGCTTTGTTTTCTGCGAGCTAGTTTAATTGTAATTAAAACCCAGCAGCCGCCGGGGAAGGAGCATGCAGGCGCTGAGGAGCAGAGTTGAAGTCAAGGGAGTGGTTGGTTTTCGGTCCCCTGCTGCGTTGCCCTTGGCTTCCCTTTCTAGCATTATCTGCATTTACAATTAACGCTTGCTGCCGCCTGTGCCACTTCCCCGCTTGTTTTCTTCTCTTTGTGACAGTGAGCAGGGACTGAAGCCTGCCAGTTTGTCATACAGGTGAGAGACAATGCAAAAATTCACACTCTAGTTATACCTTTTGCAGCCTGCCTGGTTCTTTCTCCTCCATATTTAGGCTGAAATTCATGATCAGCTTCTGCAGGGTCCTGGCCAGGTCATCGTCAAACTCCAGGGCTCTGGAGTACTTCCCAGCTCCTGGGCATGGATGGGGGGCCAGGCCACATCCTGACACTGGGCTGGGTGAGCCCCAAGCAGCTGTGGAGGAGCCATATAGCACTGCTGCCTCTCACAGGTATCCTCATGTGGGCTCTGAGAGAGTGATTAGGCTGCTGGTCTCGGATCCAGGCTCAATTCCCAGCTCTCTGGCTGTACAACAGAGACAACAGTGCTCTCTGACCTCGCAAAGGTTTTGCAAGATAAATCTATTAAAGATTTAAAGACACCGGCTCCCAACTACTCAATAAACCCCTGTTGACAATAAAGAACCAAGTGGGTCTTAGATAGTGTTCGGGTTTTTTTTTGCTTTAACCCATGCATCTTTAGGCAAATGAATGCAAAATCCTAATTGCTCGAATTGCCTGCAGGGCAGGATCCAGCCGCGGGTGGGATTTGCTCTGTAAGCAAATATCCGAGGGGATAATTTGGCAACGCAAGCTGTCAGAGCAACAGGAACAAAGCAACGAGACAGCAGGATGGAATAGCAATAGGAAAGTGAGAGGTACCGTTGACGGTGAGCGTCACCTCCCGTTCCCCTGCGCCGACCCGCGGGACCACGGCTCGGCACACGTATTTCCCAGCGTCTTCCTGGCGGACGGACTTCAAAGTCAGCTTGTTCTCGTTGCTCAGGACCTGGAAGAGAGGAAGGGGTGGTTTTCGGGGGGGGGGTGTGATGCGAGGCTGGAGCACGAGACACGTTATGAGCTCCAGAGCAGCCTGGAGAAAACAAAATGGCTGAGCCCAAAGTCTTACATAGCTTCGAAATACCACTTATTGTTGTTGAGTAAGGAATGAAGAAACGACCCAGTTTTGCAGGGTTGGGGGGAATATAAGTCCTGTTCCTATTCATTTGAATTTCTACAAACCCCAGTTTTGCAAGAAGTTCAAGATAGAAGAGAAAAATTATGTTGGCTGCAGTGACACAACTGCCTTGTAACACGGAGCAGAAAAACCTTCGAGTGACCCACATCCCACACTTCCCTTTCCATGTTTGCAGCTGCAGGGGAGGCTGCCAGGACTGACTTAGGGATTTCAAACCCAGAAGTGGTGGAAGACCAACGTGGCGAGCTGGCAGCCCCCTGGGAACCGGGTCTGGGTAGCTGGGGAAATCTCAGCTGCTTTTGGCAAGCCCTCCCTAGAGACCGTCTGCACTATGGCTTTGAGCCATGCTGCCCTCCTGCCCTGGCAGTGCAATTAGCAGCTTTATTAAATCTTGAAAATTGCTGAAGCAGAGGGATCGGGCTGAGGCTGTCAGCAGAATCCCGGCACTGGTGGTATATAAAAAAAAGCGGCAGGTCTAAAACCACTAGCAGCTTTTGGAGCCGTGCTGGAAATGCTTGCCTGGGGGCTAATTCCTCCTGGTTGCCTTCGCCCCTCTCCCCCAGGACTTTGGAGGCTGGAGCCAGCCCATCGTCTCTCCTCCTTCCAGCACCTGCTTGCTCACTGAGCCCCCGGCTCTGCTGGTTGCCGCTCCTGCAGCAGATGCCTCTGGGAATTTGTGCTGATGCTTTGCAAAGCCCTCAGTGCCCTGAGCTGTGGTTGGATATGGATCTGATCCTCCCTGTGGCAAGCAGGGGGGGGGTCTCACCCCTAACCTGGCATGAGGCAGGGGCACAGTTTCAAATGCCTTTTAAACCCACTGTTTTAGCATCTATTACAAAGATATCCATGCAAATGCCTGCGCGTACTTGGCCTCATCCTCTCTTCTGTCTCTGATTTGCATCCTTCTGGCAAAGTAGGACGAAAGAAAGTAATCTGTGGGAACCTGACCTGGCTGCAAAAGTGGAGGGGCTGGGAAAAAAGCAGCCCTGATCCCACATCCCACCATGACGGCTGAGCACTGATGGACGTTACAAAGCAGCATCCCCTGCCAGCATCCCTCTGGGAAGATGGAGGCATCTCTGCTGAACAGCACAAGCATCTCCGCTAGGTTAAACCAGCCGGTGGGTCTGTCCTGAGCCCCGAGATGCTCCAAGCCGGCATGAGTCAGCTAGAGGGAGCCAAATAAAAAGGGAAAAGGCTGCTCTGCCTGTGTGCTGCCCGGGCACTGCCGCTTAGCAAAGGCAAGCCCCAGTGTGTGGCTGGGGCTGGACCACGAGGGTCAGGAAGCCCTTGTCCTTGCCGTACATGGCTCCTTTCAGCTGCCCTGAACACTCCTGCAGCTTTGAGCAAATGAAATAGCAGTCTACAGTGTGAAAGCAATGCCCATAACGATAATAACCCAGAGAAACAACAACTGCAGCTGCAAGGTGGGAACCCACCCAGGGATTATTGACCCACTGGGATTCCTTAGCTGATTCGAGCCATCAACTCTCCCAAGTCTCTAATTACTTCCCAGGAGATGGCCTTCACCGAAGTCATTACGGTTTGGAAAAAACACCCCAGCAATTAATACCTCAATGTCTGCTCCCCTCCTCGGTCTGTGCCTGGGTAGCGGAGGTCAGGAGAGCGACTCAGCCTGTTCATCTCACACCTGTGTGAGTCCAGCTCTCTGGTAATACCTAGTCTTGAGCTGTGTAAGTCAGCATTGCCTCGTTGACTTCAGGACGCATCTGCCCAGATGAAGCTGAAAGATTCTTTTCAAACCCAAGTATGCGCATGCTTTCTGGACAAGCGTCATGTCTCAGTCCTCCCTTAGCTTCTTAACATGGCTTTGCTCAGCCCTCCTGTCTGTGAAAAGGGGATCAGTGTATCTCGTGCCTCCCTGGGCTGACTGCAAATTAATATTTGCAAAGCTCCTTACACTTTTCAGGACGAAAGAGAGAGGGAGAAGTCTGCTGGGCCAGATCCAGACTCCCCTGACTTGAGCAAGCTCCAGCCCGCGGTGGAGGCGAGCTGGGGTGAACACGTTGGGATGTGAGCACACAGCTCTGGAGGCCAGAAAGGACCTTCCCAGAAAGGACCACACGTAGGTGATTCGGAGAAGCTCTACCCGTCAGTGAGAGGTTAAGTGATGCTCCGGCCTCTGTTTAACCCTTATGTCCACCACCATGGGAATCAATTCATAGAATCACAGAATCACAGAATCACAGAATCATTAAAGTTGGAAAAGACCTCTAGGATCATCAAGTCCAACTGTCAACCCAACACTACCAGTGTCCTAAACCATGTCCCCAAGTGCCGCGTCTACACAGTGTTTGAACCCCCCCAGGGACGGTGACTCCCCCACCTCTCTGGGCAGCCTGTGCCAGGGCCTGACCGCTCTGGCAGGGAAGACATTTTCCCTCATCCCCAACCTAAACCTCCCCTGGCGCAGCCTGAGGCCGTTCCCTCTCGTCCTGTCACTGGTGACTTGGGAGCAGAGACCGACCCCCCCCTCACTCCAGCCCCTCTCAGGCAGCTGCAGAGAGCGAGAAGGGCTCCCCTCAGCCCCCTCTTCTCCAGGCTAAACCCCCCCAGCCCCCTCAGCCGCCCCCCAGCACACTTGTGCTCCAGACCCTGCCCCAGCCCCGCTGCCCTTCTCTGGACACGCTCCAGCCCCTCTCCTTCTATTAGGGCTCCTTTGCAAACATCTCCAGCGGGCGAGAGCTGCGTGTGCTCTGGAAGGTGGCTCCGCTAGGACTCGAGGGGGCAGGGCCAGATTTTCAGCAGTCTAGTCTTCCCTTCGCCTCCTCCAGGCCTGACTTTACAGCCTGCCATCCAAATGCCTCCTGGATTCACATTCGCTTTCATCTAAAATATTACAAAGGCACTAAAGCCTTTACTGCTTAATGCACTTCTCTGGACTAACTGGGGACACTCACCACAGACTTGCAGACCTGCTGCCTGGGAGCCACTGCTCTGCAATACCACGTTGTCCCCTGCATTTGGAGGAGCCTTGTAGGTCCAGCATTTGTCCAGCTCCCAGCTCATAAGTATGGGCTTTGCTCCATGGGGAGCATCACGCAGCACCTCAGGCCCTCAACGTGCCATTCCCCACCGCCCCAGCAGCGATTCTTACCACGCCTGAGCCTCGCTTCATCCAGACGATGGTGAGAGACGGGTTCCCAGTCCAGGCACAGTTGAAGACTGCGTCTGAGCCCAGGTCAACGAGGAGGGACTGTGGTTCTGTGGCCATCCTAGGCCCAACTGCACAGAGAAGACTGGAGTTACTCCCAGTAATGGGCTGTGTCGACCAGAAAACCTCACACCAAAGAGGTCATTGTGTCAGGGGAAGCAGTGGTAGGTCCTGATGGACCTTTGGGTCACAGCCACGTAAGACCCCTAAATAAAGAAGAGCCTGAGACGGGTGCCTGCTGCAACCCCAGAATGACCAGCTCCCCAAGGACCACCAGCATGAGCTGTGTGCTTATAAGGCAGGAGGAAATCATGGGTGCCACCACCAGAGCATTTACAAAATCTGAGCTGCAAGAGAGCCCAGTAAGACCTGGTCAGCCTGGGCAAGTCAGATCTGGTCGTGTCCCCTTCCTGTTAACTTTCAGCAGCTCTTGCTGGCCCTGCTTAGCCCTGGGAAGCCAGCCTTAAGCTGACAGATTACTTACAGTAGACATCCACGGTCCTGCTGATGTTCGTGCTGCCCAGCGCGTTGGTGACCTCGCAGGAGACGGGCTCAAAGAAGAAGGTGTGATCCACGATGGTTTCATAGAAGTCACCAGATGCTTCCTTTATAACCTGGCCTTTTTTCGCCCACCTGTTGAAGAAGAAAGAGCATCGTTTGTGGTGTTGCTTGCCATTGCCGTGTCTGCGATGGTGGAGTCTCCCTCGCCCAGCGCACGGGTTGTAGTGCTGGGGTGCAGCACACCGTAGGGTGCCCGCTGCTGCCCTTGGCTTTAGGAAGAACACGCGCTTGTCCTCAGCATCACCCGCGTCCCCAGGGATGCAGGGATTATAACGCAGGTTTAGGAGACGAGGCATCAAAGTACGTATATCCCTACTGAAACGTTTCCAACATAAACCAAAATTGCTACTTTGCTGAGAAAGCCTGTTTCACTGGAAATAAACTTCATTCCTTGGGAACGTGGGGCATTGGGTGGAAGACCTCAATGATAGGAGGGATGGGAGATGGAGCCTCTGCTGCTGGGGGACCACAGTACCTTTCCGAATGTTCGCCAACCAGCACTGCTGGTCCTTCCACATCAAAACCAGTGAAAACCTTTGCAGCTTCCCTCCATTTTCACCCTTTTCTTCTTTTCTTTTGCTCTTTTCCAATCAAAGAGAACTTTATCCCTTTAAGGCAGCTGAAATAACATTACCCTGAAAAGCCAAGCTGGCATTTGCAACACTGCAACTTGCAAATTGTCTTGGAGAACAAGCTGTCAACTCAGCACTTGAATTAAGCTGCTGTTTGCCAAACAATGAGCAAATGTGACCTAATGGGGCACCATCTGGCAACCTGCCACTCTAGAGTGGGTGGGAAAGACAGGAGATGCTGTCAGGTGGCATGAAACTCCAGCCGCTCTTTGGGGGAAGGGAAAGAAAGTGCAGGCAGCAGCCGGGAGGGCAAAAAACCAAAATAATCCTCCCAAAACAACTGATTTGTATATTAGAGGGAAGAGATTTCCCCTGCTGTCTTGGGGCTGCCCTCCTCTGGTCGCACTGGATGCGTTGGGGAAAGATGCAGGCACTGGGAGCTGGCCTGGCCTCATCAAGGCTGCAGAGAGCCAAGCCACGGAGGCTGCTTCCTTCATGGGGTTGGTGGGGTGGGTTTGGGAAAGCTGTCCCCTTCCAGGCAAACAGCATCTGTTCATGGTCCTCCCACAGGTCTCCTGCTCCTGCCTTTACTGCTCTCCTCTGCTTGTCCCCACCGCTCTGCTATGGGTTCCCCTTGCGTTAATGCCAGACTTGTGCTGCCCCAAAAGCAACCAAAGACAACTGGAGGTACAGCAAACTCATAGAAGGGGTCTGTAGGTATAGACGGCTTCCCCAAGTGCCTCTGTGGGGCTGAAGAAGAGCGAAATGCCAGCCCACGGCAGGCTGGAAAATGCTCCCAACGGTGCTGCTAGAGCAAAATCGCCCGGTGCCTGTGAACACGAACCGAACTGCATCAGGACAGCTGACCTGCAAGGTTTCACCCACCACCCGACGACACAAGTGTTTTGAAAGGGATGTGTTAGTGGTACAGATGTGAGCTGATTTGTATCCACCATCTGCTCTCTCATTTCATTTATCTTTGCACCTCTAACAGATGCTGACCGGCCACTTCGGCTTCCCTACCCTCCCTTCCTCCCCGGACTCCCCCTTCAATAATTAATCAGGAATTTCTGCTTTTATTTCTAGGGCTGCGCTTCGTGTGTTAATGAGGGAGGTTCCTCATATGGAAAAACCACCATGAGCGACACCTTCCAGGGGCTGTTCCAAGGGTTTGAATGGTCAATGATGCCCTGGTGATGCCTTTCTCCTTGCAGAGGGAACTGCAACCCAAGCCACGGGGCTTGCAAGAGGTTGGCCAGCAAGGCTGACCTCAGCATCAGGCTCCCCTGCCTCCTGACGGGATCTGCCTTGCCCTGCTGCCTCCCTGTCGCAAGGACGACGCTGCCTATTGCAGAGAGCATCTGCCAGCACTCCGGCAGCCGCTTGTCCCTTGGGGATGCTCCTCCTCCCTGAGCTGGAGCAGAGGAGAGCCAGGGAGATCTGCCAGAGCTCCGATATCTCGTCTGTGAAGCTTCGCACAGGTTGTGGGGTGGAGAAGAGGCACGTCCTCGCTTCCTCCTGTTTGGTTTGCTAGTCAAGAAGTCATGCCTCAGCAACTCTTGGTGAAGGAAAGCAAGTAGGAAGGAAGGTAGAAAGCTAGAGGGACAGGGAAACTTCAAGCTGGTGAACGTGGAAATACCAGGTGCTTTTTGTCAGGAGTATTTCTGCTCCATTAAGCTCCTTTACAACTTTGTCCCCAGAGAGGATCCCAGCCACAAGCAGGTTTCCAGCCTCTGAAGGGTCTTGCTCTGCCACTCAGGTGCTCAAGGAAGGCACTGGGCACATGAAGCCATTTTCTCACAGCATTCAATGGCACAGGGTGAGTGTGGCACCGAACCCGTGGAGGAATCCAGCACTTCTCTTGTGCCTGACATTTTCCTGGTTATTCTGCACAAAACCACCTTCCCTGCTCTGCAAAGGACAAGAAAGGGGTTTCAAGATGAGGATAAAAGTGACTTGTGAGTTCCCTGGCTCCCATCCTCGCAGCCTGCCTGCAGATCCTCCTCCCAGCAGAGCCACAGAGAGCACCGGGGATCAGAACCAGATGGAGACGTGGAGGTGTATCCGAGCTGGGCAGACTTCAGGTGAGATCCGCCTGGACGTTGTCAAAGAAAGCCAAACGGAGGGCAAGGTTTCCAAGGGTTGTTTGACTTTGCAGTGCCTTGGGAAAGCACACACAAACAACCGTGGCATGGTGCTTTAGGTATTTGTTCAAAACCCATCGCTTCCACAAAACTGGATTTCCCGAGTGCGGAGATGTGTCTCAAACAGAAATTTTTTGTGCTTCAGCAGAGATCAAGGTTCTTGCGCCAGTTTTCCAAGGCTTAACGCTGCTAAATCAATGTGGCTGAACAAGCAGTATAGATCCTTTATAATGTGAAATTGTTTTTTAATAACAGCAGCTGATAACCCTCTTGTAAAGCTTCCCGCGATGTGCTCGTGGACAGCCAGAAGGCAAGATACTCATGTACAACATGTCATACTCACCTATTCACCTTTCAGTAATTATTTATACACAGAATCTGAATAAAACGGAGATGAGAAGATGCAGAGGATGCACCAGCAGCCCCATCCACCACCTCCACAGCTTTGGCTCTTCATGATTTCTTCCTAATGTCTCACCAACCTTATTACGTCGAGCCTGGCTCCCAGCCAGTGCTCCTTGTCCTTCCACCCTTGAGAGCAGGGGCTTCTTTCATTTATATTGTTACCTTGAAGCTATTTATAGATTGCAAACATGTCACCCAGGGTCTTTTCCAGGTTATACAGATTTACCTCCTTTAGTCTATCCTCGTATGACTTCGCTGCTAACTCACCTGTCATTTTTTGCTGCTGGTTTTCTTCCTAAGTCAAACCATATTGCAGGGACTGTGCAGGGGAGGCACAACATCGCTGGTTCCCCCTTGCCGAGCCTGCCCCAGGAGAGGGGCGAGGGTCTGCCCTTGGGGATCCTGCCCAAAGGACCTCTTCCCATGATTTTCTTGGGCTTGCCGTGCCGCCGGGAGGGACTCAAAGGTTGGCATGGCAGAAGGGACACCACGGGCAGCATCCCAGCCTCCCTGGGCGTCTCGGGTGCTCCCTGTGGGGTGACAGCGGCAGCATCGCCGTGGGATGCCGTCACTGCCCGCTCGCTCCCACCAACAGGCATCTTTTGAGGACGTACCTCCAAACTCACCACTTCTCCCCACTATCCCACGTCATATGGCCAGTGCAGATCTACCATCCTACCTGCTGCTGTCCCTCATTCCCCCAGGCTTTGCACGTTTTCTCGTCTTCCTTTCTCTTCACCAAGCACCATCTCAGTCTGTTCCCCAGATGGGTATTTCTTCCCCTGCGGACCGAGTTTCATTTTGTTATTTCCTTCCCCATATTTCTAACCTGCGTATGTTTTTCTCTGGCCTCTCTGGAGGGAGTGCCCAATACCTCCCAATTCAGTATCTTCTGGAAATTGAATCAGCCTGGGTGATAGAGGAAAACAAATTTCATCCAGGAAACAGATATTTCGATCCAAGCTTCAAAGGGGTTATTAAAGACAGCAATGAAAAAACAGTGATTAAAGAATAAAAAAAAAATCCCAACCTGTACTTAGTCCTTTTAATGCTTAAAGATAAGAGGGAGGGGGGGACTTTTCTAAGGAGACATTCTCCAGGGAAACAGCATTTTTCAGACTCCATCGATTGCTTCCCAGCTAAGACTGCCCTCAAGCAAATAAGAAGGGACAGTTTGGGATATGTTAGCTTACAAGAATGCCATGGCTTTGTTTCGGTTTTCACAAGTCAGTGTTTCAGCAAACTGCTCTGGTTTCTGAAGGAAACATGCTGAAAACCAGGATGAAGCCCTTGGGCTTCCTCCCAGGGTCTCAGTGGGAGGTGCTCAGCTGAATCGTCTTCTGTGCAAGGGGTAAAAACCCAGCAGCTCCATCATTTCCCCTCAAGGGCCCCGTTTCTGGCTGGGCTTCCAGGCTCGTGGAGCCCATGAAGAGCTCACCACGTTCCCGCTCACGACAAGAGCATGACGTGCCTGGTACAGAAAGGAGCATCGCTGGCGAGCACTTCGTCTGCCTGAGCGCTGCCCAAGCTCACCGTAGCAAATAAATTCCTCTGTCTGTCGTACAAGGCCTTGTAATTCTTCAACAAACAGCGTGCGTGAACAAGCTATTTACTTTTCATCCCTGGGAATGCCGTAGGACTTGTATATACTCTTCTTTATAAAGCTCTTCATCAGGCCACAGCGCTCTCCGGTGCATGAACAACCAGAGGGCATCGCTACCACCCCTCTCAGCGCAGGGATGCTGGGGCTCTCTGAACCCTGTAATGCCCCATCAGGCGTTACTTAAATCCATACTGCAGGCTACGTGGATCCTTGCTAAGCAGGTTTTTTGCAGTTGCCAGCAGCACACGTGCTCCTTGAACCAAACCTCCCGACAGATCGGGTGCTCTGATGGCCTGTAACCCGGGGAAGTGGAATGTATCGTAATTTTTAATTAACAATGCAAAATAAAGCAGTTGCTTGCCATATAAATTGTGTTTACACACAAAAAAATGACAGCCACAAAACAGTTTACAGTTTACAGTCACAAAATGACTTAAAACAGATAAGTATTTTCTTGGATGCATTTTAATTGCTTAATAAAAGTACCAAGAACACCCACAAATACCTTAAATAAATGCATGGCTCCGGGAATGAATTAATTAACATTTCATTCCTGGGAATGGCTATTAATTGCTACAAATTGCTCAGAGAATGGGTTTTGTTGCTTTATTGCCAGCAGTACCTTCAATTCCTAGTGCTGTAACGTGGCAGTCCCCTCTCATCCCCAGGCGAGAGCCGTCCCCATGCGTGACGGCTGCCAGCGAGATGCCGGAGCACCGCCCCGCCTCCCTCTGCTGCCCCGTAACCCTGGCATCCCCCACGGGGAGGAGCTGATGGCGAAGGATGGCATGTCATGGGCGATGTGCTAGCATCCCTGGGAGGTCCGTGCTGGGCGAGGACAGCGGATGGCTCTTGCTGGCAGCTCCACCATTGCAGAGCATCTCCCGTGAGTGACAGACTTGTGAGAAATGATGGAGTGAGCAACAGGGCATGAGCAGTGTCACGCTACCCCCCTGCACCGCTCCGGCGTGATGCATCGCGCAAATTATTTCTTTATTAAGAGTAAATTTCCATAATGGTGATCTATGGAGTTATTCCTCTTCTTTTGCCTTCTCCCTCCCTAATGAAGATGTGTGGGCCCCGTGCGGTTCCTCAGCAGCACGTCCGCTGTCCTCCCTCTGTGCTGACGCAGCGGGTTCATTTATCAGCCAGTACAGGCGATGGGTAATCTCTCTGCCATCTAAATTACAAGGCTGAGCCTTCAAGCTTGGGGTTTAATCAAGTTCAGGAGGGCAGAGCCTTGAGCAAAGTGCTGAGCATCCTTTCCTTGCTGCTGGCTGGCTGGTCCTTGAGCCCGCGGGCTGCAGGAGCAGATGCTGGTACCCACCATACTCAAGGAAAGGCTTCCAAGCCTCCAGCTCCCATCCTGCCAAACCTCCATCCATGCACGGCTGCTGCAGCAATGGGCTCTTCTCAAACCTCTCTGTCCCCAGCATGGGTGTCTTGGCTCCACTGCAAAGCGAACCCCAGGTGGAGATGCTGCACCTCAGAGCGGAGGTGCCAGCCTTGCTGATCTCCCCTGCCTAATTTTTTTTCCCCATGTGGTTTTTCTTCAGAAACAAATAAACAATGAAAAAGATTGCAACCTTCTCCCGGATTTCAAAAGTTCAGACTCGAATCCCAGACAAGGACGTGTTTGGCGTCTGATTGCGCTCGCTGCGATACACCAGTTGCCGCTACTGGGGTTTGATTGTTTTTAAACACTCTGGGGTTTTGATGATAATAACACCTCGCTGTGCAGAAGAAACCTCCGGCTTGATTTCCTATCTAATCTCAGCTTCGTTGTTCTCCCTCCTGCCAAGCTAGGAGGCCAGCAATAAGCCTGATTGCTCATCAACCTGCAGTCTTTAAGGGAGGTGCCTGTCTTCAGTGCACAGGTTTTGCATCAGCAGGTCCCAAGAGTGGGAAAAATCACTTAGAGCTCCCCAAACCACGCCTGAAGATGAACAACTGGAGTTCAGCTCTCTGGAGAGCATCGAGGTACCAGAGCAGAGATGGGTGGGAACACCCCAGGGCCACTTCTGTGCTGCCCATGGCATGGGAGCCTGGAGAAACCAAGGTGAGAAGGTTTCTCTCTCCCAGATGGCACAATTAAAGCTGTGTCACCGGCACAGCCTGTACAAGCTGCGGCTCATTTTGGTGAGAAAACAATGAAAATAGCCTTTTGCTTAGCGCAGTGATCAGGACAAATTGGCTGCAGAAGCGGAGGGGAACAAGTAAACAAAGCTGTTAACTTGTCAATGACTTGACTGATCAACCGTTGTAAATAGTTAAAAGCCGGCTGATGAGCCGTGCAGATAATCAATGGCGTAACGCTACGCACCGCAGCCCCAGCACCGGGCACGGCCGGGGTTTGCAGCTGGAGCTGCAGGAGATCCAGCTGGGAGCGTGCCGCGTGGACCTCTGTGCACGCCGGCACTGCAGGATGGCCACGGACCCCATGGGTGGCTTGGCCGGGGGACGGCGAGAAATAATACCTGCTTGGTGCACGTGCACCCTGCGCTGGACCACGTGCCTGCGTCGCTGATACTCGCAGCGCTGCGGTGCAGGCTGTAGAGGATTATGGATGCTGGCTTTTGCAGCAGGGAGGTGATGGCTGAAGCACAGCCCATCGTGCCCCCCTGGCTCCCCCCCTTTGGCACAAGGGGCTGGTAGGGATGCTCATCCCCTCTGGAAAGAAACTGGAGATGTGCTGATGGAAAAGCTATTACTATTTCAAAAGAAGAGCACAAAACGTCACTGGCTGGGTGACTCCTTCTGCAAATCGAGCTGTTTTTCTTGATCAGAATAAAACGCAGACATTTGAGATCTGGCAGTCTTTCAAACCCGCTGTTTAAAATGCCCCCTCCTCCTCCGCCCCCTCAGACCAGTGCCCTGTGCACCAATCCTGTCCCCCTTACTCCCTCTTCTGGTGCTTCGCTTGCCAGGACAGATGCTTTTCTTCCCCTCCACTTTCACAAGTCTCTTCTTCAATAATTCCTCTCCCCTCGGCCCCAGGGTCACGGGATCGTACAAAAATGGTACTTGTTTTCCCAAGTTCAAATTCCTGATTTTTCCATGTGGAAAGTTTAAAACCATTCAGCTGGGTCTGAAGAAGGCGGCTATGGCAGCCAGCTGCCAAAACTGCTTATCCTGGGGAAATACTGGGGATGGGAGTCACCCCCTAGCCCTGGATGAGCTTGGAGGTGTCGCCTCGCCTGGGGGGATCTTACCCCTTTGGCAGTGATGCTGCGTTTCATTTCTCCTGCCTACATCATCTTGACTTACCCCGCCACACAACAGACATGACTAATAGCTTAACTATTATTTCTTGCCCGGATCGGGTAATCCAATTTCGTCACGTGGTTTGTGTTTCCTCAAATCGTTTAACGGGATTAGTCCTTTCTGGGGTCTTCCTACCACACTCCACCCCCGTAGCAGAATTTCTTTAGTCAGGTTTATGGATGCTGGCACGTCGAAGCACTAATTCTCCGCCGTGTTTATCCTCCTGCTTAGTGCAAAGTGAATCTGTGCTGTGAAACTGTTCAAACTTGCCTTTCCCTCTACTACAGCTCTTATTTTTCACCTAAAAAACATCACCCATGCTTGTGCCCTTTACAACTTTACACCTCGCCGTGCAATTCCTTTGGGGTTTGTGGGATAAAAAACAGCGGTAAATGGAGACAGAAAACCACAGCCCTTCATCAGCATAAGAAATCTGCTGCCAGAGGGATCTCGGAGCCAGCGCAGGGCTGGGACTGCATGTTTTGGATCACTGAAGCTACCAAATCTGCACGCTTCAGGGCAGAAGCGATGGGCATGCAGGCAGGAAAGGCTCCTGCCTTCCCCAGCATGGGATTCATGCATGGCCAGAGAGCTGCTGGGTGGCTGGGGCTTTTCAAAGGGTTTTCTCTTTCTTGGCTGACTCCTAAAGCTCCTCCGAGGTTTTGACCTGGACTTGATTTCGGGATGTTTTCAAGGGCTTTGTGGTTTGATCTCTGCAGTGCGAAAGGGCTTAAGCACGCACCAGGCTGACCTCTTGCTGGCATGAAGAGAGGAGACAGACCTCGGGACAGGTTTATATTAACTCTTCAAGGAGGCTGACCAGCCTCGGATGTGCCAAACAGCCAGCCTGAGCCAGCTCCCTCTGACTTTCCAGCCCCAGCTCTGAGCAAACTCCCCCTAAAACCCTTCTTTCCCCATGACAGCTGCTGTTGCCATCCCATGGTTCAGGCTCCCTATTTAGGCTCTATCTGTCTGAATTTTGGCACGTCCTCAGGTTGGCGTGAGGCACAGGTCCTTCTCTGGCAGGTTCCTTGGCCAGTCCTGCCAGAACAGTTAATTATTCAGGGCCAAACTGTGTCTAGATCAAATAATTCAAGTTAGGATTATCAATGGAGGCGACTGTGCGCGGAGGCATGCTCCCCAGGTGAAGATGGGTTGAGTCCTAATTATGTGGGGATCTTCTTGCAGAAGATGTCAAGGGCAGCGGCTTCTGTGTAATCCAACATGTGCTCTGGCTGGCTGAACTGCAAGTAACTGGGGGATCTGACAACGCATAAGGAGGAATAATAAATGAAATATCCAGAAATGCATTCCCTCTGTGCCAATGCAAATATATAGGCAATATACAGGTGAAGTAGAATAAAACTGCAAGTTCACCAAAAGATCTGTTCATCTTTTTTGGTATGAAATTCATCCACCCATCCACCCATCCACCCATCCACCCACCCATCCATCCATCCATCCATCCATCCATCCATCCATCCATCCATCCATCCCCAACCTTATGCTCAAGTCACTGTTCTTGGCCAAGCCTCCTGAATCCCCTTACATCACCCACATAACGACACCGCTCTTCTCAGCCACGTCATGAGAAAATAATCATACTGGTACAACAGCCTGACCCCTAAGAGCTTCGCGATTATCTATTGATTTCTGTATAAAACAGCAAGAAATAGCATTTTGAGAAAAGAAGTCTCCAAAAGTAAAAACCATTAAGTCCTTAATTACACACTTCAATAGCAAAGCAGAGCTGAGCAATAAGCATTGCTTTATGCTGCAAGGACAAATGGCCTTCTAATCCAGGGACAGGAGCTTGCGTTTCTCCTTCGCTTTAATATTTGCCAACGGCTTCCAGAGAGTTCGCATAGGAACAGAAACCCAAGTTTAACTTCAAGACCCGAAGTCAACAGAGTTATTCCACGATCTGATGCTGGATGAGACCAGAATCCTTTTTGGTCTTTCTGGGATGGGCTTTGCAAGGCTACCACAAGCAACCATGCCACGACAGCTTCGTGCCAGGTGGAGAGGTGGCTCCCGCTGCACAGCACGGCCTCGCCACAGCTACCAAAGTCATCCCAGGTTTGCAGAGGGAAGGCTCTCCTGCCAGAAACTGCCCCAGCTCAGCTGGTGCCAACTTTTCCCTTGCTTTGCCCTAGATTTGCTCTTTCCCAATCAACCCAGCCTGACTTCCCAGCTGAGCAAGCCTGTGCGCCGTTTGCCCGATCTCAGCAGCAGATCCACGTGCCAACAGCCTATATATGGCAGGACGAGCCCTCTGATTCCGGTGTCCAAGACCAGTCACGTGTACTGGGGAAATTACCAGGACACATGTTCGTGGGGGCGAGTGGGACCCAACGGGTTTATTTTGGGACGCCAGCATCCACTGGGTTTTCTCATACTCATGCCACCCGTGTTGGCCTATATTTTGTAGCTATCCTGATGGCTCTTTCAAGCAGAGACATTTCCAAGGACGCTGCTTGGGGAATTAGTCAAATGAACAATAACTGATGCTGATTGCAGTCGCCAGATCACCACTGGTTTACTGGAGCAGAGACGGTGGCAGGGAGAGAAGTAGATGCTAACAACTTCGTCCTCCATTTAAATCCCCAACCCAGCCCCTGAAAACTGCAATAAAGGAGCAAAGAGGGAAGCAAGAAGTGAAATCCTTTAGCAAAGCACCTGCAGGGCTGAGGCAGGTGCAGCTCCCATCCGCATCCCAGGTCCTTCCCGCATCCCCTGCCTCATCATTCACACCTTGCTTGTCCCTGGCAATGTTCCTCACCCTCTGGCATGAAAGCAGAAAAACCTCAAGCAGAGCTGAAGGCCTCTTAAATCAACGTATTTCCCAACTCAGAAGCTCTAAGAGGATTCATTATTTATATTGCAGAAACACAAAAGCTTAGCATATTTTAAACTGTCTGAAACGACTTCAAGGCAACTCTTCCTCTCTCTTCTTTTTCTTTTTTTCACAAAACGCATTGAGATGTCTCCGAATCGAGCGGCAGGAGGAAACTGTCTTTTTCTTCCGAAAGAGAAAATAAGATGGAGGGATTGAGGGAGAGAAAGAAAAAACCGCCTGTGATCCAGCTTAGGATCAGCAAGGAACACCCGTCGGGGGATGTTCCCTGTAAGACGCTGGAACAAGCCTTGACAAACTCCTGATGTCTCACGGAGGTTATGGCAGTAGGAGAAGGGAAGGAGGCATCTCTGCTACTTCACAAGTACAAGCACACACAGCCATATCCTTCAGAGGCAGCAGGAGAGGACGTGCTGAGTGTTGGGTGTCCTTTTTTTTTCCTCCTTCTCCCCCTTTTTACATTTTCAATTTAGTCACAGCATCTCTAATTTCCTTAGATCTGAAGCCACCTCGTGAGACTGGAAGGGAACGATATAGAAGAAAGATGAGGGGAAAAAAACCCACCAGTAATCTTGTAAAAGTCAGTTTTGAAAAATCAATTTTCTTGTGTGACAAGATTTGCTTAAGGCTTTTCGTTCTGTGAAATCAGCCCATCATCCTGCGGGAACGCATGAAGGAAGTGGCAAGTGTGGTTTGGAATAACTCAGATTAAAGACTGCTAAATTAGGCTTGAGAAGCTGCCACCTCTCCTTGCAAAGGGAGAGGAGATCTGGCTAGAGGAGCCAACGATGCTCCCTCCCCAGTCACCTTCCCAGTCACCTTCCCAGTCACCAGGAGGCTGTCTCAAAGGAGAGGTGACCAACGAGGCTCAGGAAACACAACCCTCACATCTCTCTGAACCCTAGGGATGTTTAAAAGAAGCATTAGCAGCTTTGTTTGGTAGCAAACCGTAAGGTCTTTGCTAGCACCCAGGGGTTTGGGTGCAAAGTTTGCTGGAAATGAGAGGCTTTGGGGACAGCAAAAGACTCTGCATGAGCAAAGTCTTGAAGACCTGTGAGGCCGCCAGCTCCTGCCCCAGGGGATGCTCTTGGCTGGCTGGGGATGGCCACAACCGTGGTGCGCCCCGTGTTTCAGTGAGCCCTCCTGAAACGCACCGGTGAAACCCCTCTGCCACCCCCTCCACTGGAGAGGCTCCGTCCAACGCTGCAGTCTGAGCTGGCTGCTTCATCGCGCAGTTCGTTGGGTACCTTTAATCATTTTTACATCAGGGAGCAGCGTTCGAGAGTACAAAGCGCTTCCCCCCCGCCCCCCCCTTTTTCTTTTCCTCTCCAGCTATCAGACTCTACGCTCTCTCCTAATTAGTCTGAGCTGCCTCCGAACATCTCCCACCCGCTTGTTCCCATTACCCTGACAAGCCAGGGAGCGGGAAGACAAATCTCCCTATCCTCACACCTCCATGAGCGAAGGGAGGCTCTTCCAAGCCCGTCTTCCCAGCCACACCTGGAGCCGTGTGCCTTGGCGGAGCACCTGCAACTGCCCAACATCGCTGCAGGGATATTTGTGCTTTTTATTTATTTTATTTTATTTTATTTTATTTTATTTTATTTTATTTTATTTTATTTTATTTTATTTTATTTTATTTTATTTTTGTTTATTTTTTAAAAAGCCCTGCCTTTCCCTTTCTGCCTGTCACCCAGCCACACTCCGCTCCCTGTCAGAGGGAGCTGGCAGATGGGGCTGACGCATCGCAAAGGAGATCTGAAGAATTCATTCCCCGTTATTTTTTTTCTTTCCCCAGCTTTCATTTTCACTTCAGAGCAAAGGTCCACTTGTCTGGGAGGAAGCTACAAAGACAAACCCAGGCAGGAAAACAGAGATAGGCTGGAAAAATGTTACAGTGCTGATAACTTGAGACCTCTGTGTGCTTTGCATTCATTTCAACTCCCGCTTTTGCTGCATTTTGCTATGTCTATAAATTAGATTTATTCTGTTGCTGCTGTGAAATGCCTGCGGGCCCCTTCCCCGCGTCGGCTTCCCTTGCCTCCCTTGCTGAGTTTGGCTGCGGGAGGCAGCGGGAGAGGTGACAGCCCTGCCGAGGGTTGGCATGTGGACTCGCAGCGTCCTGCCACTGGACAGACGGCAGCCTCGGCCGTTGCAAGGAGGGAGCAGATGGGAGGAAGGCAGCAAAAACCAGGAGCGTGGGGGGCCGGAGCTTGCACGTTAGCGTAAATGAGCAGTTTCTCCAAGCTGGACTGAAGGAGGAGGATGGTTTGGGGCGCAGGGAGAATGTCTAAGCATGCCAAGAAACGGCTGCAAAACCAAAGTGACCATTCCACCTGAAGATGCTGAAATGCCTCTTGCCAGGACCGGACGCCTGGTGAGCTGCTCCCAGGACCAGTCCCTCTGCAGCCTCCTGGCCAGCAGCGACCCTGCGGCTCTGCAGGACCATGCGGGGCTGCCCTGGGTCCCCTTGCAGCCCCCGGCAGAGATATCTGGGTATTTTCCCCCTGCGAGTGTGATATGGAGCCTGGTGGATGTAGGGGAGTCTGCCCATGAGCCCATGGACTTCACACCTTGTCTGCAGTCGCTGGCTGCTCTGCAGTGTGTTTCAAACCCTTGACAGGCCCTTTTAAATATTAAATAGAGATTTGATTGTCATTTAATAAGAGCTTAATATTGCAGTTCCCCCTTCCTTGGCACAGACTGCTGGGGAGACAAAAAAAGTGCCAATTAGGTAGTGGTCTCAGTCGTCAGAAGCTCTGGGGAGTGCAGGGTACAGGGGGGATGTTCACTTTTATTCTGGGCCTTTCATGAACGGGCAGAAGAAAGCAAGCAACATACCAAACACACCAACTCCCAGGAGGCGTTTTTCAAAGCCATCTGAATTTCATATTAAAATATATTCAGGTCTTATAGCGCCAGAACAGGGAAAACGTCCACTGCTGCGGCTTGGCTGTGGGCAGTGCCAGGCATGCCCATTAAACGGATCATTTGCCACTTCTCTGTCTAAAGTTGCCAATGAAACGCATCACCCTGAATCTCTTCATCAGCTTCCCATGAACCAATAATCCCTTCTGGCCTTTACAGCCTACGGATCTGTGAACATATTCTGCAGCAGCTAAATGGAAGAGGCAGGGACAACTTTGGTGTCATGGAAAAGCATGAAACTTCAAATATGGCCTTTCACCCGGGAACAGAGGTGTTGTGTGCCTCCAGAAGCCCAGCTGACCAAGAGAAGGAGTCAAGGTGAGCCAGCTGGAAGAGAGGGATCCGCTCCCAGTGCCTGGGGTGATGACTTCTTCTGCTCAATGGTCTTGGGAGCAGGAAACGATTTCTGTGGCTCTTCCTTCCCTAAGACCTGTATTCCTCAGCTCTGCAGATGAAGAATGTGGCTTCATCATGGCCAGCCAAAATAGGATGCATCCATCTATCAGCCCAGCTGTCCTCACTGCCTCAGCACGGGGGTTGACTCCCTTCACTTGAATCCTGCTTCGGACGCGTCCCTGGGTCAGCCCTCTGGCATGGGGCGACCTCACCTGAACAGGTCTGATCCCTGAGGAGGGAGCATGGGGAATTCGGGTTGGCAATCCCGGGTACCACACACAAATCAGTGACTCGCTGACCTTCACTCTGAGCTTCATCTGCTACAACCAGACACCTAGGGCAGGGGCCAGCTCTTCTCTCCTGCCTTAGGGATCTGTTTTGGAGAAGTTGGGTCTATATGTTGAGCCCATGACTGATTGATGACTTCTAGCAGTCAGTTGGCCCAGCCAGCCACGTTTACCGGCGCAGTGAAGGTACAATGATTCACCCCAGCCAAGCAAGGGCTGGCTCATCCCCTCCTCCATTCCCCATCCCTTTGATAAAGCTCTGCAAGTCTTCTGATGCTCCTGGCTTCACCTCTCTTCCACCCAATGTCACCCAGCAGCACGCACTCTTATTGATCGGCCCTTTGCCATGCAGCAAAGCAATGCCAAGGCACAAGGGAGCTGGTTAGAGCATCTGAGCAAACTTCCAAGCCAGTGTGGTGCTGTTTCCAGCAGGGCACGGGGCACGTGCCCTCAGAGGACTTGACTTATCCATGGCAGCTTGAAAGATCTCGTGAATAAATCTGGTAAGAAGCCAGCAGGCCCCAGAATGGTGCAGACAAGACCCAAATTAAAAAGAGCAGCAATGCTCTGTGGAGTTTGAACTTCTCTAAAACATAATGTGTCCGTGTCCAGGGAAAAACTGCCTCTGAGATGGCACGGTGTAAGACAGGCAGGCCAAAGCACAGCTGATGTGTATCATTATTTTCTCCTTCTCTTCTTAAAGCTCCTCAATATCAGGTGCAATTTTTCCATATCTACCTGGATCCCAACAGACCTGCCACTTTCCCCCACCCAGGACCCGCAGCCAAAATGTTCGCAGACCTGTACTTGGGCATGACGTACCATCCTCGGAGACAGCAGATCTGCTGAAGGTGCTTGGGCTCCTCATCCGCACGTCTCCCTGAGGCTGGGTGGGGAATGCCCACCCTGCATCCCAGCCAGAGGCAGGATCCTGTGGAGCAGGCTGGAGGAGCGGGCCTGGCACAGGGCATGACTGTTGTTGACAGCAACAAGCCACATCTTTTTTGTTTTCCCCTGCGCAAAGGCAGAGGGAGGTGAGGACACTGTCTCCCATCAGGTGCATTCCGGGGGTTTTCAAGAAGGTTTTTTTCTACAGACCGGAGCCAAGTGAGTGAACAAACAATGCTCCTGCTGCGAGGCAAGCCATGCGCTGCGTCGGCGATGACGGTGGGGCTGAGAACAGAGGGATGCTGCTGGCTGGCCCCGAGCTCTGGCGCAGCCTGACCAGGCACCCTGTGATCCAGGACGGTGGCGTGGCTCAAACCCCGACCCGCAGCTGCTGTTCCCCAAGCTGCTTGATGCAGGAAGATCTTCACCAATATTTGGGCAGGCAGTGCCTTTGGCCTCAGCCCAACAGGGGAAGGCAGAGCTTGCCTGGACCGCACAAAATGTAGTGCCCCTTCTGGTACAGGATGGGAGAGAAGTGGTGTAGCACCATCCCCTGGGTGGCTGTTAAATAAGCGCTTCCCAGCTCCTCCTGACCTTTGCTTTTGCTGCAGCATCAGCTGCATCTTCCGCCGTGTCCTACACCATTACGGAGCGTCGCGCATGTTGTTCACAGCTGCCGCACACAACGCCGGAGCCAGACACCTTGCAGCAGCTGGGAAGGGCTAGCTCTCTTTCCACCTATGTCTGTTTGTCTGTCCGTCGGTCCCACGCCTTCTTTGGGAAGTGCAATGGTCCCCAGAACTGCAGCTGATGCTGGAGGGTGGCTTGAAATGTCCCCCCACCTCCGTGACTACACAGATAACGTTATTTGCAAAGGTCTTTGCTAGCCTTGGGGGCGAGAGCGCTGTATCAACGCGCGAGAGTGAGATATGTATTATTGCCCTGCCTGTACCAACTCCCCATCGCTCTGCAAAAATAATCATCATTGGAGGAGCCCAAAAGGCTGAGGGACTCTGCCTTTTGCAATATTAAACTTTCCCATTTTCTTCTGCCACTTTAAAGATTCTCTTTCTTACAGCGAGTGATAAATAATAACAGCAAAAAAACACCCCACAGACACACAACAGACATCAAAAGCCAAGAGAAGATTGGCAAATAGAGAGATCTGAAGTGAGCAAAGAGGAGGCCTGGTTGTGAGTCAGTTCACGTAGCCCCGACTTCTGTTGCTTTCCATTAATTTTACCCGCCATCACAGGTGGCAGAACAACGGCGACAGCTAATTACTCTCTCTCGCTTTCCCTTTCTTGCCCGTTTGCTTGCAGCAAAAGAAAGTCAGTAAATTCCCAAATTCCCCCCCTCCCCATCCCAGAATCGTCCACCGAGAGGCAGAGGCGTGTGGGAAGCGTGTTATTAGAGGAAGACGAGCGTGCAATTTGCCCGCACATATGCTCGCTGCCTGGTGGAGCCGTTCGCTGCCTCCAGCCTGGCACCGTGGCGACGTGACGCTCTGCCTGCAAACGAGCTGGCAGAGGCAGGCAGCGGCTTGAGGCAAGGGGAGAGGAAGGGGCAGCTTTCCCCCACCGTCGCTGGGACACCAGGGAGCCTCTTTGGGCTTCCAGCCCGATGTCCGTGGTGCTAAAGCAGGTGGGGACACATCCATGGAGGTGCTGCCAAGCAGCTCAGGTCCCCTCGAGCCTTTCTCGAGGAGAAGATGCTGCACCGGCAGCAGCAAGGAGCTGTGCAACGGCACTTCGGTGGGCTGAGCTGCTCTTTAGCTGCAAAGGGAACATGCTCCCAGGCAGAGAGGGGATAAACCCAGCCTGGATGGGGTGGAAGACCCTGTAGAGGCCATGCGATACAGCTGTGCAGGGATTGCTCTGCGTGGTGAGGGGGAAAACATGCAAATGAGCAAAACCCCTGCTGTCAGGGTTAATTCATCCCTATGCCAAAAAACCCCCACTCACGCCTCACTGTGACACCTTGCCAGCCCTCTCCCTGACTCTCCCCAGTCACTTTTGGTGACACTGGCCTGCCCCGTGTCCAAAAGTGAGTGACAGCCCAGGTGACATTGCGGGCGAACAAACCCCCCTGGGGAAAAACATGCTCCTCGTCAAGGAATCGTGGCTGCCACCGAGGGAGGAGGACTGGGATTTCAGCTCCAGGGTGTCCTCAGCTAAGAAGAGGAGCAGGGGAACCACGTCTCGCTGCCCCAGCCCGCCCCCAACACCACAAAATGCCAGCAATCTTAGGGTAGAGGGGTTGTGGCTTTTCCTCCGGTTAGAAAATGCCACTGAGGCCAAACATTTCACGGAAACCTGTCAATTTTGACAAAATGTCATTAAATCCCCCCCCCAGAAGAGAAGATGCGGCGCAGGCTGTAACTTTCCACTCTGGCTCTGGAAGCAGATTGCTCCGAGGTCTCCTTTCTAACCTGGTTTTCCTCGCATTAAAAACCACACGTATGTGATGTATTATATAAAAGAGCACAAAGAGAACCTCTTAAGGAAAAAGCAGCTGCCTTGATTTTATCAAAGCTATATTCTCTGTGGGGGTTTAGGTGGGGGCAGAGGGAGATTTTCATCTCCTGAGAAATTTCGTTGAATTTTCCTTCTTTTCCCTTATCATCCTAATGAAGAGAGTCAGGGCTCTGTGCTTGAAACCCCAGGACCTGCTTAGCGGCTTCTTTCGAACGAGCAGCATGGTTCACAGATGTTTCCCAGCCAAGCATCTTTGGGTGAAGCCTTCGGGTGAGATGTTTGACCTCGCTTGCTTTTCCCAGCCAGAAAAACCCAGGATGCAAACGTGATGCAAAAGTTATCGCCCCTTGCAAATTCAAGCAAGGTGACAGCTTGCTCTTGTATTCGAAACAGGGGTGGCCCCGTGGAACTGGCTGTGGATTTACGCCCAGAAAAGGGGATTTATGTTGTTTAGTCATTTTTCCTTTGTGTTCCGAGCTGTTTGCTGACAAACATATTGGGAGGTATTAAAAATAAAGGTTGGCTGAAGACTAAGATCTGGTATCTGTGTCTGAAGATGAGGGAGGTCATAGGAGATATATTCTCTCCCCAGGAAGGAAAAAAAAAAACCAAAACACACTTTCCCTCTATTTTTTGTTTTTAGGGCAGAATAAGTTCATTTTCACCAGTGACGGGGTCCCAGGTGGCCCTGGGGATGACACTGAACTCATGTTCTGCCTTTTCACACCTCCAAGTACCTCAGAGCTGGGGCTTTCCATGTCCCACCCCTTTACCCACCTTCCCTCCTAGTCCGTACCAAGGTGCAGGGGACTCCTTGCTTGGATGTCCCACTCCAGAGGACTCCAAGCTTCGGTGCTGAAACATCTGCTGCCTTTACATAGTTAGTGAAGGGCTTTGGGATCTTTTGGAAGGGGAATGAATCCCTGCTCCCAGTGATTTAGAGCCATTAAGTGGAAGGAAGCCCCTCTGAATCCTGCTTGCTTGTCACAGTGGTAGGGAAAAAGCCTTGTGCGATGCTAACATGGAACAGTTAACAGGGAACTTAAGAAATGAGAAACACAAAGTGCTTAAATTTTTCATGCCCTGGGTCCCCCCCCCCTGCAAATCCCTTTTATGAGAAAGCATAACCTGAAAAAAAAGTGCAATTAATTTTGATAGTAAAAGCCATCATGAAATGAGTCCTGAAGCACTTTGCAGCAAGGCAGAAACCCCAGTGCTCAGCAACAAGGGGGACACGACATGTGGCCTTGGCATGGGTGAGAAGGAAGAGGGCTGCGGGCGGCATTTGCAACTACAGGGGACAGCAAAAACCCTGCGCTAGTGAGACAGCGCCAGGGATGGGAGCAGTGTGGCGGATCCATCTGCTGTTTGGTGGAGATAAAGTAATCCAGCGTTGTTTTGGCCAGGGAGAGCCACGTACCCAGAGGGTGGAAACACCCAAGAGGAAGGAGAAAACCCAGATGGGAACCTTCAAGGCTGCTCCACTGTTCAGGGGATCAGCCCGGTGGGGATCTAGGGATGATGTGAGAGCGCCTGTTGCTGAGCATCAGGCTGGATGCCCTGTCTTTGAAGCAGAAATCTTGCCACCGCCTGGTTCCTCAGCCAAAGGTGGCTGTTTTGCCTTTGACTGTAGCAGAATCAATCACGGCATAAGACCCACGTGGGACGTTTGCCCAGATCCTTCCCCAGATTGTCACGCACTTCGTTTTCCTCCTAACTGTAAATATGAAAACAGGGCTATTTGTATCTTTGACATTAATTGACTTCTCAAATTAATAACTCCTCTGTGTAACTAGGGACGCAATTATTGCTTTGTTGTGCTGATAGCAGATATCCAGCCAGAAGGAATCGTTCCTACCAGCAAACTCGATTGTACTAATTAAGCTGTACGAGCCTAACAGGAGGCGGGTCATGGTAACCTGTCCCCGGAGGTGCCTCCTCTGTTATTATCAACAGACGCTGTTGCAAACCCACAACTGATTGCACGCCTGCGTGTGCACGCTCGTAACTTCAAGGCAGGAGTGACGAGCAGCTGATCGCAGTGGTGGCACGGGGGTGACCTGGTTGCTGTGTGATGTCTCCACGTGGGCTCAGACATGGGCCCTCCTGGCCAAGAGCTGGAGCCAGGAGGCCGAGCACGACGCCCTCCTCTCCCGAAGTGTGATGACCCCTTTCCATACCCATATTTTTGTCTGCTTAGATGAGAAAACTTTGTGAGAAGGGGTGTTTTCTAATTCTAGCAGCCCTCATACCCATAACCATGAGCCCACGGCAGCGACTCTGCTTGGTGCAGAGCCACTGCTCACCTTCTGCAGTGAACAAGACCGACTGAACACAGCGCGGTGAGCAATGGGCCTCGCTGCTGCGGGATACAGCTGTGGTTGGAGTCACGCTCTGCCATCCCTGCAGCACCTTGACGCGTACTGATCAAGATTGGCTCGGGAGTGCCTCGGCGTAGGGGTGCAGGCAGGGAGCCCCATGCACCGCCTTCATCCCAGACCTACTGCAGCTGTGAGCGATGCGTTTTTCTCCTCCTATGATTCTCCCCGGAATGCCAAACAGCCCCTCAACCGCTCGTGCCCTGTTCCGAGCCCACCACGGCCAGTGGAAGACGCCTGCTAGCAGCGATGATCCCACCCACTCAATGAGAACGTCCCACTCAAGGATACCCCATCCCCTGTGTCCCCCCATGTCTCCAGCCCAGACACCTCTGCTCTGGTCTCTTCTGAGCTCTGCTCTGTGCTGCTGGGGTTAGAGAAGCTTACGGCGGTTGCTTAAGGGTTACACGGAGACAGCAATGGAGTTGTATTGTTTAAATCATAAAAGAGCACGCAAAAAAAAATTAGGAATTTTCCCATAACAGACTTTTCACTCGGCACGCTCTGCTCGTTATGTCCCCAAACAGATGGCTCTGCCAGCTCGGTGCCAGGCCTCTTAATCCACTCCAAAGCGCCAGTGAATCTCTGACTGAGGACTTGCTGCATGCAGCAAAATGTAGCAGACGGCCTAATGCGGAGGCAATTGGAGCCTCTCAACGTGTAACAACATCATCAAGGCAAGAACAGTGTCGGGGAGCCATCGGAGCGGGGATGCTGGGAAGAGGACCGTGCCACAGCAGGTCTCTGCTGCTCTGCGGGGATCGGGGGGCCTGGGTCCAGCCATTGCATCCCCACAGCTGGAGGACAGCAGAGGCCATGGGGATGAGCTACCACAACCACCAAGCAGTGACAGACATGGGAGCAAGTGGAATATCCACCAGAAACTGCGGCTGGAGCTGCTGAGCGCTCTTGGGTCACCGGGAGGAAATCACTTTGCACGGCGGGGACGGAGGGTGGGAGCGAGAGGCACAGCGCCGGCGCTTACCTGTACTGGGTGACGGCAGGGTTGGCCTTGGCGGAGCAGTGGAACTTGACAGTGTTATCCTCTAGGACTGGCTGTGGCTCCACGGACAAGTTCACCAGGGGTGGGTCTGCAAAGAGACAGCGACAAGCCCGTGAGCGACCCGAAGACGCGGCACGGCATCCCCATGGCTGCTGCCTGCCAGGCTTCCGAGTCTGGAAAGCAAAGTTTAGTTGTGAGAAAACACAGCAAAAGCCCTGAGATGCCTTAATGCTGTGATATAAAGTTTAGGGCTGTGTAAGACAGGCTTACATCATGAACACTGCTCTTGTCTTGGAGGGTTCAGTAAATAAGACAGAAAGAGGAGCCACGCACGTCATTTGATGTAGCATTTCACTTAAAAAATATTAACGCCGGCTCTGATTCCTGTTTAAGGAAATAAACTTGCCTGCTTTGAAAAGCTCCCACTTAATATCTTGCTGTGTAATGATGATCTTTTGTCTATCCCCTAACTTGAAAGTGGCATTTCTGCTCTTTCATCAGCCTAATAATCTCTGCCAAGTCCTTACTGGTGTCACAGGCCTTTCGGTTCTTGTGACTGGTGCTCGGTTTCTCTTCTCCTTTATACATGGTAAGCATCTAAATGCTTTAGCGGCAAACAAAATTTAGGAGAGAACCGATGAAAGCAAGCAGAAGAGAAAAGGGTGCAATGTTGAGATGAGGAATAAGAATATCCAGAGTTGTTTTAATTTTTAATGAAGTCTGAGAGAGGGTGTTACCCCTCCAGCTTTAGGTTTTAAGGATAGGACCTCATTTGAGGGAAAAAGCAGAAAGAAATGGCCTGTGGAGAGTTTTCCTAGGTGCCTGAAGGACCAGTTGTCCTGTTGGAGACTGCCTTGTGGCTGCGGAGAGGAGCTGATGTCAGCTCATCGATCCAGCCAAGGGGGTCTCCTGTCCTTAGGGTGGGAGTCTGATGCAGCATATGCGAAAATACATCCTAAAATAGGCTGTGCTACGTGTTCATCTCTACCCGCTGCCTCTCTCCTCTTCCTAAATATCTCAGCAACATCCTTCCCAGCTGGAGCACAGGGACAGGCTGCAGCTGAGCAGCATCCCTCCTGCCCAGCAGCTGAGCAGGCGGGGCTGGGGGTCAGCCCTGCTGACCTGAGGGAAGCCCAGCTGGTTGGCACCCACCAACGTGGGGGACCTCCCTTAGCATCACATGCAGGTGGGCATCCTGGAGCCCAGCGCTGGGGAAAGGGTCAGCGTCGCAGGGCAGGGGGTGGTGGGAGGGACAGGGCTTAGTGGCTTAGGGACGTAGTCTAGTCCGCCTCAGGGACCTGGTTTAGTGGTGGACTTGGCAGTGCTAGTTTAATGGTTGGGCGCGATGATCTTAAAGGTCTTTTCCAGCCTAAATGATTTGATGATTCTGTGATTCACCGCTCGGATGCTGTGAAGCCACAGCTTTAATGCAAGCTCAAGGAGTGCCATTGAGCTTCATAGGGATGGAAGCTTCCCTGCCAGCTTCGCCCTCCACCAGCTCCCTCTACCATACACAAACCAGGGACCTGCTGGAGAGACCTGGCTCTCTGGAAACTGCTGAACGCCTTTACTCGAGGGTACGGGCTCTAACTGGGCACACCGATGCGAGACCAGCTTGACATCCACCTCCCTTCTGGCTACGACTTTGCCAAGGTAATGGCAATGGGTGAAACCTCAGGTGTGCGAGGAGCTGCGGAAGAAAAAGCGACGAGGCCCGTACAGGCGCGCCAAGGGTTGGCACCGGCAGAGCTGCAGCGGAGGGGAGGAAAGCAGAAAGCCTCTCCGCGTGCCGAGAGAGCAGGACAGCATCCAAAGCAACCCTGCGTTATTCCAGCCTGTCTCTCCCTGCCCGGCGCGGGCTGGGTCGGGAGGAGCCCTTGCGGCAAGGCTGGGGACGAAAGGGGAGCCTCCGAGGTGGCCTCGGCAGTGACCTTGGCTGGGCGGCAGCCTGGGGGAGGCGGGCGAGGGAAGGGCGGCGGGCTGCGGCCCCCCGGCGCGCTGCACTGCCTCCCCCTTCGCCGAGTCCCCACCTCGTTAGGCCCCGTGCTATTTACCCAGCCGGAGCCCCACTTTGTTGCGAGCAAAGCCACCTGCCTTCTTGATGGGAAATTATGTCTGGGAAATTATAGGTATTTTCAATTTACCCTAATCTCATTTTAAAATGTGCAATTCAAATGACAATAAAGATGGGCGCAGTTGGGAATATAAATGAGCTTCCCTAACATAACAGCCCAGAGATATATAGTGGGCTCCTAATTCATTTGCAGGCATCCTGACACTTCCCTATTGTTATACAACAACAGCTAATCACCTTCCTTTGTTAAGTATGAATCACACTTCTCTTTAGTAGCTTCCCCATTGTTTGATGGTTTAGTAGCTGTGCCTACGATTTACAGAGGAGCCTCTTTGTATTAAAATGAGCCCTGCTCCCTCCTGCACTCAAAATAAAAAAAAAAAACAGATTAAAAAGAAAAAAAAAGAGCAAAGGAAATGAATTAAAGACTCTGATCTTGCCTTTCTCAAATGGGATTGGGCTTTCTAATATCACGGTAGCTTCCCCGTGAGGCGGCAGGTGCCACGGATAACGTGGGTTTGTGCATGCGAGCGTGTTTTGGGTTATTTTAAAGAAAAAAACCACAACCCACCAGACAAATTGTAACTCATCAGAATGTAATTCCACTTGGTTACAATTATAATTCCTGCCTGGCTTCTTGTAATTAATTTGAATGATGGAATCAGATAGAGCTAGCCTACAGGCAGCCGGGAGGAGAGCGTGCATGCAAATGCTTGCACGCCCAGGTACCACGTCTCCCCGTGAGCACGCTCGCACCGGGGGACCAGCATCGCTCCTCACCAGCCGTGCAGTCCGTGAGGCACACGAGCAAACCCTTCAGCTCCTGCTATTTTAAATTAGCACCTGGGAAATGATTGCTGGGGTCATGGGCTGAGCTCCACAGGCTGCAGGGACCATGCTGGCTCTTGCACTGCTGCCTCTTGGGCATGGGCAGACCCCTCTCCATGCTCGTCTCCCCTCCAGACCTCCAGACAAGCCCTTCCAAACCTCTACCCTGAATCCAAAAGCAGCGTGTGGTCTGAATGAGGAGCAATGAGGAGCTGGAAGCAGGCTAAGATGCCTCTTCAGCTCTGGGCTTTCACACTCCCCAGTGGGAGTAAAATACTCCAGTGCTACAAGGATGAACACAGCATGAGGTCCTCCAACACTGCGACGTGCTCCTCGGTTTGCTCATCACCCCGGTCCGCAACCCCTCCACTTTCTCTCTCCTACTCCCACCTCCTGCAGAAAATACAGATGCAGTGAAATCCCTTCTTGCCATGATAAAATAAAATAAAAAAAAAAGGTGTAAAAATGAGCAACTGCATATGTGTGCGCAGAGGCTTGGAGCAAATGGCTTTGGATAAGCAATAACCCGGCTCCTCCCCGTCCCGGCACGCTGGATGTGCATTTCCGTAGAGCCACTGGGCTCTGGCAGTATAAATAGTTTATGGCATATCAAACTATTCAACATGATTTTAATCCCACTTGTGATGTTCGGCGCATAACTCACAGGAGGCTGACTTTGATGTGGCTGGTGGAACGGAAATCACATTGAACAGATGTTCCAGCTGGAGTCGCTTAGTGTTTCCATTACAGACCCTGCTCTGGGTTTTTTTTTTTCAGTTCTTTCCCCCCCACCCCTTTTTTTTTGTAAGGGAGGGTTTTATGACTCAGCTATTTCATCACTGCTAAGATGGTCAGGAAGTGCTTACATGAGGTTGATGGGAGCCAAACTTCAAGTCTGCATGAGCTGAAAGAGGATATTCTCTCCCACCATACGCATACACGCTGCGTAGGAAATAACCCCCATCCCGGCGTTTCTTTGCTGAGCACGAGCATTTTTGATGCTCTTTTGAGTTGCAAAAGAAAATGAAAGCATGAGGAGTGATTTACCAGGCTGCTGCTTCCTGGGAGGGATCATTTTTGGTTCCCTGGGATTATTTTGCAAGGCCGTCTCTTTTGAACCGTGCAGCTGGGCAACGTTTGTTATGGTGTGAACGGTGGAGGCAGAGATGTGCAGGCTCCGGGGTGAAATGCAGCAGGTTGCGCCAGGCTGGGGAAAGCTCACCAGCCAAAATCTGCCGCCTACCTCCTTATCCTTGCAGAAGCCACTTCTTTTTTTCCCCCCAAGGTGCTGCTTCTCTGCTAGCTGTTGGGAGAAGACCCATGGGAAGGGCCTCCTCTCATCGCCGCCGTGGTGCTGAAGGGTAGGCAGCCTTTGCAGCCAGCCTTGCACAAGACAGTTCTCCAGGAGAAACGAGTGGCCCAGATAATTTCTGCTTAAGAAAAGTACCTTTAGCTCTTCACAAAGCGAAAGCAGCCAATTGCTTATCAGGTCGGTAGTGAAACCTAATGGACTGGGCAAGCAGCTAGAGCAGGCTCTTGCATCCGGAATGAAATCCATCCCACCGCAGGCTGGTTCATCCATCTTGGTATTTTTCTATCCCTCCATCACCCGTCCAGCAGCGGGAAATTGATATCCTCATTAGACCCCATTAAGACCAACATACTTTGGATAGCTAGATAGGATATTATTATTTCTTTCACAGCATGAAGCATTTAATAGCTTGGGGTAGAAATTGGTGTACTTTACTGGGTCTTTCTCTTTTCAGAGCGGTTTCCATCAGGCTCAGGGATTCAGCTCACACCTCCTGCCCCACACTGTACAGCACAGTGTAATGATGTCTCCGGCTTTGCGTTGTTTGTGAGAATGCGTGTGCGTCTCCAAGCTATTGTAACTGTTTGCCGGCTGTGAAATAACCCATGCTATTATCTCATTTTATCTGGCCGGTTCTGTCAGGACATGCTATCCAGCAACCCAAGAGCCTGTTAATCTTCCGGCAGCAAAAGCTGGAAGTCTTAAATGGTGAATTTTCTGCTGTGCTTGAGTTTGTTCAGTCAGTTTTAATTGGACTCTGGAAAGCAGCTGGCATGCTAATATTGAACACCCTGCATTTGCAAATTGTTGGTAAATACAGCTGCAGGAATTGTGTGTGCAAATGAAGCCCGGCTGGAGGGAGGTCAGGATGAGCCCGAGAGCAACAGCGATTGCAGAGGAGGAGGGAAGAGATCTGTGAAATGTGAATTTTTGAGGAAGGAAGACGGTGCTTCATGGATTGACAGTAAAGGGTAAATGATGTGGCTCTCGACACACACCTATCCCCATCAGATGGTGATTGACACTAGCTGTATTTCACAGGAGGGAGACTTCCCAATGATTAGGTGTCTAATATGCTATCTCAGTGGAGAACAATATAAAAAACTTACCGCTGAACAGCTTGTGAGACTGGAAACAAGTTTTTGTACCAAAAATATTAACGGGCTTTATCTCTGCTACTGGCTGTGTCCAGAGATGCTGCTTTCTCAGCCAAAGACCTTTGGGATCCATCCCTGCTCCCGAGACCCCAGAGGCCTGGATCAGGGCACGCAGTCCGACCACGTGTGATGCCCACCCAGAGCACGGCAGCTGGTGCTGCTTTCGCTCAAAACCATGGCCACAAGATATAAAAGCTGGGAATCAGCCTGTCCCTGTGGATGTTCATGTCCGTCTGGTGCCCGAGAAAGCTCAAGGGAGATGAGATCTTGTGTCTCTGACTTTACCGTACCGATGTACCAGTAAATCCCAGTAAAGGGAAACCCCCAAACCCCAGCATCCCGCTCCTGACCGGAGGCAGACCCGTGTGGGCAGCCCTTGGACAGCGAGGGAGAGAGCAGAGAGGCTGGGATCACAGAGCACCCAGAGGTAGCTCAGCTGGCCGTGTACTCACGCTGGATATCAATGGTGACAGAGGTCTCTTTCCCACTGGGAATGGCTTTGTTGGTGGCACGGCAAACGATGCTCTCCCCATTCTCAATGTCCGAGGGGGCGATGAAAAGGGTGCTCATGATACTCTCCCTCTTGCCGTCACGGAGTAGTGTCTGTGGGGAGAGAAACAGCGATGAGAAAAGGCAGTTTGCTACAGCAGAGGGGCCCCTTCCGTGAGCCAAGAGTCATGCCAGGCTCTGCACACACACAGCTAGCCCTCGCTCGTACGAGTTTCTCAGCCAAGCAGCGCGCTCTGCAATAACAGCTCCTCTGGCTGGATTCTGCCAAGAAGCCTTAGGGGAATAGCGCAGACAAATTTCAGTGCACTCCCTGGGAATTGGGCACTTAACTCCCATCTGCTTCCCTCCAGCCCTGCTGTGCCTAGACCTGGGAATCACAGCTCCAGCGAGATACGTGTCACCCACCATCCCAGGAAAGAGGGAGCTGGGGGACAGAGGGCAACCGGCTTTTTGACACCGCTGTCACCTTCTGCACCTCTGCCAGGTGAGTGCAAAAAGC
The DNA here is from genome assembly GCF_949628215.1 of Phalacrocorax aristotelis. NCBI lineage: Eukaryota > Metazoa > Chordata > Aves > Suliformes > Phalacrocoracidae > Phalacrocorax > Phalacrocorax aristotelis. Next base: position 7,772,585 of record NC_134297.1, on the reverse strand, counting down.
TGCCTGGGCCCCTTTACATCGCAATGAGTGGTGATGCTGGCTGCCAGCAGTGCGGGGCTGAGCCTGGCCACGGGTCTCTGGTTGCTGTGCAATGGTCCGGATGAGCCCATGGTAAATCGTCACCACGCTGGCTCGCCTCGTGCTAGTGATCACCGTGATGGGGACCTGAGGATGCTGGAGATCTGAAACTTTGAGCCTGGTACAGCAGTGGTTAACCAGCTCTATCTGCTCACCCTTGGCACCTTGTTTCTTCCCCGGCGTATCTCACTTTGACTCCAAGCCGTGGTGCCCTGCCGTGCCTTCATCGGCGAGCCCTGGGAGCCCTGCCTCGTCAAGCTCTTAATCCTCCTGCAAGTTCTTACAGACCATGGTCACGGCACCCTGTAGCCCTGTCTTTGGTGAACTAAACTGATCGAGCCCTCGGAGGCTCTCAAGATGTGTGGTTTTCAATCTTTTAATCATTCTCTGGGCTTTCCTCTGACCTCTCTCCAGTTTATCAACACCCTCTGGGGACAAGAAATGTTAGAAACACAGCTTTTCATAATAGTGGTAAATGCCCATGGATACACTCATCCCATAACTATGTATTTTGGACCCTGCCGGCAGTTTTTCTCTCTGAGTCTCTATCCTTCAAGTTTCCTCCTCACAACGTAAAAAAAGCGCTTTAACGAATTATAAACATACAGTAGCAAGACTAATGCTTTCACCACCTGGGTTCATCGAGACACAGAGCTCGTGCATGTGGGTTTGTGCCTCCATCAGGCACCAGGCAAGGACTGGTGCTGAGAAATTGGTGCCGCAATCAGCCCAGAAGCTGGGGAGAAGCAGGACCCAGACCTATTAGTACATGTTCATCAGGGCCTTGTGCACCAACAATCCTTAATTTCCCTGATGGACCTCATCTGGGGCTTCTGCTCAAGAGCTCTTCACCCATAGGCTCAGGAGCTGTATTTAAGCTCCAGCTCCAGCTCCAGCTCTGCTAGACCCTGCTGTAGTCACCAAACCTGCTGTACTCTTCTTGTGCTGGTGTTCTGCCTTTGGTGGTAAGGACTCTGCCCTGGGCTTGCTTTGATGTCACCCTGTGTGCCCTTCCCTTATAGAACAGCCCCAATTTGGGGGCTGAGGATGCAGAGGACCCTAAGCCTGTGCAGGACCTTCCCCCCACATGCCCCTGAGCTCTGAGTTAGCCTCCAAACCCTGCAGGATTCTATAATGCCCCCTATGGCTATAGGGACCAGGGTAAGTATGGGGGTTTTTAGTCAACTGTGGATATTCTGTACTGCTGTGATTGCAGGGGGACATATATTAATCAGTTGGTGGATGGGAAATTTGGAGAAACAAATAAATTATCACTCAGTATAAATGGTTTCAGGCAATTAGTAACCTGAACAGTGTTTCTTCTTGGTTGACTGGAATATCTGGATCAAATGAAATTTGAGTTGGGTTTTAATTGCACTGAAAAGCAGAAAGAGGAAAACTGAGGAATGAGGGAGACTTGAAAGGAAAATGTTTCGTAGACCCTCAAAAATCAAACCTCCCATTCAAAAAATGGCTAAAATTGGCCATTAGTTTTTCTGAGAGGTATTTTCAGTGTTTCACAAGGTTAAGCCAGTCACAAAAATGGTCATGTTTCTTGTGCACGTGTGGGGACTGTGGTGCTTGAGGTGACAAGCTCTGAGGCAGCTGGTGCTGGATGACTGCCCCAGTGCACGCCTGGCCCCCGAGCATCACTCTTCACTGCTTGTGGCAGGGCAGCATTTGTGGAAGGGCCTCCTGAAAACCTCCAGTAAGTCAGGGGAAACTGAGGTTCATCAACACCATCCCTCTGACCCCAGGAAAAGGGAAGATGCTTCTCCCATGCAGAACAGGACTCCCCTTCCAGACCATCCCTGGCAGCTGCTTAAAATGCCATGGAAGTCTCTGTACTGCATGTGAAAAGGAGCTGCAGCCTGGAAGCTCTGCCTCAGAAGAATATTTTTTGTTGGAAATATTTTAAAGAAAAATAAAGGAGGGGCATCCTTTCTTCTCTGATACCCATCACTTGTGGGCCTGAAAGGGAGATGGCTTGAATGTTGGCTCCCCAGGGCCAGGTCTGAGCAGTCTGCAGTGGAGAGGAAGGCTTGGGTCGAACAGAATAAGTTATAAACAACTGCATGTCAATGGCCTGGATTTCAATTAATTCCACTCGATTTGAGAGAGGGAGAGGTCAGTTCTCTCTGGCTTTAATTAGTGCTGCCTCTTGCATTGCGCACAGGGAGAGGGGGCAATTTCCCCCTGTTCACACCCATCAGCTCCAAGGAAGCAGCTCAGCTTCAGCTGAGACATCAGCGTGCCCTGCAGAGTGACAGGGAGGAGGAGAGGAGGGTGTTTTGGCTCCTCTGCTTTTCCGAGCACATCGGGATGTTGCTGGAACGAGGCTGGGTGGAGGCTTCACAGTGGTAGCAGACGGTGAAATGTTTATTAAAAGATCTTCAGGAGCTTGAGAGGAATGCCTTTGACTCCTGACTTTGAAGTTTGCTTGCATTACAAATGGCTGTAAACTGACCCATTTTATGTCTCGAATTTTGTTCTTTAAAAATTTTCATTAGAAACATCAAGTGTTACTGAATCTTTAGCACTTACCAGACATCAGGCATCTATAAAGAGGAGAACATGTGGGGACCCATTCTCAGTACACTGTTGATTGTTCTTTGATGTTTCCCTTTATGACCCAATAAAGGCTTTCTGTTTAAATTAAAAAAATGCCAGCGACCCTGACAATTCTTCATGGAAAATTGCAGTTGGAGGAGGAGAGGCCATATGTCACTGCAACCACCTTTTGATCCAGAGGTTCTGCTACAGCCAAGGCCAGGTCAGTGGTGCTGTGCACAATATTGACACCACACCCGGGTGGGATTTTGGGGGTGGAAGTGGGCCCACCAGGCAATTATAAGCTGCAAGAGGGTACAAAAAGCCAGCCAAATTCAGAGCGGGGCCCATTTAGGTGACAAGTCTGTAGTTTCTCGCTTGCATCCTCCCAGCCTCTCCATGGGGAAGGTTGTATGGGGCGATGCAGGGTGAGAGGCTCAGCTCTGCAGTGCTGAAGGCGCTGCCCTAGATGTTCTGGGGCTGTGTGAAGAGCAGTGCCAGGCCTGGTACGCTTTTCTGAAGCAAGTGAAGAGCATGGCCTTTGTCCCCAGCCCCATCCTGCCTCACCTTGGAGTAGGTGGCTCCATTGATGACTTCTCCTCGTCGCATCCAGATGATGGAGGCTGCTGGCTTGGCGTTGTCTGCATGGCAGGTCAAGTTGAGGGGGTCTCCTGCTCTCAGGCTGATGATGGGCCCCCCCATAATGACAGGATCATCTGGAGGAACTGCAAGGAAATAGCGCAAAGGAGACAATGCCGTTTGCTAGCATTAAACCAACCTTCCTGGAGTTACCTGTGGGGTCTGGGCTGCCAGGTTTGGACTGTGACCTCTCAAACCTCTGCAGCTGGCTTTGCTGGGGCTGCGGCAGCATGCCACCCCAGCTCACCGCATTATAGCTGGCTTGCTTTTTGCAGCTCACATGAAAGCTGTGCCCCAGATTTGAGCTACAACAGCAGAAACTGCCTGAAGTTTTAGAGAGGACACAGGCATGTGGCTGCCTGACCTTTGCAGTAATGTGAAGGATCAAGCCTGTGGTAGAGAAATCCACCAAGGGCTACTAAATATTTAAAAACACCTCTGGCCCAGGACGTCCCTGAGTTGCAAACTATGGGAGGGTAGAGAGTATTTGAAGGAAATATCCCTGCTTGCCGGCCCTGTTCTTTTATTCCACCCCAGGCAGCAATACCTGGTTGTTGCTGGACATGGGATATGGGGCTCGGAGGGGCTTTGGTCTGACCCCTGTTCCTCTGATTGCAAATTGGAAGGTAGGTGAGTGTCGTCTGGAGGAGAAGGGCTGGGAGCTGGATTTGGGCTGTTAGCTATTGCACTTGGGGGGGGAAACCAGCTTATTATGGGCATCAGGAGTGTGGTTTCCAGAGTGCCTGCCTTTGAAGAGGGCTCCCTTGCCAGCCCTCCACCACGGAGGGATGGAGGAACTCCCTCATCCTGCTTTGATTTCCCTGTTGCTTTTGCTCAGCATCTGTGCTTCTGCCTCACCGCACAAAAGGTGGGGAAACTCCTCTCATTCGGTCAGACTCCCTCTCACCACAGTGTGTCTTTCAAGTGTCTCCCTCTGTGAAAGCAGCTTTTGCCAGGGATGTCAAGACGACATTTAAGATCTCAACCTTTGTTTGAAACCACCCCAGCCTGACAGCCTGTGTGAGGCTGCATCCTCATTACAGGATGTGGCTTTGCTGGTATCACTCAGCCCCTGGGCATCTGTTTCTTGTGGAAATAGAGAAGCAGGAGATGAGGGGCACCTGAGCGTGGTCTCTGCTTTTGTGACTAGCTCTTGAAGCCTGGCATCTCTAAACACCCCCAGCACGGTTAATAGATGGGAAATTCAGCCAGAGAGAGGGGCTGCCCTTTCATTCTGCGGGGAGAACCTTTCCTCTCCACTACCCTGGTTGAGTCTGCTCTAGCCAAGACCCGCTCTGAAGGTGGAGAGGTCGGTACAGCTGTCAGTCTAGCTCTTCCCAACCAGATCCTTTGGGCAACCAAATGCAGGTCTCGCTACAGATAAATATGTTGCCCAGCCACCTCGTGGCCTGTTCAGGAGCCCTTCGGGCTCAAGCAGCATTGGGAAGCCAGCAAAAATGTGGAGGACACAGTGGAAAAGCATCTCCATTGCAGCCGCTCTTGCCCAAGCAGAAGAGCTCATGCTAGCAAAGGGTGTAGCAAGAAATTGCTGCTCCACACCCAGCTCAGGAGCGGGTGGCAAAAGCCTCCTACCCTTCAGCGTCCTCACCGAGGGGATGCAGCTGGGGGAAACCTGCCAATTTTCCACCAAAGTGGAGCTGCTTTTGTTACAAGTCAGTGCTGTTTCCCCCTCCCTGAGCTGGCTGGCACCAGGCTGAGCCATGCAAAGTGAACGTTGAAGTTGGGCTCTGAAAACTCCAAGTACGGCTCTGCTCCTGCTCCCGAGCTCCCCGGCGTTTTAGCTGGCCGAGAAATATTTAAAAACTCCTCGCTGGCTCCTCTAGTGCTGGGCTGAATTCAGGAGATGGAAAGGGATTATGTTCTCTGACAATTCAAAGGTGGCTGCCTGCATCGGCACAGGATTTGTAGGCAAGGCAGATGTGCTGGTTGCACACAAGGCTGGTCACATACACATCTGCCAAACACTGTGAGTAATGGGATTTTTCAGCTCAGTGGGTGGAATCCAGGGCCGGGAGGGGAGAAGCTTTTCTACATGGATCCAAAATGTACATTTTTTCAGGCTACAAGAGTGGGGGGAAAAAAAGAGAAGTGAAAATTTGTGGTTTGGGTTAGTTGAAATGTGTCACTCCCTGCATATGAAAATGTGGGAAATTCTGCTTAATTCCGATGTTATTTAACAATTAAGGAAGTATTCCTTCCCACTTTTTAAAAAACAACCCCATCACTGGATGAGTTTATACTGTTTTTTAAAAAAACCCAGTGTTTTTCAATAGTTTTTTCCCCCTCACTGAAGCTATTAATTGAATTTGACCTTAGCTTGTGAAATATTGGAAATTCATCATGTGAAGCAGGGAAAAAAACAACCCACAAGCTTTTCTCTGAAGAGCATCTCGGAATTAAGTGAAGGGGCTTTTATGGTGGGTCGTTTAATATTCCTGACTGGAGTCCTGTCCCACTGGCTGACATCTGAAGGGGTTCTTTTTTAGCAGTCACTGGCTTAACACCACCCCCTCAAAGCAGCCCAGCCCGTCCCTTAGCTGCCCATGAAACCAGGGGACACAGGAGAGGGAATAACCTCGTGATGGAACCACTCGTCTTCCCTGTGCCAGAAAACCTCATTTTCTAACCCACTATTTTGCTTCTGTTTCCCTCTATTCAATTAGCAGCAAGCCTTGATGAGCTGCTTGAGGAGAGAGAATGGGTCCCGATTACGTCTTCCCAAGTAAGTGGTTATCATCCCGCAGTTATTCTCACGTAGCCATGAATTATTGATGGTCTCCAGGCTCACTAACCGGGGGATCTGGTTGGGGAGGAGAGGGCCTGATGAATAGGAATCAGCAATGTCTCTCAACAGCTCTAACTTCTGCAAAATGACGGGTGGATGTATTCCTTCCCCAAACTCAAACTTCAGCCTGGGAAAGGAGGAGGAAGAGAAGAATGAAAGATAAAAAGAGAAGAAGAAAGAGGGGGAAAGCAAAAAGCCAGTAGCATAGAGCCATGATCCATTATTCATCCACTGTGCTCCCAGGATTGGTTATTATTATAAGGCACTGCTATAGAATCCGGTCTCCTAATTTTTAATCACGTAGATGTAGAAGTGCTAGCCTTTCTGATTAATTCAGGGATATAAATAGGAAGAGTTGTTTGGGGTTTGGGTGGGGGGGGTTTATTCCTGCCAGTAAAGAAAATGGAGTTAACCTTTACATGCCTGGAAAGTTTAAAAAGAGAATGAAAGAGCAGGGATCGGTGATGGCTCAAGCCCACAAGCGCAGGAACAAGCCAGAGGTGGATGACATGCAGCCGCTTATGCGGTGAGAGTCCAGACGGATCACCCCCAAATGGACGTTGCACGGAGAGCTTCTGGGGTGGGAGGTAAAGCGCCCCAGCAGAAGGTCTCCGTTCCTCGCAGTGCACTCAGGACCTCAGCTGGAGAACTGCTCTTTTCTTCACTGCAGGCAAAAATTTCCAAAGAACCGATGACAAGCTTCTCCCCATCAAACCCCTGATTTTGTCAAAACACAGGGCTTGCTGAATGTTGTTAAACCAGCCTTGGACAGGCATTAATCTGTTCTCCGTAGCTGTGGGCTGCTTGGACAAGTACGAGAGCTTGCTGTCTCTGCTCCTTGCCCTTTGGAGTGCTTTGGGAAAAGCCCGTTTTACAGCACATCAGCATAAAGAAACACAAATAAATGTATGTTGCTCTCGGGCTGTGCATTCAGCAGCTTCTTATATTATGGCCAGTTAGAGACTTTCCTGTGTACAATCCCGCCCTGCAAGACTTAACTGTATGATTAATCAATGAGACCATGCAGAATTATTCAGCACTGAACAAATACCCCAGGCTAACACCGCAGCTTAGGCTAAGAAATAACACAGATATTTCTAATTGCTCCCGGCAGCCGGTCAGCTGGACAGCATTGTGGTGAGCAGACAGAGCCTCAATTATTAGCAATATTTATTGAGATACCAGGATCCTCCAGGCAGAAGTCAGCTCCTGGAAGTGGAGAAAGCAAAAAGGCCTCCAGCCACCAGTACTTGGTCCTCATTAAGGCTGATTGTTTTTCTTTTTGTGGTGGGTGGTATCTCCTTGCTGCTGGGTTCGTGTAACAAACCACCTCTTCTTGGGACGGTGTTGAGAGATTCAACCCCAAATGCTCACGGGTGGGGAAGGGCCACCCAGCTCCTGGGCTGGAGAGGCAGAGGATTGCTCGGAGCCATGTGCCTGCCATAATGTTCAGCTGATGTTAGGCTTGGCACAAGTGTCCCCCCCCAAGGAACGAGATCTCTTGGGTGAGGCACCACCAATGCATTGCGCATCTTCCCTGTGGGGTCTGTGAAACTCAAGGCTCTGGGCTCATCTTACATGTGTGTTAAGCAAATAACGGTGACCAGAAGATGCTCTTGGTGATCACAATGTGCTACAAACCTTTGGAAGGTGCTTCCTAGCCCCAAAGCTGAGTCTAAGTTTAGACCAAAAGCATCCCCAGCCCTCCACAGTGGTTTGCTAACTCTACTCGGTGGGCCAGCTGCCTTCCAGCGAGCTGGCGCTCGGTGAGAACATGAGGTCCCACAGAGGTGATGAAACCAAGGTGAACAAGGGTACGTTTTCTCCCATATTTTGTCTCTACAGCAAGGAAAGCGTACGGAGACAGCCTGGAGGGATTCAGCTGACCCTCTCGTGCAGTAAGGGTGGATCTGGAAGCTGTGCTGTGGTGCGATGAAGTGTTTGTGTATTCAGACATCGCATCGCAGGCTTGTCAAAGAGGCATGTTTGCATCTTGTAGACAAGTCAGGCTTATGAGGGCATCATAGTACACTTGCTCTGGGTGACTATACCCAGGCGCTCCCCTGACCTGCACACAGCTGCTTGCTGGGTGGAAGTTTTTGCAATACAAACCCTGCAGAGAGTGTTTTCCTTTGCAAATCTAATCTCTGCTCCACGCTGGGTATTTTGAGTCCAGGTTTGCTGGCTGGCAAGGTGCTTGTGAAAGAGGCAGGATTTAACCTGCAGCCTCTGTGGTCTCCTTACCTTCCCAGGAAGATCCTGTCGTGCTCCAAAAAGGAGCAGGCACTTGCCCTCTGCAAGCGGTCAGTGTAGCAAGACTGGGGGGGTGTGACTTTGACAATAAGCTCGGTGTTAATGATGTTCAGCAAAATGACGAGTTAATTAGCTGCTGTATCATTTCTGTGCTCCGCTTGGGACCGGCACATCCTCTCCTCTTCTTGGTAACTGCAGGGAACTGCCTCCTCTTTGAAACCAGTGTCTGCTTTCCCTGCCAGCCTTGGGCGTGCTTTGGGGTTGCTCTGCAAGATGCTCTTGAGATCTTGGGCGGGGGATTTGGCCACACTCATGCATGTTGAACTGGGTTTGGGACAGACACAGAGAAAGGCTGTGGAGCTGATCAAAGGGGACGAGCAGCTTTCCTACCAGGTGAGATCACAAGAGATTGGCTTGTTTAATTTGGGAAAATGAAGACTGGGAGACCATGGCTGGTTGTAGTGAAAGAACTGGGACAAGACAAGGGAAAAAGCAGGAAAATCTGGACGCTGGGGAAGAAAGAAGCTTCTCTGTTTCATCAAGTATCTAGGATGGCTTCCCAAGAGGAGGGAAAAGGCTAGAAGACATAACTGCTTTTAGGATGGAGCTTGCTAGACTGGATAAGAGAATCGCCTTACAGGGATTGTGTTTCTGGCAGTAGCTTTCCAGCAGACTGCCTAGGGTCTCACTGTATTATCAAGCCTGAAGGCTACAAATTGTGAGGGCCTAAACCACTGCAGAGCAGCTTACAGCTACATGAATGTTTAGCTTTTCATTTATCAGGACTTTACACATTTAGGATTCAGATTTCCAGCAGCTCTTCAGAGCTAGGAAGGATATAAACAGGCTCTTAGGTTTTGTCCAACACTTTAAAGGCTGAGATTTTGCTGTGTCTGAGTGTTGTCACGGGTTATATTTTTCAGGGCAAAGCTAACTGGAGACTTATGGCAAATTTGTGGGGTTCGGTGACCTGGGCCCTGGAGGAAACCTAATCCTGGACTGCAACTGCACCTTCCCCTCAACTATCCTGACATGCATCCATTCTGCCTCTCCCTTCCCGGTGCAACTAGGATTGCGGTGCCTTTGCAGAGGCGGAGCTTTGGCAGGTAAGGTAAAGGCGATGATACAGAGCAAGTGGTCTGAGTTTGCAAACAGGGTCAGTCGTGGGGTTGAGGGTCCTGACTCCAACCCATAATATTCCCTCCTCCAAGCACAACCGACCAGATTTTCCTTTGCACCCTACATCTGAAACCTGGAGACCATTTCTGCCTGCAGGCTGCTCAGCAGGGTGAGGTTCAGTTTTCCTGCAAGGAAAACTATCAGCGAAGCTGCCTGTGTCGTCCTTCCCTACATAAGGCAGCCCGAAGAGATTCAGTCCGTGTTGCACACTGTCAATTTACAGAGGCCACGGTGCTAAAGCTGGCATTGCTTCAAAGTGCACAGCCTCCACCCCTGTGCTGCCAGCCTCTGGCCCTGCTGAGATTGGCGTGGGATAGAAGGCTGGTTGTTTGGAGGATGCCTACATGACTGGCATCCTTCCTGCATCTCTCCCATGCCGAGCCCTGGCAGGGTCACCCGCTCCGGGAAGGGTGCAAATGAGACGGGGCTCTTGTTTGGCAATTGCATGGTCCCTGCAACATAGACAAGTCCTAAGCAGCTGCCCCCGAGCTTGGCCAGGGAGGGATAGCAAGAGGGGGGATGTTATATCTAGAGGTCCTCTGCCGTCCCTCTGTGTCCAGCCTGATCCTGCTCTGCTGCTGGAGCTCTGCTGCCTCATTCTTCTTGCTGACCCAGGGGAGCTGAGCCTGGACAGCCTGAAAAATGCAGGGCAGCTGTGGGTGCCCTCGGAAAGGTGCTCGGCTGCTGCCGAGTGAAGAAGGAGAGGAAACAGATGCAGGCAAACAGCACAGCCTGGGGAAAACACGCTAAAAAATAAATCAAAAGAAACAAGGGGAGCAGGGAGAAAAATAGCGATGAAAGTTTAAATAGTGTATCTCTTTCTCAGCCCTATTTGTCTTGTGGCACTTCAGAGCGCGTGCCTGAGCGGGAGGGAGGGAGGGAGGGAGGGCTGCCAGCAGTGATGTCTCCTCTCCATCCCAAGTGGACACACAGCGATGCTGCCCTGGCACCCAAAGCAACCTGCAACCCTGTTTCCCTCCTGTTTCTGCAGCTGCGTGTGATGCAGGGACCCTCCTTGCATTAAGAACTCATGGGAAACAAACTGCTAATATTTCCTAAAACTCTTTTTTTTCCCCCCTAATGATTTCTGTCCGTTTCCATCCAGCCACCAAAAGGCCCATATTTCCTAGATTTCTTTGGGTCGGCAGGCTGGATTTCTCCAGTGGAATGGTGTCCTGCTGAAGAATGCTGCAGATCCCTTAAACCCAGAAAAGCTTTGCAGAGGTGGTTTCATTTAATTGCACCAAAGCTCTGCCTGAACTCGCCAGCTCAGCTCTACTTTCCCACTCTCTGCCCAGGAGGGGCTGATCTTCCCCCACCAAATCCCTCCCCAGGTCATGTGGAGGACTATCACTGTCATACTCTTTGTTTTTTCAAGCTGGGGCGGTGGGTTTGGTGCCAGATAGTGCTTCGAATATTTGATTTTCATGTTGGTTTGGAATTAAACCAAACTTTGAAGTTCTGAAATCCTTTGTGAGACCTGGCTCTGGGCAGCATCCATTTTTGGAGAAAACATGAGCAGACCTGACGTAGGATAAGTGAGCATTTGTGTTCTACTAAAAAGCCTTTCATATGAGGCGAAAGAAAGGAAAGTTTTGGCAAACCCCTCCAAGCTTTAATAAACAGCCAGATGCTGTGTGTGCAGACAGACAGGTAGCTGGCTGGGTGTCGATTGTTTACTTGAAATATTCTCTCCACAAAGAGTAAGAAACTTAAAATTTTCCGGTCCAGTTGAAAGGGAAATACAACCCCAGCAAATATATTGTGGACCGCTGGTGGACAGTGGGTTGATCACAGCCCTTGGGGCCAAGGAGGCCAACGGTGTCCTGGGATGCATGAAAAGGAGTGTGGCCAGCAGGGCGAGGGAGGTTCTCCTCCCCCTCTGCTCTGCCCCAGTGAGGCCACATCTGGGGTGCTGCAGCCAGTTCTGGGCCCCCCAGTTCAAGAAGGGCAGGGAACTGCTGGAGCAAGGCCAGCGCAGAGCTGCCAAGGTGATCAGGGGCTGGAGCATCTCCCTGATGAGGAAAGGCTGAGAGACCTGGGTTTGTTCAGCCTGGAGAAGAGAAGGCTGAGGGGGGATCTCATCAATACCTATAAATACCTGAAGGGCGGGTGTCAGGACGATGGGACCGGGCTCTTTCAGTGGTGCCCAACGCCAGGCCAAGGGGCAATGGGCACAAGCTGGAACATGGGAAGTTCCACCTGACCATGAGGACAAACCCCTTCCCTGTGCGGGTGCCAGAGCAGGGGCACAGGCTGCCCAGAGAGGCTGTGGGGTCCCTTCCCTGGAGACATTCACCCCCCGCCTGGACGTGATCCTGTGCCCCTGCTCTGGGGGTGCCTGCTCCAGCAGGGGGTGGGACGGGGTGATTCCCAGAGGTCCCTTCCAACCCCCGCCAGTCTGTGATTCTGTGTTTGCCAGTTCCTCATTTAATTCTCCCATTCAAGTCGGTGTTTGGATGAATCATGTCAACAGCCACTGCCAAGCCCTGATTTGGGTCCTGAAGTCTTCGGAGGGAGCTGTTTTGCTTTGCTTGCTTCTACTATAAGTTGCCCTGGCTCTCCTTAAACCAAAGGGTATTGCTGATGATTAAGGAGAGAGTCGAACGTGTGACCCATGGCAATCGTGAGTAATGGCTCCAATTCTGCCTGTCAGGGGATGGAGGGAGGTCGGGGTCAAAATTCCCAGATGTGTTGGGAGGGATGGGATAGGAATGGAGGAAAAACTACCTGCGCAACTGGCCTTGTAATAATCAAGTTCATTAACATGATGCCCTGTCGCACACCTACCCCAGCACAGGGGAAATGGAGGCGCAGACTATGTGGTCCGTTTAACTGGAGTCACCCCGAATCCCAGGCTTTCCCAGCTGGATCAGCCCCTTGTCCCTGCTCCTGTGCAAGCCCTACCACTCTGCCCAGCTGCCCTGCACAGAGACCTGTGGCAGCCTTACGTTAATCTTGCGCTAACCTCTAACAGCCTTGTGTTAATCTATCTCAGAGCCGACAAACACCGCTCGGCTCGTCAGCCAGCGGGCGTGGGGAAGGAGCAGGGACCTGGGGGGTCAAGCCCCCAAGCCCACGGGCACCAGGGAAGAGCCGCACTGCAGAAAGGTCCTCCAAGCACATCCCTCTTTACTGCATCCACAAACCACCACAAATGGAAATACAAAGGGCTAAAGGAAAAGGCTGTGGTAAAGCCTGTCTCCCCTCAGCTGCAGGACAAGCCTGAACCTTCTCCTGGAAGGGGGGATAGGCAGGAAAATCATTATCTACCCAATGTAGGCCAGCACCCCCTGCCTCCTCCTCCTCCTCCCCCGCCGAGCGCGCGGCTCCTAGGTGCAGACTGACAGATCAGAGAATGCAGGCAAAAACTGGAATTCATTATTTTTCCCGTATGTCAGATATTTTCAAATTGTTTAAAAAAACAGAGGAGGATTATTACTGTTCATTAAAAAAAAAAGGAAAAAAAAAAAAAAAGAAAAAAGAGAAGAAAGCATGCTCTGGAGCAAACCCTGTGAGCTGGCCCCCTCCTTCAGCCAGCTGCTGCTGGTGCAAGCTGTTCTTAGATCTCCTCTTCTGCAGGATGGGATGGGAGAAATCCTGCCTGCTCTGGTGAGGTTCAAAGGCCCGAGCTGCACCGCCCGCTTCTCGCCCGTGCGCGGGGTGCTTGCCTATTACCGAGAGCAGGTCTCACCTGCAGAGCGCCGGGTCCCCGCCGCGCCCTGCGCAAATTCATGGCGCTCGAGCAAACTGGAAATAAACGCCCGTCGTGCGATCGGCCCCGTGTGCTCGCTGGGCACGCGTTCCCCGGCACCTGGGTGCTGGTGGTCCTGTAGGAACCAGGAGGTACCATGAAAATTCTGTGATGCTGAGCACAGCTAGAAGAAACGGGAGGTTGGGACTCTGTTGTTAAGGTCTGGGTTTTGATCATCTGGATCCATCCTAAGGCTGCAAAAGCCTTGACCTCTGTTGGCTGACACCTCTTCTGTTAATTAGCTACAGGTCTGTACTATCCTAAGGCCAAGGTCTGAGTTCTTACAGGGGCCAGAGACCCAGAGCAGCTCAATCCTGCATTTCCCTGCGGGTGGGCTTTGCCGGGAGCCCAGCGCACCAGCAAAGCAACGAATGTGTAAGGTAAGGAGCTGGAAGGGGAAGGAATCATCCCTCTCCCCTGGTGTCGAGAGCGGGCAGGGCATCACCTCCCACTGCTCAGCACCAGGAAAAAATTCCCCATCTCAGTCTATGTCCAGGAAAAACGGCAGGTGGGAGATCCCCCGGGGATGGGCACAGCCCTTCCCCACTCCCTGCAGGGTGACAATAGCAAGGGGAAGTTTGTTTTTTGAGCCTTGCTGCACCTTCAGCCTCAACCTTCCAGGCTTCTGCCTGGTTTTCAGGGGCAAAAAAAAGAAAAAGTGCTTGCATTTCCAGCTCAGCAGCTAATTTTCACTGCCGTGGCCCCAGCGGTGACGCACTAGCTCAGTCCCAGCGGCTCTCTGCCTTCCTCTCTCTGGGTGGCATTTCTCAGCCTTGCCCAGCCGGGACTCGCAGGCACCTGGTTTCAGCCGGCTGAGCTGGCCTTGGACGACGGAGAGGAGCCCTGCCTGCTCCCACTGATGCTGGGCACTCTGTCACTTGATTGAGAAATCACAGGCGTGCCTTGTCATGCCCAGACTGCAATTTGAAGAGGTTTTTTTCTACATTGAGTCTGGGAAGATTGATTTTATTATTTTTTTTAAAGGTGAAAGGATGCTTTTTCTTTATTTCTCCTCTTTTTCACAGAGGCCACAGCTTTATCACATGCTCCTCTTCAAACCATGCTCCCCCCCAAGCCATTGGGTATTACTGCTTTTCTGTGCTCTGGCCCAGGGCCAGGGAAGGAGGCAGAAAGCCTGGATCTGGCTGCTGGGATTTGCCACTGAGGAAGCCAGGAACAGGAGCGGGGTGAGACAAGACAAGACCTTATGCCAGGCTAGGAAAAAATCCCCCCGGCACTGCTCGTGCCTGGGACGTGAGCTGTTACTGCAGTTTTGTGAGCACACGATCCTGTGGTTTCTTCTTCCCTGGCTGTTTGTGCAGCAGGTGAATCAAACCGAAGGAAAGGAGGAAGATGTTTGACCCCAGTTAATGTTGGGCAACTAGGAAGGGCAGCATGCGGGATTTTAGCCTGTTGCCTGTGCTGAGAAGGCAGCGCTGCCCATGCTGCTCTCCCTGCACGCGGCGGGTTAGGCCTGCCAGCCGCTGGGAAAGCTCCTCTCTCACCTTTGCAGCTTGGCAGCAATGACAAGATCTTGACTCAACCACCCGTACTTGGGCACCTGACTGCTGCACAGATTGAGTTTGGAGGGATGGACCTTAAAGCACGGCTGGCTGCGATGGAGACAGACTCATGTAGGATCAGATGAGGAGACATGGATGCAGAATGTTGCCTACAGCTCATCTCTACACTGTGGCTGTTGGAAACAAAGTACAGCCATGTCTGATCTATCCCTTTTCAGCACCCATCAGCATGGGCCAGGGCAATACTCCTGTCTGCAGCTAAGAAAGTGCAGGTCTTTGGAGATCCCTCCTTCCTAGGTGGGAATGGGCTGCGCATCGCATTCAGCGATGCTCTTTCCAGCCTCCATCAGGGGAGATTCCTGCTCAGATCTCTGGCCTTGCTGCTGCTGCGGAGGAGCGCAGGGCAGCTCACGCCAGGGAGACTCACAGGGGAGATGGAAATACGGTGCTTAGCAGTTGCCTTGTGGTAGCACCGAGGCAAGGACGACACGTGCAGAGGTTAGCTGGGAGCAGAGAGCTTTGATCTGGGTACCAGCCGAACCCTCCTGGGTGTAAGACGCCATCAGAAATAATAAATGAAGGCCTTAGAAAGAGACTAATCCCCTGCCATGTCCCAGATCTGTCAGCACTATTCTTCACTCCCATCTCCCCAGGACTGCGGCCGTGCAAAGCAGCTGGACTCAAAACTGCCGAGGTACCCTGCACAGGGGCTCTAGCAGGTTAGAGATCCCTTCTTGCCTGACACGACGGGCCCGAGTCTCTTACGCAGCCTCTCACACCCCAAATCCTCCCACTGCTGTGCCGGGGAAGGTCCTAACCCCACTCCCACCTGCAGGACTCCTGCTCCAGCAAACAAGAAACAACCCCCCTGCCCCGCTATATTTTAAGTGTTGTGCAGAGCTCTGCATTTAAAAATCCAACAAGCCAAGCCACCGCTGATGTTATCTAGATGATGGGTCCCATACAGGGCTCACTGAATGCCAGGGACGTGTGTCCCCATGTTGCAGAGGTCGCAGGCTCTGCAGACCTTCCTTCAGCCGCGGCAGCAATAAGGGCCGAGCAAATCGTTATGGCTGAATCCGGTGACCATCAGCTGGGGTTTGATCAATGCGCTGCAGCTCCTTATCTCTGATGCTGGCCGGGGCCAGATGCTTCAAAGAAAACCAGCCCCAGCCCTGCCAGGACAGAGCACGATCAATCACAATGTTCCCAGCATTGACACACGTCTGGGTTCGGCCTGAATCCGGTTATCAGGCAGTGGCACGG
The DNA here is from genome assembly GCF_949628215.1 of Phalacrocorax aristotelis. Lineage (NCBI taxonomy): Eukaryota > Metazoa > Chordata > Aves > Suliformes > Phalacrocoracidae > Phalacrocorax > Phalacrocorax aristotelis. Next base: position 7,756,537 of record NC_134297.1, on the reverse strand, counting down.
CTCAATCGCATGGAGAAGGTTCAGCCTCGCAGGCGCAAGCTCTGAATGCCCTTGCCCGCCGTCCCGTCCCGCAGCCTTTCCTGAGATCATTTGTCCTTGTGTAAACCCTTAGCAGATCCCCTTTTTAAGGTAAACTACCCAAGTCTTTAAACCTCCGTTCAGAGGGCATTCCCCTGGGCTGCTGTGTGCTCTCAGGTCCCCCTTTGAAGGCATCCCCACAGAGCCAGACCCAGTAGTACGGCTTGCCCTGATAGCCTGCAGGTTGCATAGGAGTAGAAATATTGGGTTGCAATGGGAGGAATCCTTCCTGGTGCCTGCTTAAAGCCATCACACGAGGATCCTGAGAAAAATGGCTTGGGTTTTGCCATGTCTCTGGGGTTTTGCAAGGTTTTTTTTCTTTCCCTGAGAGGAGCACAAAGGTATGAGGGTCACCTCATCCTTACGGACAGGGGTGTATGTGCAGCTTAAAAAAAAACGAACCCCAAAACTCATAATGGGGGATTTTAAGGGAAATAAAAGGGTGAAAAAGCAATGGGTAAGTTCCCTGGGCTTCAGCCCTCTAAAAATGGTGACAACCTTAATAGAATTTGTGGGAGAAGACCAGATGAAAGGAAGACAGTAAAGAGAAAAGGGACCGGAGAGTGTGGGAAGAGTGAGCTAACAAAACAAGTTGAGCTAAAGCCGAAGGGAGAAGGGTTGCGCTAATTGCACCCTCCCCGCAGCACGCCGCCTCCACCCAGCGCATCCTGCCAGCCGGACCCTGACACTCAGGGAAGAAAATGGTACGTTATGGTTTCCTACCACCCCCTGATCAATTGATTTTGAAAGATGCTTCGCTTTACGAGCAGTTTACAACTCGGGAACTGTTAACAGCAGAGTAGGGAGATGTGGGAGGTGCTCGTAGGCTCGCTGGGGTGAGGATGTGTCATTCATTAAGTACTGGAGCCCTCCACTCGCTGCAGGACATGGTGTTTCCTTTCTTCACTCTTATTCTTGGGGAGGTACTACCTAGGGCTGCTCCAAAATCCGCTCCCAACTGTTTTTTTTCTAAATAGGATATTGATTTTTTTTTTTCTTTTGACTGATGGAGTGTTTCAGGGAAAATGTCTGCTTCGGTGGAATTTTATTCTCTTTTAATTAAGGACTCGCTAGCAGAAAGGCAACAACATGTCAACAGGGGAAACATTTTGGTCAGAGACTCTCATTCCTCTTGGAGGGTGAGGGTGACGGCGCATCCGAGCAGGTTTGGCTTGACCTGGGAAATGAGGCGAGGAACGAGAAGGGGAGCGAGCGCAAGGTGTCTGAATGACAACCACCATGAGTTGCTGCGACAGAAATAGTTGTGTTTCCTTCTAGTTTTTTTGGTTGATTTTTACTTTCTAGATATTCTTCCTCCATCTAACATCTCTGAAACATTATGGGCTGAAAAGCAGCAACTCCCCTAAGCCCGTTCTCCTCCTTAGACCGGAGACGCGACTATTTATCCCCTGATACCGCCTGCACAAAGCAACGCGGCCAGGACGGTGCTAACTACACCTCGACTCCCACCGTCCGAGGTATCAGCTCACCAAACCCCTGCTTGGTTTCACCACAGGTCTGAGCAGAAACGATCCCAGTCAGCCACAGCACAGAAGACACTGAGGACACAGAACGAGCTGGGAGGCGAGGCTGGTTTTGTTAATGGCTTTACCAGCTTTTCATTCCTTGGGGGGGGAAAACCCGTTTTGAGGGGCTCTACCTTTCACATTATTCCCACTATGCAAAAACACTGAGCGCATGAGGAGCTCCCGTTCAGTCTGACCCGCAAATGGATCCCAAAGGCTTTAGTAAAAGTATATAATAAACCCATAAATGCTAATAGAAAAATAAGCATAAGCACAGGAGCCCTGGCCCACATTGAAGCCCCAAGGCAATGCTCACGGGATGCTACAGCCCCCGACTCTGAGCTCATTTGGATCTCTTCCTGACACAGCCAAAGACAGTCTGAGCTGTGGGTGCTGCCTGGCCAACCTCAGCCCCAGCTATTTTTTCTGGTGGCGGAGGCTGCCCAGCACAGAGCTGGAGGGTCAGGATGCACCCCCGGAGCCCCGGTAGTCGGACATCCCTGGTGCACACTGCTCCCGTGGGACGGGACACGAGCTGTCCCATTACCCCATTGCCAGAGGAGGGCTGGACCCGCCTCCCACCGCAGCGGGGAGGCTGCTTAAAATGTTTGGCATGCCCCATCGGCGCCAACCCTCTTACAGTCGGACACGTGCCGAGGGCTGCCGGGACCCCTCACGTTACACCGCAATAGCTCTTGCGTGGCGGAAGATGGATTTCCCCGGCAGGGCGTACAGATAGAGATGCTACCGGCATTACTGGAAGCATCCATCAAAGTCCCCCTCCTGCTTTCTGAGGTTTTAATCACTCAGGTCCCGGCTGCCGTGGGATGGCAGGGAGAAAGGAAAGGGGAAAGAGAAAGCTCAAAGCGAGTGTGTCCGAGGGCACGGGGCGGGGAGGGCGTGCAGGGTTTTGTTGCGATGGCTGCCCTGCGGCTGACGGGGGAAGGCGGGAGAGAAGCTCCAGCTGCGCTGAATGGGAAGGGAACGCTTCTTAGGAAGTTAGGCCATTTTTGTTAAACAAGAAGTGCTGAGTTATCACAAAAGGGGATGTTTGGAAGACATCAAAACGGACGTTTTGGTTTTTCCCGTGCTTCACCTTTCATTTTGGAAAGGCTCACGTGAAATGTGTGGACGCTTGCAGGAACACAAATCCCTCTGCTGCCCTTTCCCAGCCGAAGCGCTTGGCCAGCTTTAACCACACAACAAATAACTCCTGATGAACTTATCAGCGATGGAAAAAACACCACCCAGCTCTGGACCCACAGAGGGCTGTGCTGGGAAGCCACTGGCTCCGTCACTTTATGGGCTCTCATTTTGAGACTAGTTGTGCCTTAATGAGCAGAGAGGCAGCCAGGGCATGTTGGCCCGGAGGAGGTGGGTTAAATGGTGGAGAATGAGCAAGAAGAGACAGAAAGCTGGGAAAAGGGGGACCCAGGTGGTGGCTGGTGGGGAAACTGGCTGGGAACGGTGAGGTCCTGGCTGGGTGCATGGGCTCAGGAGGCAGGGGAGTGGTGCAAAGCTCTTTCCTTGGCTCGCCGCTCATCCCCGTACCCCGGCACTGCGTCCACGCAGGTGGCTCCCAGCCCTGTCCCTGAACCCCCTCCATTATTAATGACAGCCCGACGGTGCAATTTAGTGAGCCTAATAATTAACTGAAAAATTAATGAGGTTCAAAAACAGAGAAGCCGCTCTGCAGAGGCGGATGAGGGGGGCTGGGGAGGGGAGAGACGGCGGGCGCCAAGCCCTACTTGCTGCAAGAAGGGAGACCCAAAGCCTGCCTTGTCCCGGCAGCAGCAGATTTAGGGGCAGCATCCCACAGCAGCCCTGTGGACACAGGCAGGGCCCCCACGCTAATGCCCAGCAAGCTCCTCGGCAGGAGCGACGGGCAGAGCTCCGCTCCCACGGAGCTGGTGGCAGCTCACAGCCGGCCTCTCAGCAAAGTTTTCTCCTTCACTTTCAAAGCGTTGGAGGCAAGGACGGCACATCAGGGGAACTCCCACCCCCTGGGCACTTGCCAATCATCCCTGAGACACGCCGTCTAATTATTTTTATCCTTTGTGAATCGTGTGGCATACGGGAGGTGTGGAAAATAGGACATTCTCGCCATCACTCTGTCGCTGGCGTAGGCTAACGGCGTTGTAAATTGCCGCTCCGTGTCAGGGGATCACCGTTTGTAATGAGGCTGAGATTTCTGACAGGCTCCGTGCTGTCCATGCTTCTTCCTCCCACGCTTTGCTCTGGAGGGGAGAATTCGGGGGGGTTTTCTAGCGAGCAAGGATTTTCCTTCCCCTCCTGCTCACCCTCATCCCGTTGCTGGCTTGCAGGACTCGGGTGGGAGGGAGTCAGGGGTCTTCATGAATAGGAGATCTACAGACTAGCACAATTTACAGGCTGGAGTGCCATTTGTTTTTGGGTCTGCAGGCCACCATAATGGTCTGAAAAGAATCCCTCACAGAGGCAAACGGTAGATTTGGCTCTGCAGAGCACATATTCATGTTATGCAAGGAAAAAAAAGGTTGTCTCCCCTTCCTGCCTTGCCTAGGGAAGGAAAACGGTGAAGACCAGGAGATGCGTTCGCGCTTTCCCTGGGCTCATACCTCCCACGCCGAAGATCTTTGGTCCTGATGGCTGGGAATGGTACAACCTCCTTCAGGAGATGGAGGGCTGTTGAGCGAACGATGCCGGCGGTGGAAGGTTTGCCTGAGCTGGCAGTGGGAGCGAGCTGCGGGTGCTCTCCATGCACAGGGAGCCTACTGAGCTCGCAGTGCGGGCTGCCACTGCAGCACTGCATGGCCCAGATACCTTGTTTGGTGGTCACAGACCCGATGGAGCAACAGCAACGCCCAGGCACGTGAGAGCCTGCGGGAACTGCATCCACACACAGAGGAATTCAGGTGGCGAAAACACAAGGGAGCGGATATAACCCCGTCTTTCCTATCTGACAACCAACAAACCCGCTCTGCTTGTGAATATCTTCAAGCCACTCCAGGCAGCAACAAAAGAGTTTGTTGTTTACCCACTCAGAGAAGAGATAAGGTCAGGAAATCACAGCTGGCTGGCTGCAAACCTAGAGAGGAAAGCAAAGCTAAACCTGGCAGCTGAATTACTCACTGTTGACTGTTCTCCTTCTCAATTATTACTCCATTTCACAAGAAACCCCCAAAATACACAAAAATTTCCACCCGGGCCAAAACGATGCTCTCTTACAGAACCCATCGCCGCCTCACCAGCGTGCAGGAGCTGCTGCGAGTCCTTTTGCACAGCCTGAACCAGGGCAGAGCTGCTCCCAAGACCTGGCAGAGACAACCTCCTGGGGAAGCTCTTTGGAAGTGAGACGCTGCCGTCAAGTCAGCGAGACAGGTAGGAACTCTGCAAGAGGGAATGCTGGGACTCGGCCCAGCCTGCCTCGCCACAGCTGGGTGCAAGATACCGTTTGCATTAGGTTAAAATCTTGAGTAAATTGAAATCAAAGGAACATCTGCCGCTTTCTCATTAAGCTTGTGTTGATGCCATGGAAGGACAGATGGAGAGGAAGGGGTTGTGGAGAGGAAGGTGGCTTGACTCACCACAGGCTCTTGAATTGCCTGTGGGCAGGAGCCCCGTGCTGGTCCCAGGCTGGCGGCACCTGGCAGGCGCTGGGCATTGCGGTTTGGGCAAAACAACCTCAAACAAGGAGGTCCCTCCACCTTGAGCTCTGCTTCCCGCTCCAGAGAGGTGTCAGTAAGCGCAGGGTACAGCTACCCTCCTGGTAAATCACCTCCTTCCCAGAAATGGGGTCTGTGGCATTGCCAGGAGAGCTCCCAGAGGTCTTGGCTTGCTTCTGAGAGAGGAAACGCCTTGCTCGGCTTCTGCAGGGTAGAAGGGATGGGCAGTGAACATCTGCCAGCTCACTCAGTGTCACCAAATCTGTAGCAGCTGTACTGTGCTTGTCGCATCATTTCTCACTTTTCTCACAGCCCAGATCCTAAATCCATTCAAAAAGTGGAAAAGCGGAGCCTTTCATCAGAGAAAAACCAACACATTTCTAGTCCTCAGCACTGCAAAGCTTCAGAACATGACCCTGGGATGCTCCACGAATAACAGAGACAAAGCATTTTTATTTTCACTAGAAATTCCCTCACTTCTTCATGCAGTCTCAGGGCTTTGGGGACCTGACACCTCATTCTGCAGTGCCTCTTGTGCATCGCAGCCGTTTCTAAGTCTCCCTGTGATGGCATCCATCCTGGTGCCTCAAAGCAGCAGGTTCACAAACAAGCCCTAGCCTCAAATAAAAAGGGTTATACACCTCTGCAAAGAGCCATGCTTGCGTCAGAGCTTGTTTTGGGGGTCATTTGTGAAGAAAAAGAACACCAAGATGCATTTCATTTTGGGCTGCTCAGCTCTAGACTTGGGCAGGCTCCTCTTTGCCTACCAAGGGCATGTCCGCGCTGCAGTCGTCGACGTGGGGCTGCCTGCGAGGTCCCTGCATCTGCTCAACCGGCCGACCCCACCGCATCCCACCCCAGACGAGCATCCTGCGGCTCATGCCGGAGCCCCGGCTGCAGTACTGCTGGTGAATTCACACCATTTGCAGCCATGCAAGTGAGGAAAAGCCCGATCCGCACGGGAAGTTTTGGACTGCCACTGGGTTTTGGGGAGCAGAGCTCTGGGAGGAGCCGCGGGCAGGACTACGCTGCGAGTTCAGATGAGCGGGGCTGTCCTGCGAAAGCAGGGAAACGATGGACTCACGGTCCCAGTCCCAAGTCATCAATGTTCTTGGACAATGCCGAGGCAACGGGTGCCACTTCTACCTGCTGGGGAGATATTAGCAAGCGCCAGCTGCCACCTTATCCCCGGCATCGGTCACTATGTTACCCTCCAGGGCTAAGCCAAGCACCGTGCCAGCTTAAAGTGCAGAAAACACAAGCGCATCCTTCTAAGCCTTTGGCTTGCCTCCACGCACACAAGTTGTCCCCGCAGGTCCCTCCCACGTGCCGTGTCACCCGCTGGCAAGCTGTCCGGCAGCACCTCCAGCATCACGCCCAGGTTTCCCAGGCTGTGGCTCACCCCGGCTGCGCCAGGTCCTGCCAGCCCAGCTCCGGGGCCTCGCACGAGCTGATTAGGACTGTGGCGTGACATTGCGATTTGCCACCCCCACCTCACCCGAGACGGTAATTGGCTTGTAATTATTTCTCCGGTGATTTTGCCTCCAACTGAATCTCGGTCTCGGATTCCCAAAGAGAAAGGGACTGGCGTACCCTGACTGCTCCTTGCTGTCCTCATTTGTTCGAAAGGAGTGGCCGAGTGTCAGTGAACTCTGTAGGGATGCCCAGTGCCGCGAGCATCGCAGCAAAGCCAGGGATTAATACACCGATTCCTCTGTCCTCCTTTGCTCTGTTCTTGCAGCCTCGCTGAACCGTACGTGTTACGGGCCCAAGCAGAAAGCAATTAGGGCTGACAATGCACTACAAAGACTGGCTGGAGATCCTAACCAGGAATGGGGTGTGCAGCAATGCGGCGAGGTCACGAGAGCGGCGAAAAGAGCAGGAATATGTTAAGAAAACATATGACTCATTACAATGGAGAAAAGGATGCTGCTGCTTCTGTCCTGGGCTTATTTTTTTTACCAATTCAATTAACTCTTCGTTGTGCTGCACTAATGGAAAAGGCAGGCTGAGGAACAGGGCAGGGAGAGAACCTTACGCAGGGGTTCGGCTCTGCTGTGCCTGGAGGGGGGTTGATTTCACCTCTTTTAGACACCTCCATGGTGCCTGGGATGGTACGGATCAGTTCAGAAACCTGGCTTGAGATGGCCTCCTGTTCCCAACAAACCCCGGCGTGCTTTTTGCAAATAAAAAACCCTCAACACTTGCCCGTTTCCAAAAATGATTTGCATGAAAGAATTGTCCCTGAAGCAAAAAGCATTGTTAATTTTCCACTTCACTGCAACAAGGCTTCTGGAGGAATGAAGTATGACTCCAGAAAGACATCCCAGCCCAGCCCAGGTGACGTAGCTGGCTAATTTGCAGCTCTCGTGAATATTCAGGTGTGATGTGAATAGTGAACACTTGCTTTCCTTCTCCGATTCCTCGAGGCAGAACGTGCAGCAGGAAAATCCTCTAACGCGACCACTGCCAGCTCCATCTGTGAAGAGCTGGAGCCATGGGAAGGGAAATGCTTGGGGTGCAGGAATGGGAGCAGCACAAGCACCCATTGAGGGTGGTTCTGCCCTTTCCACCTCTCTATCTCAGTCCCTGTCCCTCCTCTCTGGCACCTACTGAGGGATCACACACGCCACCGTGAGGCAAAGTGACCCGCACCGCTGGCACCAGCCCTTCCAGCCCCGCTGTCCTGCCGCCCTGTGAGCAGCGGGCAGGAGTCCTGCGCGCTGCCAGCTCCACAGGCTCTGAGAAAAGCAGGCCGAAGAGCTCCTCCCAAATCATCACGCTTTCACAGAAAGGACAATAAACTCCAGCATTTCATTTCGGGCAGTTATTATGGAATTTTTCAGTTTTCCAGTGACAAAAAGACTGAAAAAGGAAGGGTTTTCCCCTCATTTTGACTCACTCCTCTTTCTTCTCTGGAGCGAAGAAGTGGAAGAAAGAAGAGGACAAAACCTAAAACCTTATCAAAGACTTCATGTGAGCTTCTTCCACTGAAACAGAGGAAAAAGAGAGCGCCTTGACCTGCTCACTGCAAAAGGCTTCATCCCAGCCGCTGCGCCTTTAGAAAGCGTCTTCCCAAAGCCCACCTGAAGGATGCCCTGTGCCCACCTCCCTCTGACGCCGACGGTGCAATCTATATTAACAGTGTCCTTAGCCACTGGACAAGCACTGCCAGTCACTGTGCTTGGCCGGTTTTTGCACACCTAGGGGCCAACTGGGAATCGAAGTTCAAAGGGGAGCTGCTAGGATGGAGGTTGAGCCTGCAGACACTGCCTAGGTAGCACTGAGCCAGAACTAGGGTGGAGCTCCTGGATTAGGGGGAAAACCCAGGGTTGCTAAAGATGCAGTAAGGGACTCCTCGTTCAGCGCGACTTTGATCTGGAGGATTGGGGTTGAGGCAATCAAATAAAGGTGGGGAAGTTGGTAAATCCGTAATAAGATGCAATTTGCGAAGCCTGTCCAATTAATGAATTTTAACTGCGAGGATAATTTAGCCAAAGGCTTGGGCCAGAGACTAGATTATTCATTACCTCCACTATCCCCTGCCACACTATTATTTAGGATGATTCAGCCTCCTACTCAGGAGAAGCAAAACCACCCCACATCACCACAGCCAAAAAAGTTTGTCTGCATCAGCGACTTGCTGGGTGCCTGCAGACAGAGTCAACCCTCCCAGAAATCAAACTCCCTCACCAATAATTCAGCTTGTGCTGAAAAAGAGGTAAAAACCCCCTCAAACCATCTGATGATTATTTTGTTTGGCCCGTTGCTCTTTAAAAAAACTCCAAATTCCTCACTGCGTGATTCTTCCTAACGCTGAGCACCAGCCTTCACTTCGGACTTATTAAGGCGCGCCTTAAGTGCAAGCGAGCGTTGGGTTTAGTATCACCAGGGGAAATCCACCCCTCTTGCTATCGCTCTGAGAAAACCCGTGCCCCAAACATGCGATGAGTGCTCTGCGCCGGCTCCCCGCACAGCAGAGACTCGCAGGCAGAGCCTTTAGCAAGCTTATTAAAGCAGGGGAGGGCTGCAAACGCCGGAGGTTTGAGTCCTGCCCTGTAGTTTTGTGGCTCGGCACTGTGCGAGCAGGAGGAGACGGATGAGTGAGGGGGAGATGCGAATGCAGACTTCACGTAGAGGTAAACCAGAGAAATGGGCTGTTGCCGCTTTCCGTATCTTTTTGCCCAGTCAAGTGCTGCAATCAACACAGAGCATTACGAATGAACCCAGAGGCGACTCTGTGGCAGAAAAGAAAGGGAAGCAGATGAAAAAAACCTGGTATTCTTAATTTACTCCAGTTAATTTTAGCCTAATTTGATCACAATGTTCTTCTGTAAATATCGGCCCTTCTTTAATAAGTCAGCATTCGCCACGGAGGCTGCAATTGCAGTGTAATCACCCTGTGTATCATAAAAGACTTTTTCTGTTAATTGTTAGGAGGAACTGGAGCTATTCTGCAGCAGGTATGGGATTGCAAAGAGAGATAATTATAACCAGATCTAATTAGTAATTATAACAGACCTCTCCTAGAAATTGCTTTTTACTTAAATATTCCCCCAGTTCTCCTAACAAACCTCGGTGCCGCTGCCAGGGGCATGCTGGGTGGCACGCCGCTGCCGTACCGGGGCAAGGGGAGGGTGCCAAGCCCGGCACCCGGCTGCTGGCTCCCTGGACTCGCAGCCTCACCCCAGTACTCGACGGAGAGCCTCGGCGCCGGTTTCTACGCGAGGGATGGGAGCAGGGAAGAAATGCAGTGAGGCAGGCTGAGTCAGGAGAGGGTGCTCTCACCACAGCAATGGAGGCGTGGAGGGGAGTGGGGTGTCCTGGCGTGGAGAGGGGGGGACACAGGGCGACTTGCAAGGAGAGAGGGGTCCCCCTGCCTCAGCCCACATCCCCAGGGACGCTCCTCCTCCCAGCGTTTGCAGAAATCAGATAAGGCGTAGAGGAGATAGGAAGAATAGGAGACAGGATACACAGAAGGCCAGGAGGCGGGTGGTAACGGCTCTGATTTAATCATTCAATTGTGTTAATGGGTGCAGCCCCCCCAGCCTCTCCTGTGTTACAGCTCCTGCCTCCAGGAGGGAGCCCAGGGCTCCCGGCCACCGAGACACACACGGGAGCACGGGAGACACCACACTGCAGCACAGGAGATGTCTAAGTCCAGGAAGGCAAAGTGGGACGTGCACACCCAGTGTGGCAATTTTCAAGGCAGGTGGGCTTGAAAGAAATGGTTTCATGGAGATCTTGCCCAAACCAGTCTTTTTTCAGTTCGATTGTATCAAAATCCTTCACTCCTAAAGGGAAACACTTAAAACCTCTGCAATTCTACTCCTCCAACCCTCTTGCTGCCTTTGCACCAGTCAAAGGTACCTTTGAACAGGACTAGGAAGCAAAGTACCTCCAAGTTCTGCCTGGGGAGCCGAGACAAAAAGCCACGGAGCCAGAAAATGGGGCAGCCCGATCTGAGGTGCCTGTGCACAGAGATGCTTGTTCCACCTCTAACAGGAGGTTTGCTGAGCCTGCAATCCCTCTCACAGCTCTCAGAGGCATCACGCAGAGCAGCAGGCACTCCCTGTCCTCCCCACCCCACCGTCATCCCGCTGCGCACATCCTTGTGCTGCCCGTTGAGGCCTGAAGCCCTGGTACTCTCGAGTGCTCTCGAGGAAGGAAGGAGGCGATGCACAGCTCGACCTTTGCAGCACGGTCAGTTGTGACTTTGCTGCGGATCTTTTTTGGTGCAACCTCAGAAATGAAGCAGAAAAGTATCGACAAGTGCAACCCTGGAGGAGTGGGAGATGTCCTAACGTGCTCCTTTCTGTGAAGGCAGGGCTGAGAGGAGCTAGGAATAATTAAACACAGCTAGCTGAAAGACAGACTGGATGGCCTAAAAGGATTTCATCTCCAAGATCTAGGCTCTAATTACCGGGCTGCAGTGATTCTGACCCATATTAGCCTAAGCTGATGTACTATTTTTTAATCTAGTTATTTCCTCCCAAGCAGAGCCGTCTCCAGGGGGCTCGCTTGGGCAGCAGAGTTAGCTCACAGCTGGGTACGGTCTAACTAGGCCAACACTGCGGGACTTCTTTATGATTTTTTTTCTTCCCCCTGCAAGTCTCAGTATCGTTCCCGGCAGGGAACACCCGCAGACAGAAATGTGTGTGCGACACACGTGCGTGCGTGGTGGTGGGAAATGGCCGTGCGAGGAGCAGGAGGGAGCAGGATGGTATCCGGGCAGGGGCAAGGCCACAGGGGTGCAATGCTGGGACCAGGCTCTGGGCTTGCAGATGAAGCCAGCTGGAAGAAAGACAAGGATAGAGATGCACGTGCTCCTAAGGGCAATTCTGAGGCCTTGGAGAGACCTGGGAAGGGGTGGGTGGAGGACAGTTGGTTGGCAACCTCTAGGATTGCTAAAAGGTATCGCTTACTGAGCTGGCGCCTTGCAGATCCCTGAGCTGACCTGTTGGGAGGGACCACGCACTGGCCAGCCTGGCTCCCCGTCCCACGGCGAAGCGTGCGGCTGGGAGCAGCCCCTGCGTCTCTGCTGCAAGCAGAGGGCTTTCTCGCTTTGGCAGCGAGCGAGAGACTCAATCGCTACCCTGAGATGTGCACGGGAGGAAGGGGAGCGCACGTTCACAGCGTGAATCACAAAGCAAGGCACGGAGGCTCATCAATCCCCTACTGCCGTTTCAAGAGGCAGATGTTAATCCAAGAGCGCGGTGCTAATTCAAGCAGCATAGGCGCGGATTTTCTTAATCCGGAGCACCATCCCCGAAACGAGAGCAAACCCGTTGGGAGCACATCACTGCTATTCAGCCCCCGACTCGTTCATTGCGTGCGGATGGAGAGGCCCGCCAGCTTTGACGCACTCCGCATCCCGCTGCGTTACGGCCACGGTTGCCACCTCTCTAATCAGGGCTTCTCGCTCCGAGACAGAGCTGACCTTAGTACCTTCCAGTTTGAGGCCCCTCTATGGCAGAGTGATTCAATTAAGCCCTGGTTCACAGAGAGTGCTAAAAAAGAAGGATGGGGTGGGGGGAGGAGGAAAAAATAAAGAAGAGCCCAACAACAACAAAAAAACCACCCTCGTGAGAATAATTTTCTTCTATGGATTTTTAAGACCAGTGGCTGGAGAATCACTTTCTCGTTTTTGTGCTGTCTCTCCAGTCAATAAATAAGAGGGAAATAAAGGATTTCAGAGAAAATAGAATGCAGTCAAAAGGTAAATTGTGGTCTTAAAAGCCCCTAAGAGACTGTCACAGACTTTGAAATGTTTCCTAGTTTGAGACCATTTCTTCCTGACTACATGGTTTCCGCTCCTCAATTTGCATCTCTGGGAGGTAATCTTTAAAACTGATTTTCCCCTGGTTGCATTTCATCGGCAAAGAAACTAAACAGGCTGCTGCATTACAGTAATAACATCAACATTTCAGCCACCTTCGCCTTAATTATTTCTCTGTCTTGCCAACAGAACCAGTTAAACGAGATTTATATTTGGGAGGGGAGGAGGGGGGCCGAGTCGTGGGTGTGTGGATGGGTAAGATAACCTGGAAAAACTGATTTCTCCCTTGTTATGTATCACCAGCAGTAAAAAAAAAAAAAAGGGGGGGAAAGAAAACCACCACGAGGTAAAAGGTTTGGGCCATTTAAGTAATAATAATGTCAGCATTTCACCTGTCTCTTGCTTAATTATTTTCTTCTCTCGCCTCCACCACCTGAACCATTTTAGATAAGATTTCAGCGCAGATAAGGAGGAAGAACCTGTATTCTCAGAAGCAGATAAGCCGCTTTTTCCAATGGAAAGGAAGAGAATACGGCACTAAAGCCTTCCTGCTGTCTACTCCAGATTTATCAACAGCCTCTTAGCAAAAGTCTTGCCACTAAAAGCTTGTGAAGTTTTGCAAAATACTACTGGATAAGAGAAAAGCACTTGTAAAGACAAGAAAGGGAAGGCAGAGAGTGCAAAGCAGCTCTTCAGCATCCAAGTTTGGACAACACACACTCAAGGTCACCCCAGACAGCACAGTGGAGGGGGAAGCAGGGGTCTGCTTCCCACATTTAAGTAGAGCCTAGAGGTTTTGGGAAGGTCTCCTTTACCTATTCAATGTGTTGAAACCTCTGAGTTGGCTGCACTTGAAAGTTAGCCCCTTCAAGACCTCCTGCTCTGACCTTTTAGGTCTCCCCCCTTTCTAAGACATGCACTTTGTCCATCACCCAGGTGCTTTAGATTCATAGAATCATTAAGGTTGGAAAAGACCTCTAGGATCATCAAGTCCAACCATCAACCCATCACCCCCAGGCCTCCTAAACCATGCCCTGAAATGCCATGTCTACATGTCTTTTAAATACCCCCAGGGACGGTGACTCCCCCACCTCTCTGGGCAGCCTGTGCCAGGGCCTGACCCCTCTGGCAGGGAAGGCATTTTCCCTCATCTCCAACCTAAACCTCCCCTGGCGCAGCCTGAGGCCGTTCCCTCTCGTCCTGTCACTGGTGACTTGGGAGCAGAGACCAGCCCCCCCCTCACTCCAGCCCCTCTCAGGCAGCTGCAGAGAGCGAGAAGGGCTCCCCTCAGCCCCCTCTTCTCCAGGCTAAACCCCCCCAGCCCCCTCAGCCGCCCCCCAGCACACTTGTGCTCCAGACCCTGCCCCAGCCCCGCTGCCCTTCTCTGGACACGCTCCAGCCCCTCAAGGCCCTTCTTGTCCTGAGGGGCTTGAACAAGGCTTGCTTGCCAGGGCGAGCCAGGGGAATAGCTTAATAGTACATAAAGTCCTCTGTGACCTTGGAAAGGGCCCTTGCAAGGCTGAGGATGTGGGTCTGGCAAGCTAAGCACCCCGGAAGGTTCGTGTTTGGGTCCAGCCCTGCAGCGAGGCGCTGGATGTTGCATGACTGCCGCTCGCTGCAGGCGCTTCCAGCTAAAAACCTTGCCAAGCCACGTGTTCACGGCTGCCAACGCGTGCCCAACACACCCGCAGATGGGATGCTCGCCTGTGTGCAAACATTTACAAACACCTTGAGCGAGTCGCAAAGACGCAGCAGGTTGCTGGAAGCTGTCCACCCGCAGGAAGGAGCGGGTGCGGAGGCTCAGCCTCATGGAGAGAGGGTCTGCCCGAGCGGGAGACGCTGCTGCGAGCGGCGAGGAAGGTGATGAGATGCTCTCGGACAACCTACACTGCGTGACACCACTGATATCCCAGAGAACCGTTTTAAAAGTAAAAGAAACAGCTCTCCAGATAAAAAGCCTCTCCTCTCCACTTGTACTGCAGAGTCTATTTTTATGATACGATTTCCACCCTTCAGTGGCTCAGATGTTTTGCCTGCATTTTGTTGCTGACCCTAAGGCCAATCCTCAAAATAATATTTGCTCAGGGTTTTGCGTGTTTGTGGCTTTTTTTCTTTTCTTTTTTTTTTTTTTTTTTTTTTTTTAAATAAATTCAGGGCGGGTGGAAACTTTCTCTCTTTCTTGATTTTTGACGGGCTGGGGAGCAGTCATGCATACCTGCACAAGAAGGCAAGACGGTAGGGGATGAGGAGCGTGCGTTTCTGCACCATGATGCCTGTGCAAGGGAGAGGAGAGCCCTTGCTTGCAGGCAGCAGGGAAGGGTGCTTGTACCTGTGCGCTACCTGCCTGCAGCCTGCCGGCTCACGAGGGGCGAGAAACCTCCTCCAGGAATCACCACCCAGCTCCAGACTCTCCCTTATCACTCCAAACCTGCTGACTCTCCAACCCGGGGGAAGCTAATAAGGATGCTCCTGTTTCACACCCCAGTGGTGGGGCTGGATTCAGCCTCGTGCCTCTTCCCGCAGCGCTGCCCTGCTGCCTGCTTACGCTTCTGAGCTCCTTCAAGCTTCCCTTTGCCTGGCCTCGCCTTCCCACCCTGCCTCGCGTCTGATTATATTGGGTCTGCATGTGTAAGTACAGCCTCCTGCCATCCTAATCATCTAAAGTGGCTATTTGAATAACAGTTGTTGGTGCCTGTAGTTTCCTGTAATTTCCAAAAGGAAACAAATCCATGCAGACTGCAATTTTGCGCCTATGAATTTTGAATGAATATCTCTAAAAGCCTCAATTTCTCTCTCCCTTCCTTCCTCCCCTCCCCTCACCTGCCTCCCAGACCCAGCTGAGCGAGATGCTGCCACCGAAGGGTCCTTTCAGGGGTGAATGTTGGGCAAGCAAGGCTCAATGTCTCTGAGGAGAGACACCGGCAAAGCACAGTGCTGCCGGCAGAGTGAGCTCGTTTGGGCAGCTGGCGGAGGAAGGCGGCTGGATCGTACCCAACCCATGGGAGAGCTGCTCCACAGCAGGACGAAGCATGGCTTGGAGGCAGAAGCATCTTTCAAGCCTTAGGTGTTGGGATTTTTCCCTGCATTGCCACCTCCAAACTAAGCCCGGGAGATCCCTCTCTACCCACCAGCTCTGATGGTAGCTGCTCTTTGGAGATGCCGCTGCTGGCCAAGCTCTTCACCTTCTAGCCCAGAAGAGCTGTAAGATATCTCTCCTCCAGAGCTGATTTCTGTGACGGTGACAATCCCTATTTATAACCTTCCCCCTTTCAAGTTTCCCCTCCTGTTCTGCTGTGTGCAGTTTTATGACAGTGAGGGTTTTCCTTTTTATGACATTGTTGTTTTTAAAGTGTTTTTATCACCTGGTTTTATTACAAAATTACCGTAGAGCACCCCAAGTGCCACAGCAGCGAGGAGGAGGGAGAGCGGCTCTGGAAATGCAGCAACTCTTCCCCGAACAGCTTGCTGCCTCACTGGGGAAGTGGCTGTGATTTGGTGATGGATGGAGCGCTTGTTATCCAGTATATTTTTATCCATAGATATATAAAGCACTTTGTGATCCCAGTGGATACAAGGCACTATATAAATGTAAATCATTATCATTATCATTAAATACCTTCTGCATGTTTTTTAAACTACCAGTTGGAATCACATACATAATGGGGCAGCTGGTATCTGGGCTTTCGCTGGTGAACCAAACGCGAGAGGTGTGATTTTTGTCTTTGCTAGCAATTAAATGTGATATCATGAAAGACTTTATTTTCCCCTTGCAATTTTTCATGCTGTCTCTGATTTGAAAGTCACTCCTCACCCCCTATGAGAAATCTCTGCCAACTTCCCTAGCAACAACCTGAATAAGAAACAGCCACCTCGGGTACAGCGGATGCTCCCCGGGTCATCCGAAGCCATCGCAAGCTGGCCAGCGTACGTCCCCGCTGCATTGCCATGAGTTACGGACGGTAAGAGGATCCCTGGTGTGCTGCTGGGTCACAGGGAGGAGAGTTCGGTTCCTACATGATTTATGACTCAGAGGAGAATATAGACACTTGTCTCCAAAACTATGACTCTGCAGCATTTCTGCTCGGCCACTGCCCAGCCCCAGAAATAACTGACCACAGAAAACCTCTTGGATGTTGTCCGCATCGCAGCTGTAACCACAACGAACACAGGGTACAAGGCAGATCATGTTTACAACCCAAAGCTTCCTCTTTCTGCTTCACCCCGGTCCTTTTTGCCTGTCTTTAAGGGAGGGATCTGAGCCTCAAGGTCACACAGGGAGGCTCTGGCAGCACAGAAATGAACCCGGGACTCTTCCGTTTCCATCCAGGCCATAAATCACCAGATTCCCTTTCTGCTCATAGAGCCAGGAGGACAAGTCAGGCAGGCAGCACACTGGGTGCCCCTTCCCTGGTTTTCCCACCAGTGCTAAGCCTGTATTTTGTCGCTAAAGCCCGTCTTGCTTCCCACACCTCCAGCAAAACCACCCAGTTGCCAGCTCCTGCCAGCTCCTCCCCATGGGAATTCATCTCCAGCTGCACTACGCCCAGTGTGATGCTTCCGCTCCAGTTTCTGCTTCCCACAGCCAGCTGAATGGAAGCCTCGGAAATATCAATCCCTTCTTGGGTCGCTGCCGGCAAGCCGGCTGCACTGCTGCCCCCCTGGGCGAGGGGTTAACCCCATAGAAGCAGCCACTGGGGAGCAAGGAGCGGATGCTACGGTGGCGGGGACCCCAGGGGCCACGCATCTGGGAGTCAGGAGCTGAGTCTAGGCTGAAAGGCATCCGTGCACTTGCCAGGGAAGGATGCTCCACTGGCGTTTCCTAAAGGGAGATGATGGGTGCAGGGCAAGGCTACACTCAGCGATGCAATGAAGGGCAGGCCCTGAGCACCCAAGGGACCAGTACCCACGATATTCCATTTCCACTCATCATGACACGCAGAAGGGATGGAGTTGGAAACCTCTGATTTGCCACAGGTCTGAGCCCTGGCCTTTAATCCATGTCCCTACTAACCTGCAAGCAGTGGCTTTGAAAGCTTTTGCAATATTTAAAGGAACAAGGTTTTCCTAGTTCCTGATTTTTTTTTCTTTCATTTTCCCCAGCTTCTCATAAGTTGCAGTCTCTTGCTGCCCAGGGGAGATCTTCTATTTAGCTATGTTTTCCTTTCTCATTTTGTGCTGTAATGGAGATTCATCACAGGTGTTAAACCCATAATTTGCCGTGAATCCCTTGTTTCTCTCCGTGGAGGTCAGACTTGAGCAGGTTAGAGGGACCCGATAGCGCTGGGCTTCATGCCTGCCCCCCAGGGGAAAGCCTAATTCCCGGGAACGGGGAGGAGGCTGGAGAGAGGGGTCCTGGATGGGTCACCCAATGCCACGTCCACAGTTGCCCACCTCTCTTTGCCACCTCAAGTGGTCCCTCGTTGGTGAGTTATCACCTAAAGTGATCCCTTTAGGTACTGTGCATTTTCTGTAGCGTCTGGGGTACGGCCCCTTGCACTCCGCTGCAGCTCAGCACCCACATCATCGCCCAGTACCGCAAAACCAAGCCACCTACTAGTGAATTATGAAACTGTTCATCTCACAGCAGCTTCTAAAGCCAGCCTTGGCAGGGACTGTGTGGAGCCCGCAGCCATAACTCTTTGCACACCCCAGTAGGGGAGCACCGGCATGAGGCAGGCTCTTGGGAAGCAGCAGGGTGGTTGCTGCCATCCCAAACAACCTTAGAGATGTCTGCATGGTCAACTTTTAGTTTGAGCATGCCAGGCACCTTTTAACATCAAAAAAGAGTAACAGCCCCTTCCAGAGAGCTATTTGTCCAACCTCTACATTAACATGGGATGAATATCCTAGGGCAGGGGAGGTGATTTGCCTATCAATTACGAAGGACACCCACAGGTCAGTCATTAAGATGCAGCTATCCAGTTTTGAAGCTCAAGTTGAGCTAAAAGGAATGCCACAGCCCCAAAGCCATCCCCGTCCTACCATCAGATGGGAAGGTGACATCCATCAGACATGCCGACGGGTGCATCAAAAGCAAATCCACTTGGGAATGCCAGGAACAGATAGCATTGCGACAGATTTGTAACAAGAAGAGAGCTTCATCACTGGGTTCACCAACTGTTTCTCCACCATGACCTGGGGAAGATGCTGGTCACAGCTGGGACCTGTGCTAGGAAGCCTGAACTCTATCACGGCTGGCAGAGCATCTCAGAAACAGGCCGAGCGGGTGCAAGGCTGGACAACACTCAAAGGAGGCGGGGGGGAAAAGCAAGACATGCAAAAAGCAACCCAGGATAGGGCTGGCAAAGCTCTTGGACCCAAGGAAACACAGCCCTCCAGGCTGGCCACAAGGAGAGGTGTGGGGTGGGCAGGCATCCTCCAGCAGGAACACCTCAACAGCTGCTTTATGCATCCTCTCCCAAAGCGTTTTCTCTGCTTTCATGCCGGCCCTGCCCTTGCCAAGCCTCAGGCTCATTTTTCATTAGGAGGGATCAATAAGAAAGCGGGGGCTGTCGCTCAGGTGATGTCACGCTTCGAGGGCCTCATTCTTCTCCGCCAGCTGACAAGGGGAGAGGGAGTCAATACTTTTGTCAGGTCACTAACAACCCACCAAGTTCCCAGCGGTGATGGATCCCCCGGCTGAGCAGCCACCAAGCGCAGCCCGGACGCGTAACACTGCAATCTATATTGCGTCCGTGCGGGCACGCGTGAGAGGCACAAAAGGAGCTGCTGTGTGCACATATAATGCAGATACCGAGGAGCGCGCGTGGGATACAGATGGGGAAGTTTTGTGTCGATTGGCGAGAGGGAGAAACGTGCGTAGGCGTGCAAAGCAAAGAGATTTGCACGTGTGCAGGGTTTCTTTGTGTGACGCAGAGTGCAAGGTGTCAGCGGTCCGAAAGGGAATAAAGCAGAATAATCTCCCCTGCCCACATGGACTGCACGCAGCCGGAGCCATGGGTGCAGTATACGATACCGAGGGGAAAGACTCACGTGACCCAGTGCTTCCTGAATGACTTATGCAAACCGGGGAGGATTTGGCGGCGAGATGCAGAGAGGTTCGTGCCCAGAGTAGGAGGCGGCGCAGACGCAGCGGTATAAAGGACAGAGGGATCTGGATACACAGCAACCACCCCTCACGTCATTTCATGGCACCTTCGCGGCCATCATAGCCGGGAGTAATTGCTCACGGCTCTTGTGCGAGGAGCAGGGAGGTGGGCAGAGCCAGCAAGAGGGTAAAGGGATGCATCCACCACTGCATCCGAAGGGATGGCAGAGAATCAGGAAGGCTTTTTGTCAGCTCTGTGTGCTTTGCGTCC